>NW_026902468.1:0-303031 GCF_027409185.1 Cynocephalus volans
GTTGAGCTTTCAGAAGCAAGCTTAACTCTTAGGGAGGAAGCAGCAGAATGTGCCTCTCACATGTAGCCTGTAGGAATTCAGGTTGGCAAGTTCTATGGGGAAGCCCATTGCTGCCTATGGTGGAAACGGCATGGGAGATTTCAGTTTCAAAATATCTGTGAAAAAGCGTCAGAGAAGCTTCTCCGTTTAGAATCCAGCATATCTCACTGAACCGAAGAAGTGGTAGTTAGAAGGCAGTTAGAGCTGCAAGCAGTTTGGTTTGGGAAATTAGATGCGAAATGACACTGCAAAGGCCTTCCAACAGGCTTGGAAAAGTGTGTTCTATATCTCTGCCAAACAGACTCCCCGGAGGTTGAGCTTTCAAAAGCAAGCTTAACTCTTAGGGAGGAAGCAGCAGAATGTGCCTCTCACATCTAGCCTGTAGGAATTCAGGTTGGCAAGTTCTATGGGGAAGCCCATTGCTGCCTATGGTGGAAACGGCATGGGAGATTTCAGTTTCAAAATCTCTGTGAAAAAGCGTCAGAGAAGCTTCTCCGTTTAGAATCGAGCATATCTCACTGAACCGAAGAAGTGGTAGTTAGAAGGGAGTTAGAGCTGCAAGCAGTTTGGTTTGGGAAATTAGACGCGAAATGAAACTGCAAATGCCTTCCAACAGGCCTGGAAAAGTGTGTTCTATATCCCTGCCAAACAGACTCCCCGGAGGTTGAGCTTTCAGAAGCAAGTTTAACTCTAAGGGAGGAAGCAGCAGAATGTGCCTCTCACATCTAGCCTTTAGGAATTCAGGTTGGCAAGTTCTATGGAGAAGCCCATTGGCGCCTTCGTTGGAAACGGGTTTGGAAATTTCAGTTTCAAAATCTCTGTGAAAAAGCGTCAGAGAAGCTTCTCCGTTTAGAATCCAGCATATCTCACTGAACCGAAGAAGTGGTAGTTAGAAGGGAGTTAGAGCTGCAAGCAGTTTGCTTTGGGAAATTAGACGCGAAATGACACTGCAAAGGCCTTCCAACAGGCTTGGAAAAGTGTGTTCTATATCTCTGCCAAACAGACTCCCCAGAGGTTGAGCTTTCAGAAGCAAGCTTAACTCTTAGGGAGGAAGCAGCAGAATGTGCCTCTCACATCTAGCCTGTAGGAATTCAGGTTGGCAAGTTCTATGAGGAAGCCCATTGCTGCCTATGGTGGAAACGGCATGGGAGATTTCAGTTTCAAAATCTCTGTGAAAAAGCGTCAGAGAAGCTTCTCCGTTTAGAATCCAGCATATCTCACTGAACCGAAGAAGTGGTAGTTAGAAGGGAGTTAGAGCTGCAAGCAGTTTGGTTTGGGAAATAAGACGCGAAATGAAACTGCAAATGCCTTCCCACAGGCTTGGAAAATTGTGTTCTATATCTCTGCCAAACAGACTCCCCGGAGGCTGATCTTCAGAAGCTAGTTTAACTCTAAGGGAGGAAGCAGCAGAATGTGCCTCTCACATCTAGCCTGTAGGAATTCAGGTTGGCAAGTTCTATGGGGAAGCCCATTGCTGCCTATGGTGGAAACGGCATGGGAGATTTCAGTTTCAAAATCTCTGTGAAAAAGCGTCAGAGAAGCTTCTCCGTTTAGAATCCAGCATATCTCACTGAACCGAAGAAGTGGTAGTTAGAAGGGAGTTAGAGCTGCAAGCAGTTTGGTTTGGGAAATTAGATGCGAAATGACACGGCAAAGGCCTTCCAACAGGCTTGGAAAAGTGTGTTCTATATCTCTGCCAAACAGACTCCCCGGAGGTTGAGCTTTCAGAAGCAAGCTTAACTCTTAGGGAGGAAGCAGCAGAATGTGCCTCTCACATCTAGCCTGTAGGCATTCAGGTTGGCAAGTTCTATGGGGAAGCCCTTGCTGCCTATGGTGGAAACGGCATGGGAGATTTCAGTTTCAAAATCTCTGTGAAAAAGCGTCAGAGAAGCTTCTCCGTTTAGAATCCAGCATATCTCACTGAACCGAAGAAGTGGTAGTTAGAAGGGAGTTAGAGCTGGAAGCAGTTTGGTTTGGGAAATTAGACGCGAAATGAAACTGCAAATGCCTTCAAACAGGCTTGGAAAAGTGTGTTCTATATCTCTGACAAACAAACTCCCCGGAGGTTGAGCTTTCAGAAGCAAGTTTAACTCTAAGGGAGGAAGCAGCAGAATGTGCCTCTCACATCTAGCCTGTAGGAATTCAGGTTGGCAAGTTCTATGGGGAAGCCCATTGGCGCCTTCGTTGGAAACGGGTTTGGAAATTTCAGCTTCAAAATCTCTGTGAAAAAGCGTCAGAGAAGCTTCTCCGTTTAGAATCCAGCATATCTCACAGAACCGAAGAAGTGGTAGTTAGAAGGGAGTTAGAGCTGCAAGCAGTTTGGTTTGGGAAATTAGATGCGAAATGACACTGCAAAGGCCTTCCAACAGGCTTGGAAAAGTGTGTTCTATATCTCTGCCAAACAGACTCCCCAGAGGTTCAGCTTTCAGAAGCAAGCTTAACTCTTAGGGAGGAAGCAGCAGAATGTGCCTCTCACATCTAGCCTGTAGGAATTCAGGTTGGCAAGTTCTATGAGGAAGCCCATTGCTGCCTATGGTGGAAACGGCATGGGAGATTTCAGTTTCAAAATCTCTGTGAAAAAGCGTCAGAGAAGCTTCTCCGTTTAGAATCCAGCATATCTCACTGAACCGAAGAAGTGGCAGTTAGAAGGGAGTTAGAGCTGCAAGCAGTTTGGTTTGGGAAATAAGACGCGAAATGAAACTGCAAAGGCCTTCCAACAGGCTTGGAAAAGTGTGTTCTATATCTCTGCCAAACAGACTCCCCGGAGGTTGAGCTTTCAGAAGCAAGCTTAACTCTTAGGGAGGAAGCAGCAGAATGTGCCTCTCACATCTAGCCTGTAGGAATTCAGGTTGGCAAGTTCTATGGGGAAGCCCATTGCTGCCTATGGTGGAAACGGCATGGGAGATTTCAGTTTCAAAATCTCTGTGAAAAAGCGTCAGAGAAGCTTCTCCGTTTAGAATCCAGCATATCTCACTGAACCGAAGAAGTGGTACTTAGAAGGCAGTTAGAGCTGCAAGCAGTTTGGTTTGGGAAATTAGATGCGAAATGACACTGCAAAGGCCTTCCAACAGGCTTGGAAAAGTGTGTTCTATATCTCTGCCAAACAGACTCCCCGGAGGTTGAGCGTTCAGAAGCAAGTTTAACTCTAAGGGAGGAAGCAGCAGAATGTGCCTCTCACATCTAGCCTGTAGGAATTCAGGTTGGCAAGTTCTATGGGGAAGCCCATTGCTGCCTATGGTGGAAACGGCATGGGAGATTTCAGTTTCAAAATCTCTCTGAAAAAGCGTCAGAGAAGCTTCTCCGTTTAGAATCCAGCATATCTCACTGAACCGAAGAAGTGGCAGTTAGAAGGGAGTTAGAGCTGCAAGCAGTTTGGTTTGGGAAATAAGACGCGAAATGAAACTGCAAAGGCCTTCCATCAGGCTTGGAAAAGTGTGTTCTATATCTCTGCCAAACAGACTCCCCGGAGGTTGAGCTTTCAGAAGCAAGCTTAACTCTTAGGGAGGAAGCAGCAGAATGTGCCTCTCACATGTAGCCTGTAGGAATTCAGGTTGGCAAGTTCTATGGGGAAGCCCATTGCTGCCTATGGTGGAAACGGCATGGGAGATTTCAGTTTCAAAATATCTGTGAAAAAGCGTCAGAGAAGCTTCTCCGTTTAGAATCCAGCATATCTCACTGAACCGAAGAAGTGGTAGTTAGAAGGCAGTTAGAGCTGCAAGCAGTTTGGTTTGGGAAATTAGATGCGAAATGACACTGCAAAGGCCTTCCAACAGGCTTGGAAAAGTGTGTTCTATATCTCTGCCAAACAGACTCCCCGGAGGTTGAGCTTTCAAAAGCAAGCTTAACTCTTAGGGAGGAAGCAGCAGAATGTGCCTCTCACATCTAGCCTGTAGGAATTCAGGTTGGCAAGTTCTATGGGGAAGCCCATTGCTGCCTATGGTGGAAACGGCATGGGAGATTTCAGTTTCAAAATCTCTGTGAAAAAGCGTCAGAGAAGCTTCTCCGTTTAGAATCGAGCATATCTCACTGAACCGAAGAAGTGGTAGTTAGAAGGGAGTTAGAGCTGCAAGCAGTTTGGTTTGGGAAATTAGACGCGAAATGAAACTGCAAATGCCTTCCAACAGGCCTGGAAAAGTGTGTTCTATATCCCTGCCAAACAGACTCCCCGGAGGTTGAGCTTTCAGAAGCAAGTTTAACTCTAAGGGAGGAAGCAGCAGAATGTGCCTCTCACATCTAGCCTTTAGGAATTCAGGTTGGCAAGTTCTATGGAGAAGCCCATTGGCGCCTTCGTTGGAAACGGGTTTGGAAATTTCAGTTTCAAAATCTCTGTGAAAAAGCGTCAGAGAAGCTTCTCCGTTTAGAATCCAGCATATCTCACTGAACCGAAGAAGTGGTAGTTAGAAGGGAGTTAGAGCTGCAAGCAGTTTGCTTTGGGAAATTAGACGCGAAATGACACTGCAAATGCCTTCCAACAGGCTTGGAAAAGTGTGTTCTATATCTCTGCCAAACACACTCCCCGGAGGTTGAGCTTTCAGAAGCTAGTTTAACTCTAAGGGAGGAAGCAGCAGAATGTGCCTCTCACATCTAGCCTGTAGGAATTCAGGTTGGCAAGTTCTATGTGGAAGCCCATTGCTGCCTATGGTGGAAACGGCATTGGAGATTTCAGTTTCAAAATCTCTGTGAAAAAGCGTCAGAGAAGCTTCTCCGTTTAGAATCCAGCATATCTCACTGAACCGAAGAAGTGGTAGTTAGAAGGGATTTAGAGCTGCAAGCAGTTTGGTTTGGGAAATTAGATGCGAAATGACACTGCAAAGGCCTTCCAACAGGCTTGGAAAAGTGTGTTCTATATCTCTGCCAAACAGACTCCCCAGAGGTTGAGCTTTCAGAAGCAAGCTTAACTCTTAGGGAGGAAGCAGCAGAATGTGCCTCTCACATCTAGCCTGTAGGAATTCAGGTTGGCAAGTTCTATGAGGAAGCCCATTGCTGCCTATGGTGGAAACGGCATGGGAGATTTCAGTTTCAAAATCTCTGTGAAAAAGCGTCAGAGAAGCTTCTCCGTTTAGAATCCAGCATATCTCACTGAACCGAAGAAGTGGTAGTTAGAAGGGAGTTAGAGCTGCAAGCAGTTTGGTTTGGGAAATAAGACGCGAAATGAAACTGCAAATGCCTTCCAACAGGCTTGGAAAATTGTGTTCTATATCTCTGCCAAACAGACTCCCCGGAGGCTGATCTTCAGAAGCTAGTTTAACTCTAAGGGAGGAAGCAGCAGAATGTGCCTCTCACATCTAGCCTGTAGGAATTCAGGTTGGCAAGTTCTATGGGGAAGCCCATTGCTGCCTATGGTGGAAACGGCATGGGAGATTTCAGTTTCAAAATCTCTGTGAAAAAGCGTCAGAGAAGATTCTCCGTTTAGAATCCAGCATATCTCACTGAACCGAAGAAGTGGTAGTTAGAAGGGAGTTAGAGCTGCAAGCAGTTTGGTTTGGGAAATTAGATGCGAAATGACACGGCAAAGGCCTTCCAACAGGCTTGGAAAAGTGTGTTCTATATCTCTGCCAAACAGACTCCCCGTAGGTTGAGCTTTCAGAAGCAAGCTTAACTCTTAGGGAGGAAGCAGCAGAATGTGCCTCTCACATCTAGCCTGTAGGCATTCAGGTTGGCAAGTTCTATGGGGAAGCCCTTGCTGCCTATGGTGGAAACGGCATGGGAGATTTCAGTTTCAAAATCTCTGTGAAAAAGCGTCAGAGAAGCTTCTCCGTTTAGAATCCAGCATATCTCACTGAACCGAAGAAGTGGTAGTTACAAGGGAGTTAGAGCTGCAAGCAGTTTGGTTTGGGAAATTAGACGCGAAATGAAACTGCAAATGCCTTCAAACAGGCTTGGGAAAGTGTGTTCTATATCTCTGCCAAACAAACTCCCCGGAGGTTGAGCTTTCAGAAGCAAGTTTAACTCTAAGGGAGGAAGCAGCAGAATGTGCCTCTCACATCTAGCCTGTAGGAATTCAGGTTGGCAAGTTCTATGGGGAAGCCCATTGGCGCCTTCGTTGGAAACGGGTTTGGAAATTTCAGCTTCAAAATCTCTGTGAAAAAGCGTCAGAGAAGCTTCTCCGTTTAGAATCCAGCATATCTCACAGAACCGAAGAAGTGGTAGTTAGAAGGGAGTTAGAGCTGCAAGCAGTTTGGTTTGGGAAATTAGATGCGAAATGACACTGCAAAGGCCTTCCAACAGGCTTGGAAAAGTGTGTTCTATATCTCTGCCAAACAGACTCCCCAGAGGTTCAGCTTTCAGAAGCAAGCTTAACTCTTAGGGAGGAAGCAGCAGAATATGCCTCTCACATCTAGCCTGTAGGAATTCAGGTTGGCAAGTTCTATGAGGAAGCCCATTGCTGCCTATGGTGGAAACGGCATGGGAGATTTCAGTTTCAAAATCTCTGTGAAAAAGCGTCAGAGAAGCTTCTCCGTTTAGAATCCAGCATATCTCACTGAACCGAAGAAGTGGCAGTTAGAAGGGAGTTAGAGCTGCAAGCAGTTTGGTTTGGGAAATAAGACGCGAAATGAAACTGCAAAGGCCTTCCAACAGGCTTGGAAAAGTGTGTTCTATATCTCTGCCAAACAGACTCCCCGGAGGTTGAGCTTTCAGAAGCAAGCTTAACTCTTAGGGAGGAAGCAGCAGAATGTGCCTCTCACATGTAGCCTGTAGGAATTCAGGTTGGCAAGTTCTATGGGGAAGCCCATTGCTGCCTATGGTGGAAACGGCATGGGAGATTTCAGTTTCAAAATCTCTGTGAAAAAGCGTCAGAGAAGCTTCTCCGTTTAGAATCCAGCATATCTCACTGAACCGAAGAAGTGGTAGTTAGAAGGCAGTTAGAGCTGCAAGCAGTTTGGTTTGGGAAATTAGATGCGAAGTGACACTGCAAAGGCCTTCCAACAGGCTTGGAAAAGTGTGTTCTATATCTCTGCCAAACAGACTCCCCGGAGGTTGAGCTTTCAAAAGCAAGCTTAACTCTTAGGGAGGAAGCAGCAGAATGTGCCTCTCACATCTAGCCTGTAGGAATTCAGGTTGGCAAGTTCTATGGGGAAGCCCATTGCTGCCTATGCTGGAAACGGAATGGGAGATTTCAGTTTCAAAATCTCTGTGAAAAAGCGTCAGAGAAGCTTCTCCGTTTAGAATCCAGCATATCTCACTGAACCGAAGAAGTGGTAGTTAGAAGGGAGTTAGAGCTGCAAGCAGTTTGGTTTGGGAAATTAGACGCGAAATGAAACTGCAAATGCCTTCCAACAGGCTTGGAAAAGTGTGTTCTATATCTCTAACAAACAAACTCCCCGGAGGTTGAGCTTTCAGAAGCTAGTTTAACTCTAAGGGAGGAAGCAGCAGAATGTGCCTCTCACATCTAGCCTGTAGGAATTCAGGTTGGCAAGTTCTATGGGGAAGCCCATTGCTGCCTATGGTGGAAACGGCATGGGAGATTTCAGTTTCAAAATCTCTGTGAAAAAGCGTCAAAGAAGCTTCTCCGTTTAGAATCCAGCATATCTCACTGAACCGAAGAAGTGGTAGTTAGAAGGGAGTTAGAGCTGCAAGCAGTTTGGTTTGGGAAATAAGACGCGAAATGAAACTGCAAAGGCCTTCCAACAGGCTTGGAAAAGTGTGTTCTATATCTCTGCCAAACAGACTCCCCGGAGGTTGAGCTTTCAGAAGCAAGCTTAACTCTTAGGGAGGAAGCAGCAGAATGTGCCTCTCACATCTAGCCTGTAGGAATTCAGGTTGGCAAGTTCTATGGGGAAGCCCATTGCTGCCTATGGTGGAAACGGCATGGGAGATTTCAGTTTCAAAATCTCTGTGAAAAAGCGTCAGAGAAGCTTCTCCGTTTAGAATCCAGCATATCTCACTGAACCGAAGAAGTGGTAGTAAGAAGGGAGTTAGAGCTGCAAGCAGTTTGGTTTGGGAAATTAGATGCGAAATGACACTGCAAAGGCCTTCCAACAGGCTTGGAAAAGTGTGTTCTATATCTCTGCCAAACAGACTCCCCGGAGGTTGAGCTTTCAGAAGCAAGCTTAACTCTTAGGGAGGAAGCAGCAGAATGTGCCTCTCACATCTAGCCTGTAGGAATTCAGGTTGGCAAGTTCTATGGGGAAGCCCTTGCTGCCTATGGTGGAAACGGCATGGGAGATTTCAGTTTCAAAATCTCTGTGAAAAAGCGTCAGAGAAGCTTCTCCGTTTAGAATCCAGCATATCTCACTGAACCGAAGAAGTGGTAGTTAGAAGGGAGTTAGAGCTGCAAGCAGTTTGGTTTGGGAAATTAGACGCGAAATGAAACTGCAAATGCCTTCCAACAGGCTTGGAAAAGTGTGTTCTATATCTCTGCCAAAAAACTCCCCGGAGGTTGAGCTTTCAGAAGCTAGTTTAACTCTAAGGGAGGAAGCAGCAGAATGTGCCTCTCACATCTAGCCTGTAGGAATTCAGGTTGGCAAGTTCTATGGGGAAGCCCATTGCTGCCTTCGTTGGAAACGGGTTTGGAAATTTCAGCTTCAAAATCTCTGTGAAAAAGCGTCAGAGAAGCTTCTCCGTTTAGATTCCAGCATATCTCACTGAACCGAAGAAGTGGTAGTTAGAAGGGATTTAGAGCTGCAAGCAGTTTGGTTTGGGAAATTAGATGCGAAATGACACTGCAAAGGCCTTCCAACAGGCTTGGAAAAGTGTGTTCTATATGTCTGCCAAACAGACTCCCCAGAGGTTGAGCTTTCAGAAGCCAGCTTAACTCTTAGGGAGGAAGCAGCAGAATGTGCCTCTCACATCTAGCCTGTAGGAATTCAGGTTGGCAAGTTCTATGAGGAAGCCCATTGCTGCCTATGGTGGAAACGGCATGGGAGATTTCAGTTTCAAAATCTCTGTGAAAAAGCGTCAGAGAAGCTTCTCCGTTTAGAATCCAGCATATCTCACTGAACCGAAGAAGTGGTAGTTAGAAGGGAGTTAGAGCTGCAAGCAGTTTGGTTTGGGAAATAAGACGCGAAATGAAACTGCAAATGCCTTCCAACAGGCTTGGAAAATTGTGTTCTATATCTCTGCCAAACAGACTCCCCGGAGGCTGAGCTTTCAGAAGCTAGTTTAACTCTAAGGGAGGAAGCAGCAGAATGTGCCTCTCACATCTAGCCTGTAGGAATTCAGGTTGGCAAGTTCTATGGGGAAGCCCATTGATGCCTATGGTGGAAACGGGATGGGAGATTTCAGTTTCAAAATCTCTGTGAAAAAGCGTCAAAGAAGCTTCTCCGTTTAGAATCAGGCATATCTCACTGAACCGAAGAAGTGGTAGTTAGAAGGGAGTTAGAGCTGCAAGCAGTTTGGTTTGGGAAATTAGATGCGTAATGACACTGCAAAGGCCTTCCAACAGGCTTGGAAAAGTGTGTTCTATATCTCTGCCAAACAGACTCCCCGGAGGTTGAGCTTTCAGAAGCAAGCTTAACTCTTAGGGAGGAAGCAGCAGAATGTGCCTCTCACATCTAGCCTGTAGGAATTCAGTTTGGCAAGTTCTATGTGGAAGCCCATTGCTGCCTATGGTGGAAACGGCAAGAGACATTTCAGTTTCAAAATCTCTGTGAAAAAGCGTCAGAGAAGCTTCTCCGTTTAGAATCCAGCATATCTCACTGAACCGAAGAAGTGGCAGTTAGAAGGGAGTTAGAGCTGCAAGCAGTTTGGTTTGGGAAATAAGACGCGAAATGAAACTGCAAAGGCCTTCCATCAGGCTTGGAAATGTGTGTTCTATATCTCTGCCAAACAGACTCCCCGGAGGTTGAGCTTTCAGAAGCAAGCTTAACTCTTAGGGAGGAAGCAGCAGAATGTGCCTCTCACATCTAGCCTGTAGGAATTCAGGTTGGCAAGTTCTATGGGGAAGCCCATTGCTGCCTATGGTGGAAACGGCATGGGAGATTTCAGTTTCAAAATCTCTGTGAAAAAGCGTCAGAGAAGCTTCTCCGTTTAGAATCCAGCATATCTCACTGAACCGAAGAAGTGGTAGTTAGAAGGGATTTAGAGCTGCAAGCAGTTTGGTTTGGGAAATTAAATGCGAAATGACACTGCAAAGGCCTTCCAACAGGCTTGGAAAAGTGTGTTCTATATCTCTGCCAAACAGACTCCCCAGAGGTTGAGCTTTCAGAAGCAAGCTTAACTCTTAGGGAGGAAGCAGCAGAATGTGCCTCTCACATCTAGCCTGTAGGAATTCAGGTTGGCAAGTTCTATGGGGAAGCCCATTGCTGCCTATGGTGGAAACGGAATGGGAGATTTCAGTTTCAAAATCTCTGTGAAAAAGCGTCAGAGAAGCTTCTCCGTTTAGAATCCAGCATATCTCACTGAACCGAAGAAGTGGTAGTTAGAAGGGAGTTAGAGCTGCAAGCAGTTTGGTTTGGGAAATTAGACGCGAAATGAAACTGCAAATGCCTTCCAACAGGCTTGGAAAAGTGTGTTCTATATCCCTGCCAAACAGACTCCCCGGAGGTTGAGCTTTCAGAAGCAAGTTTAACTCTAAGGGAGGAAGCAGCAGAATGTGCCTCTCACATCTAGCCTTTAGGAATTCAGGTTGGCAAGTTCTATGGAGAAGCCCATTGGCGCCTTCGTTGGAAACGGGTCTGGAAATTTCAGTTTCAAAATCTCTGTGAAAAAGCGTCAGAGAAGCTTCTCCGTTTAGAATCCAGCATATCTCACTGAACCGAAGAAGTGGTAGTTAGAAGGGAGTTAGAGCTGCAAGCAGTTTGCTTTGGGAAATTAGACGCGAAATGAAACTGCAAATGCCTTCCAACACGCTTGGAAAAGTGTGTTCTATATCTCTAACAAACAAACTCCCCGGAGGTTGAGCTTTCAGAAGCTAGTTTAACTCTAAGGGAGGAAGCAGCAGAATGTGCCTCTCACATCTAGCCTGTAGGAATTCAGGTTGGCAAGTTCTATGGGGAAGCCCATTGCTGCCTATGGTGGAAACGGCATGGGAGATTTCAGTTTCAAAATCTCTGTGAAAAAGCGTCAAAGAAGCTTCTCCGTTTAGAATCCAGCATATCTCACTGAACCGAAGAAGTGGTAGTTAGAAGGGAGTTAGAGCTGCAAGCAGTTTGGTTTGGGAAATTAGATGCGAAATGACACTGCAAAGGCCTTCCAACAGGCTTGGAAAAGTGTGTTCTATATCTCTGCCAAACAGACTCCCCGGAGGTTGAGCTTTCAGAAGCAAGCTTAACTCTTAGGGAGGTAGCAGCAGAATGTGCCTCTCACATCTAGCCTGTAGGAATTCAGGTTGGCAAGTTCTATGGGGTAGCCCATTGCTGCCTATGGTCGAAACGGCATGGGAGATTTCAGTCTCAAAATCTCTGTGAAAAAGCGTCAGAGAAGCTTCTCCGTTTAGAATCCAGCATATCTCACAGAACCGAAGAAGTGGTAGTTAGAAGGGAGTTAGAGCTGCAAGCAGTTTGGTTTGGGAAATTAGACGCGAAATGAAACTGCAAATGCCTTCAAACAAGCTTGGAAAAATGTGTTCTATATCTCTGCCAAACAGACTCCCCGGAGGTTGAGCTTTCAGAAGCAAGTTTAACTCTAAGGGAGGAAGCAGCAGAATGTGCCTCTCACATCTAGCCTGTAGGAATTCAGGTTGGCAAGTTCTATGGGGAAGCCCATTGCTGCCTATGGTGGAAACGGCATGGGAGATTTCAGTTTCAAAATCTCTGTGAAAAAGCGTCAGAGAAGCTTCTCCGTTTAGAATCCAGCATATCTCACTGAACCGAAGAAGTGGTAGTTAGAAGGGAGTTAGAGCTGCAAGCAGTTTGGTTTGGGAAATTAGATGCGAAATGACACTGCAAAGGCCTTCCAACAGGCTTGGAAAAGTGTGTTCTATATCTCTGCCAAACAGACTCCCCGGAGGTTGAGCTTTCAGAAGCAAGCTTAACTCTTAGGGAGGAAGCAGCAGAATGTGCCTCTCACATCTAGCCTGTAGGCATTCAGGTTGGCAAGTTCTATGGGGAAGCCCTTGCTGCCTATGGTGGAAACGGCATGGGAGATTTCAGTTTCAAAATCTCTGTGAAAAAGCGTCAGAGAAGCTTCTCCGTTTAGAATCCAGCATATCTCACTGAACCGAAGAAGTGGTAGTTAGAATGGAGTTAGAGCTGCAAGCAGTTTGGTTTGGGAAATTAGACGCGAAATGAAACTGCAAATGCCTTCAAACAGGCTTGGGAAAGTGTGTTCTATATCTCTGCCAAACAAACTCCCCGGAGGTTGAGCTTTCAGAAGCAAGTTTAACTCTAAGGGAGGAAGCAGCAGAATGTGCCTCTCACATCTAGCCTGTAGGAATTCAGGTTGGCAAGTTCTATGGGGAAGCCCATTGGCGCCTTCGTTGGAAACGGGTTTGGAAATTTCAGCTTCAAAATCTCTGTGAAAAAGCGTCAGAGAAGCTTCTCCGTTTAGAATCCAGCATATCTCACAGAACCGAAGAAGGGGTAGTTAGAAGGGAGTTAGAGCTGCAAGCAGTTTGGTTTGGGAAATTAGATGCGAAATGACACTGCAAAGGCCTTCCAACAGGCTTGGAAAAGTGTGTTCTATATCTCTGCCAAACAGACTCCCCAGAGGTTCAGCTTTCAGAAGCAAGCTTAACTCTTAGGGAGGAAGCAGCAGAATGTGCCTCTCACATCTAGCCTGTAGGAATTCAGGTTGGCAAGTTCTATGAGGAAGCCCATTGCTGCCTATGGTGGAAACGGCATGGGAGATTTCAGTTTCAAAATCTCTGTGAAAAAGCGTCAGAGAAGCTTCTCCGTTTAGAATCCAGCATATCTCACTGAACCGAAGAAGTGGCAGTTAGAAGGGAGTTAGAGCTGCAAGCAGTTTGGTTTGGGAAATAAGACGCGAAATGAAACTTCAAAGGCCTTCCAACAGGCTTGGAAAAGTGTGTTCTATATCTCTGCCAAACAGACTCCCCGGAGGTTGAGCTTTCAGAAGCAAGCTTAACTCTTAGGGAGGAAGCAGCAGAATGTGCCTCTCACATCTAGCCTGTAGGAATTCAGGTTGGCAAGTTCTATGGGGAAGCCCATTGCTGCCTATGGTGGAAACGGCATGGGAGATTTCAGTTTCAAAATCTCTGTGAAAAAGCGTCAGAGAAGCTTCTCCGTTTAGAATCCAGCATATCTCACTGAACCGAAGAAGTGGTACTTAGAAGGCAGTTAGAGCTGCAAGCAGTTTGGTTTGGGAAATTAGATGCGAAATGACACTGCAAATGCCTTCCAACAGGCTTGGAAAAGTGTGTTCTATATCTCTGCCAAACAGACTCCCCGGAGGTTGAGCGTTCAGAAGCAAGTTTAACTCTAAGGGAGGAAGCAGCAGAATGTGCCTCTCACATCTAGCCTGTAGGAATTCAGGTTGGCAAGTTCTATGGGGAAGCCCATTGCTGCCTATGGTGGAAACGGCATGGGAGATTTCAGTTTCAAAATCTCTCTGAAAAAGCGTCAGAGAAGCTTCTCCGTTTAGAATCCAGCATATCTCACTGAACCGAAGAAGTGGCAGTTAGAAGGGAGTTAGAGCTGCAAGCAGTTTGGTTTGGGAAATAAGACGCGAAATGAAACTGCAAAGGCCTTCCATCAGGCTTGGAAAAGTGTGTTCTATATCTCTGCCAAACAGACTCCCCGGAGGTTGAGCTTTCAGAAGCAAGCTTAACTCTTAGGGAGGAAGCAGCAGAATGTGCCTCTCACATCTAGCCTGTAGGAATTCAGGTTGGCAAGTTCTATGGGGAAGCCCATTGCTGCCTATGGTGGAAACGGCATGGGAGATTTCAGTTTCAAAATCTCTGTGAAAAAGCGTCAGAGAAGCTTCTCCGTTTAGAATCCAGCATATCTCACTGAACCGAAGAAGTGGTAGTTAGAAGGCAGTTAGAGCTGCAAGCAGTTTGGTTTGGGAAATTAGATGCGAAATGACACTGCAAAGGCCTTCCAACAGGCTTGGAAAAGTGTGTTCTATATCTCTGCCAAACAGACTCCCCGGAGGTTGAGCTTTCAAAAGCAAGCTTAACTCTTAGGGAGGAAGCAGCAGAATGTGCCTCTCACATCTAGCCTGTAGGAATTCAGGTTGGCAAGTTCTATGGGGAAGCCCATTGCTGCCTATGGTGGAAACGGCATGGGAGATTTCAGTTTCAAAATCTCTGTGAAAAAGCGTCAGAGAAGCTTCTCCGTTTAGAATCGAGCATATCTCACTGAACCGAAGAAGTGGTAGTTAGAAGGGAGTTAGAGCTGCAAGCAGTTTGGTTTGGGAAATTAGACGCGAAATGAAACTGCAAATGCCTTCCAACAGGCTTGGAAAAGTGTGTTCTATATCCCTGCCAAACAGACTCCCCGGAGGTTGAGCTTTCAGAAGCAAGTTTAACTCTAAGGGAGGAAGCAGCAGAATGTGCCTCTCACATCTAGCCTTTAGGAATTCAGGTTGGCAAGTTCTATGGAGAAGCCCATTGGCGCCTTCGTTGGAAACGGGTTTGGAAATTTCAGTTTCAAAATCTCTGTGAAAAAGCGTCAGAGAAGCTTCTCCGTTTAGAATCCAGCATATCTCACTGAACCGAAGAAGTGGTAGTTAGAAGGGAGTTAGAGCTGCAAGCAGTTTGCTTTGGGAAATTAGACGCGAAATGACACTGCAAATGCCTTCCAACAGGCTTGGAAAAGTGTGTTCTATATCTCTGCCAAACACACTCCCCGGAGGTTGAGCTTTCAGAAGCTAGTTTAACTCTAAGGGAGGAAGCAGCAGAATGTGCCTCTCACATCTAGCCTGTAGGAATTCAGGTTGGCAAGTTCTATGTGGAAGCCCATTGCTGCCTATGGTGGAAACGGCATTGGAGATTTCAGTTTCAAAATCTCTGTGAAAAAGCGTCAGAGAAGCTTCTCCGTTTAGAATCCAGCATATCTCACTGAACCGAAGAAGTGGTAGTTAGAAGGGATTTAGAGCTGCAAGCAGTTTGGTTTGGGAAATTAGATGCGAAATGACACTGCAAAGGCCTTCCAACAGGCTTGGAAAAGTGTGTTCTATATCTCTGCCAAACAGACTCCCCAGAGGTTGAGCTTTCAGAAGCAAGCTTAACTCTTAGGGAGGAAGCAGCAGAATGTGCCTCTCACATCTAGCCTGTAGGAATTCAGGTTGGCAAGTTCTATGAGGAAGCCCATTGCTGCCTATGGTGGAAACGGCATGGGAGATTTCAGTTTCAAAATCTCTGTGAAAAAGCGTCAGAGAAGCTTCTCCGTTTAGAATCCAGCATATCTCACTGAACCGAAGAAGTGGTAGTTAGAAGGGAGTTAGAGCTGCAAGCAGTTTGGTTTGGGAAATAAGACGCGAAATGAAACTGCAAATGCCTTCCCACAGGCTTGGAAAATTGTGTTCTATATCTCTGCCAAACAGACTCCCCGGAGGCTGATCTTCAGAAGCTAGTTTAACTCTAAGGGAGGAAGCAGCAGAATGTGCCTCTCACATCTAGCCTGTAGGAATTCAGGTTGGCAAGTTCTATGGGGAAGCCCATTGCTGCCTATGGTGGAAACGGCATGGGAGATTTCAGTTTCAAAATCTCTGTGAAAAAGCGTCAGAGAAGCTTCTCCGTTTAGAATCCAGCATATCTCACTGAACCGAAGAAGTGGTAGTTAGAAGGGAGTTAGAGCTGCAAGCAGTTTGGTTTGGGAAATTAGATGCGAAATGACACGGCAAAGGCCTTCCAACAGGCTTGGAAAAGTGTGTTCTATATCTCTGCCAAACAGACTCCCCGGAGGTTGAGCTTTCAGAAGCAAGCTTAACTCTTAGGGAGGAAGCAGCAGAATGTGCCTCTCACATCTAGCCTGTAGGCATTCAGGTTGGCAAGTTCTATGGGGAAGCCCTTGCTGCCTATGGTGGAAACGGCATGGGAGATTTCAGTTTCAAAATCTCTGTGAAAAAGCGTCAGAGAAGCTTCTCCGTTTAGAATCCAGCATATCTCACTGAACCGAAGAAGTGGTAGTTAGAAGGGAGTTAGAGCTGGAAGCAGTTTGGTTTGGGAAATTAGACGCGAAATGAAACTGCAAATGCCTTCAAACAGGCTTGGAAAAGTGTGTTCTATATCTCTGCCAAACAAACTCCCCGGAGGTTGAGCTTTCAGAAGCAAGTTTAACTCTAAGGGAGGAAGCAGCAGAATGTGCCTCTCACATCTAGCCTGTAGGAATTCAGGTTGGCAAGTTCTATGGGGAAGCCCATTGGCGCCTTCGTTGGAAACGGGTTTGGAAATTTCAGCTTCAAAATCTCTGTGAAAAAGCGTCAGAGAAGCTTCTCCGTTTAGAATCCAGCATATCTCACAGAACCGAAGAAGTGGTAGTTAGAAGGGAGTTAGAGCTGCAAGCAGTTTGGTTTGGGAAATTAGATGCGAAATGACACTGCAAAGGCCTTCCAACAGGCTTGGAAAAGTGTGTTCTATATCTCTGCCAAACAGACTCCCCAGAGGTTCAGCTTTCAGAAGCAAGCTTAACTCTTAGGGAGGAAGCAGCAGAATGTGCCTCTCACATCTAGCCTGTAGGAATTCAGGTTGGCAAGTTCTATGAGGAAGCCCATTGCTGCCTATGGTGGAAACGGCATGGGAGATTTCAGTTTCAAAATCTCTGTGAAAAAGCGTCAGAGAAGCTTCTCCGTTTAGAATCCAGCATATCTCACTGAACCGAAGAAGTGGCAGTTAGAAGGGAGTTAGAGCTGCAAGCAGTTTGGTTTGGGAAATAAGACGCGAAATGAAACTGCAAAGGCCTTCCAACAGGCTTGGAAAAGTGTGTTCTATATCTCTGCCAAACAGACTCCCCGGAGGTTGAGCTTTCAGAAGCAAGCTTAACTCTTAGGGAGGAAGCAGCAGAATGTGCCTCTCACATCTAGCCTGTAGGAATTCAGGTTGGCAAGTTCTATGGGGAAGCCCATTGCTGCCTATGGTGGAAACGGCATGGGAGATTTCAGTTTCAAAATCTCTGTGAAAAAGCGTCAGAGAAGCTTCTCCGTTTAGAATCCAGCATATCTCACTGAACCGAAGAAGTGGTACTTAGAAGGCAGTTAGAGCTGCAAGCAGTTTGGTTTGGGAAATTAGATGCGAAATGACACTGCAAAGGCCTTCCAACAGGCTTGGAAAAGTGTGTTCTATATCTCTGCCAAACAGACTCCCCGGAGGTTGAGCGTTCAGAAGCAAGTTTAACTCTAAGGGAGGAAGCAGCAGAATGTGCCTCTCACATCTAGCCTGTAGGAATTCAGGTTGGCAAGTTCTATGGGGAAGCCCATTGCTGCCTATGGTGGAAACGGCATGGGAGATTTCAGTTTCAAAATCTCTCTGAAAAAGCGTCAGAGAAGCTTCTCCGTTTAGAATCCAGCATATCTCACTGAACCGAAGAAGTGGCAGTTAGAAGGGAGTTAGAGCTGCAAGCAGTTTGGTTTGGGAAATAAGACGCGAAATGAAACTGCAAAGGCCTTCCATCAGGCTTGGAAAAGTGTGTTCTATATCTCTGCCAAACAGACTCCCCGGAGGTTGAGCTTTCAGAAGCAAGCTTAACTCTTAGGGAGGAAGCAGCAGAATGTGCCTCTCACATGTAGCCTGTAGGAATTCAGGTTGGCAAGTTCTATGGGGAAGCCCATTGCTGCCTATGGTGGAAACGGCATGGGAGATTTCAGTTTCAAAATATCTGTGAAAAAGCGTCAGAGAAGCTTCTCCGTTTAGAATCCAGCATATCTCACTGAACCGAAGAAGTGGTAGTTAGAAGGCAGTTAGAGCTGCAAGCAGTTTGGTTTGGGAAATTAGATGCGAAATGACACTGCAAAGGCCTTCCAACAGGCTTGGAAAAGTGTGTTCTATATCTCTGCCAAACAGACTCCCCGGAGGTTGAGCTTTCAAAAGCAAGCTTAACTCTTAGGGAGGAAGCAGCAGAATGTGCCTCTCACATCTAGCCTGTAGGAATTCAGGTTGGCAAGTTCTATGGGGAAGCCCATTGCTGCCTATGGTGGAAACGGCATGGGAGATTTCAGTTTCAAAATCTCTGTGAAAAAGCGTCAGAGAAGCTTCTCCGTTTAGAATCGAGCATATCTCACTGAACCGAAGAAGTGGTAGTTAGAAGGGAGTTAGAGCTGCAAGCAGTTTGGTTTGGGAAATTAGACGCGAAATGAAACTGCAAATGCCTTCCAACAGGCCTGGAAAAGTGTGTTCTATATCCCTGCCAAACAGACTCCCCGGAGGTTGAGCTTTCAGAAGCAAGTTTAACTCTAAGGGAGGAAGCAGCAGAATGTGCCTCTCACATCTAGCCTTTAGGAATTCAGGTTGGCAAGTTCTATGGAGAAGCCCATTGGCGCCTTCGTTGGAAACGGGTTTGGAAATTTCAGTTTCAAAATCTCTGTGAAAAAGCGTCAGAGAAGCTTCTCCGTTTGGAATCCAGCATATCTCACTGAACCGAAGAAGTGGTAGTTAGAAGGGAGTTAGAGCTGCAAGCAGTTTGCTTTGGGAAATTAGACGCGAAATGACACTGCAAATGCCTTCCAACAGGCTTGGAAAAGTGTGTTCTATATCTCTGCCAAACACACTCCCCGGAGGTTGAGCTTTCAGAAGCTAGTTTAACTCTAAGGGAGGAAGCAGCAGAATGTGCCTCTCACATCTAGCCTGTAGGAATTCAGGTTGGCAAGTTCTATGTGGAAGCCCATTGCTGCCTATGGTGGAAACGGCATTGGAGATTTCAGTTTCAAAATCTCTGTGAAAAAGCGTCAGAGAAGCTTCTCCGTTTAGAATCCAGCATATCTCACTGAACCGAAGAAGTGGTAGTTAGAAGGGATTTAGAGCTGCAAGCAGTTTGGTTTGGGAAATTAGATGCGAAATGACACTGCAAAGGCCTTCCAACAGGCTTGGAAAAGTGTGTTCTATATCTCTGCCAAACAGACTCCCCAGAGGTTGAGCTTTCAGAAGCAAGCTTAACTCTTAGGGAGGAAGCAGCAGAATGTGCCTCTCACATCTAGCCTGTAGGAATTCAGGTTGGCAAGTTCTATGAGGAAGCCCATTGCTGCCTATGGTGGAAACGGCATGGGAGATTTCAGTTTCAAAATCTCTGTGAAAAAGCGTCAGAGAAGCTTCTCCGTTTAGAATCCAGCATATCTCACTGAACCGAAGAAGTGGTAGTTAGAAGGGAGTTAGAGCTGCAAGCAGTTTGGTTTGGGAAATAAGACGCGAAATGAAACTGCAAATGCCTTCCAACAGGCTTGGAAAATTGTGTTCTATATCTCTGCCAAACAGACTCCCCGGAGGCTGATCTTCAGAAGCTAGTTTAACTCTAAGGGAGGAAGCAGCAGAATGTGCCTCTCACATCTAGCCTGTAGGAATTCAGGTTGGCAAGTTCTATGGGGAAGCCCATTGCTGCCTATGGTGGAAACGGCATGGGAGATTTCAGTTTCAAAATCTCTGTGAAAAAGCGTCAGAGAAGATTCTCCGTTTAGAATCCAGCATATCTCACTGAACCGAAGAAGTGGTAGTTAGAAGGGAGTTAGAGCTGCAAGCAGTTTGGTTTGGGAAATTAGATGCGAAATGACACGGCAAAGGCCTTCCAACAGGCTTGGAAAAGTGTGTTCTATATCTCTGCCAAACAGACTCCCCGGAGGTTGAGCTTTCAGAAGCAAGCTTAACTCTTAGGGAGGAAGCAGCAGAATGTGCCTCTCACATCTAGCCTGTACGCATTCAGGTTGGCAAGTTCTATGGGGAAGCCCTTGCTGCCTATGGTGGAAACGGCATGGGAGATTTCAGTTTCAAAATCTCTGTGAAAAAGCGTCAGAGAAGCTTCTCCGTTTAGAATCCAGCATATCTCACTGAACCGAAGAAGTGGTAGTTAGAAGGGAGTTAGAGCTGGAAGCAGTTTGGTTTGGGAAATTAGACGCGAAATGAAACTGCAAATGCCTTCAAACAGGCTTGGAAAAGTGTGTTCTATATCTCTGCCAAACAAACTCCCCGGAGGTTGAGCTTTCAGAAGCAAGTTTAACTCTAAGGGAGGAAGCAGCAGAATGTGCCTCTCACATCTAGCCTGTAGGAATTCAGGTTGGCAAGTTCTATGGGGAAGCCCATTGGCGCCTTCGTTGGAAACGGGTTTGGAAATTTCAGCTTCAAAATCTCTGTGAAAAAGCGTCAGAGAAGCTTCTCCGTTTAGAATCCAGCATATCTCACAGAACCGAAGAAGTGGTAGTTAGAAGGGAGTTAGAGCTGCAAGCAGTTTGGTTTGGGAAATTAGATGCGAAATGACACTGCAAAGGCCTTCCAACAGGCTTGGAAAAGTGTGTTCTATATCTCTGCCAAACAGACTCCCCAGAGGTTCAGCTTTCAGAAGCAAGCTTAACTCTTAGGGAGGAAGCAGCAGAATGTGCCTCTCACATCTAGCCTGTAGGAATTCAGGTTGGCAAGTTCTATGAGGAAGCCCATTGCTGCCTATGGTGGAAACGGCATGGGAGATTTCAGTTTCAAAATCTCTGTGAAAAAGCGTCAGAGAAGCTTCTCCGTTTAGAATCCAGCATATCTCACTGAACCGAAGAAGTGGCAGTTAGAAGGGAGTTAGAGCTGCAAGCAGTTTGGTTTGGGAAATAATACGCGAAATGAAACTGCAAAGGCCTTCCAACAGGCTTGGAAAAGTGTGTTCTATATCTCTGCCAAACAGACTCCCCGGAGGTTGAGCTTTCAGAAGCAAGCTTAACTCTTAGGGAGGAAGCAGCAGAATGTGCCTCTCACATCTAGCCTGTAGGAATTCAGGTTGGCAAGTTCTATGGGGAAGCCCATTGCTGCCTATGGTGGAAACGGCATGGGAGATTTCAGTTTCAAAATCTCTGTGAAAAAGCGTCAGAGAAGCTTCTCCGTTTAGAATCCAGCATATCTCACTGAACCGAAGAAGTGGTACTTAGAAGGCAGTTAGAGCTGCAAGCAGTTTGGTTTGGGAAATTAGATGCGAAATGACACTGCAAAGGCCTTCCAACAGGCTTGGAAAAGTGTGTTCTATATCTCTGCCAAACAGACTCCCCGGAGGTTGAGCGTTCAGAAGCAAGTTTAACTCTAAGGGAGGAAGCAGCAGAATGTGCCTCTCACATCTAGCCTGTAGGAATTCAGGTTGGCAAGTTCTATGGGGAAGCCCATTGCTGCCTATGGTGGAAACGGCATGGGAGATTTCAGTTTCAAAATCTCTCTGAAAAAGCGTCAGAGAAGCTTCTCCGTTTAGAATCCAGCATATCTCACTGAACCGAAGAAGTGGCAGTTAGAAGGGAGTTAGAGCTGCAAGCAGTTTGGTTTGGGAAATAAGACGCGAAATGAAACTGCAAAGGCCTTCCATCAGGCTTGGAAAAGTGTGTTCTATATCTCTGCCAAACAGACTCCCCGGAGGTTGAGCTTTCAGAAGCAAGCTTAACTCTTAGGGAGGAAGCAGCAGAATGTGCCTCTCACATGTAGCCTGTAGGAATTCAGGTTGGCAAGTTCTATGGGGAAGCCCATTGCTGCCTATGGTGGAAACGGCATGGGAGATTTCAGTTTCAAAATATCTGTGAAAAAGCGTCAGAGAAGCTTCTCCGTTTAGAATCCAGCATATCTCACTGAACCGAAGAAGTGGTAGTTAGAAGGCAGTTAGAGCTGCAAGCAGTTTGGTTTGGGAAATTAGATGCGAAATGACACTGCAAAGGCCTTCCAACAGGCTTGGAAAAGTGTGTTCTATATCTCTGCCAAACAGACTCCCCGGAGGTTGAGCTTTCAAAAGCAAGCTTAACTCTTAGGGAGGAAGCAGCAGAATGTGCCTCTCACATCTAGCCTGTAGGAATTCAGGTTGGCAAGTTCTATGGGGAAGCCCATTGCTGCCTATGGTGGAAACGGCATGGGAGATTTCAGTTTCAAAATCTCTGTGAAAAAGCGTCAGAGAAGCTTCTCCGTTTAGAATCGAGCATATCTCACTGAACCGAAGAAGTGGTAGTTAGAAGGGAGTTAGAGCTGCAAGCAGTTTGGTTTGGGAAATTAGACGCGAAATGAAACTGCAAATGCCTTCCAACAGGCCTGGAAAAGTGTGTTCTATATCCCTGCCAAACAGACTCCCCGGAGGTTGAGCTTTCAGAAGCAAGTTTAACTCTAAGGGAGGAAGCAGCAGAATGTGCCTCTCACATCTAGCCTTTAGGAATTCAGGTTGGCAAGTTCTATGGAGAAGCCCATTGGCGCCTTCGTTGGAAACGGGTTTGGAAATTTCAGTTTCAAAATCTCTGTGAAAAAGCGTCAGAGAAGCTTCTCCGTTTGGAATCCAGCATATCTCACTGAACCGAAGAAGTGGTAGTTAGAAGGGAGTTAGAGCTGCAAGCAGTTTGCTTTGGGAAATTAGACGCGAAATGACACTGCAAATGCCTTCCAACAGGCTTGGAAAAGTGTGTTCTATATCTCTGCCAAACACACTCCCCGGAGGTTGAGCTTTCAGAAGCTAGTTTAACTCTAAGGGAGGAAGCAGCAGAATGTGCCTCTCACATCTAGCCTGTAGGAATTCAGGTTGGCAAGTTCTATGTGGAAGCCCATTGCTGCCTATGGTGGAAACGGCATTGGAGATTTCAGTTTCAAAATCTCTGTGAAAAAGCGTCAGAGAAGCTTCTCCGTTTAGAATCCAGCATATCTCACTGAACCGAAGAAGTGGTAGTTAGAAGGGATTTAGAGCTGCAAGCAGTTTGGTTTGGGAAATTAGATGCGAAATGACACTGCAAAGGCCTTCCAACAGGCTTGGAAAAGTGTGTTCTATATCTCTGCCAAACAGACTCCCCAGAGGTTGAGCTTTCAGAAGCAAGCTTAACTCTTAGGGAGGAAGCAGCAGAATGTGCCTCTCACATCTAGCCTGTAGGAATTCAGGTTGGCAAGTTCTATGAGGAAGCCCATTGCTGCCTATGGTGGAAACGGCATGGGAGATTTCAGTTTCAAAATCTCTGTGAAAAAGCGTCAGAGAAGCTTCTCCGTTTAGAATCCAGCATATCTCACTGAACCGAAGAAGTGGTAGTTAGAAGGGAGTTAGAGCTGCAAGCAGTTTGGTTTGGGAAATAAGACGCGAAATGAAACTGCAAATGCCTTCCAACAGGCTTGGAAAATTGTGTTCTATATCTCTGCCAAACAGACTCCCCGGAGGCTGATCTTCAGAAGCTAGTTTAACTCTAAGGGAGGAAGCAGCAGAATGTGCCTCTCACATCTAGCCTGTAGGAATTCAGGTTGGCAAGTTCTATGGGGAAGCCCATTGCTGCCTATGGTGGAAACGGCATGGGAGATTTCAGTTTCAAAATCTCTGTGAAAAAGCGTCAGAGAAGATTCTCCGTTTAGAATCCAGCATATCTCACTGAACCGAAGAAGTGGTAGTTAGAAGGGAGTTAGAGCTGCAAGCAGTTTGGTTTGGGAAATTAGATGCGAAATGACACGGCAAAGGCCTTCCAACAGGCTTGGAAAAGTGTGTTCTATATCTCTGCCAAACAGACTCCCCGGAGGTTGAGCTTTCAGAAGCAAGCTTAACTCTTAGGGAGGAAGCAGCAGAATGTGCCTCTCACATCTAGCCTGTAGGCATTCAGGTTGGC
The DNA here is from genome assembly GCF_027409185.1 of Cynocephalus volans. NCBI lineage: Eukaryota > Metazoa > Chordata > Mammalia > Dermoptera > Cynocephalidae > Cynocephalus > Cynocephalus volans. Next base: position 23,593 of record NW_026902468.1, read on the forward strand.
AAGTTCTATGGGGAAGCCCTTGCTGCCTATGGTGGAAACGGCATGGGAGATTTCAGTTTCAAAATCTCTGTGAAAAAGCGTCAGAGAAGCTTCTCCGTTTAGAATCCAGCATATCTCACTGAACCGAAGAAGTGGTAGTTACAAGGGAGTTAGAGCTGCAAGCAGTTTGGTTTGGGAAATTAGACGCGAAATGAAACTGCAAATGCCTTCAAACAGGCTTGGGAAAGTGTGTTCTATATCTCTGCCAAACAAACTCCCCGGAGGTTGAGCTTTCAGAAGCAAGTTTAACTCTAAGGGAGGAAGCAGCAGAATGTGCCTCTCACATCTAGCCTGTAGGAATTCAGGTTGGCAAGTTCTATGGGGAAGCCCATTGGCGCCTTCGTTGGAAACGGGTTTGGAAATTTCAGCTTCAAAATCTCTGTGAAAAAGCGTCAGAGAAGCTTCTCCGTTTAGAATCCAGCATATCTCACAGAACCGAAGAAGTGGTAGTTAGAAGGGAGTTAGAGCTGCAAGCAGTTTGGTTTGGGAAATTAGATGCGAAATGACACTGCAAAGGCCTTCCAACAGGCTTGGAAAAGTGTGTTCTATATCTCTGCCAAACAGACTCCCCAGAGGTTCAGCTTTCAGAAGCAAGCTTAACTCTTAGGGCGGAAGCAGCAGAATATGCCTCTCACATCTAGCCTGTAGGAATTCAGGTTGGCAAGTTCTATGAGGAAGCCCATTGCTGCCTATGGTGGAAACGGCATGGGAGATTTCAGTTTCAAAATCTCTGTGAAAAAGCGTCAGAGAAGCTTCTCCGTTTAGAATCCAGCATATCTCACTGAACCGAAGAAGTGGCAGTTAGAAGGGAGTTAGAGCTGCAAGCAGTTTGGTTTGGGAAATAAGACGCGAAATGAAACTGCAAAGGCCTTCCAACAGGCTTGGAAAAGTGTGTTCTATATCTCTGCCAAACAGACTCCCCGGAGGTTGAGCTTTCAGAAGCAAGCTTAACTCTTAGGGAGGAAGCAGCAGAATGTGCCTCTCACATCTAGCCTGTAGGAATTCAGGTTGGCAAGTTCTATGGGGAAGCCCATTGCTGCCTATGGTGGAAACGGCATGGGAGATTTCAGTTTCAAAATCTCTGTGAAAAAGCGTCAGAGAAGCTTCTCCGTTTAGAATCCAGCATATCTCACTGAACCGAAGAAGTGGTAGTTAGAAGGCAGTTAGAGCTGCAAGCAGTTTGGTTTGGGAAATTAGATGCGAAATGACACTGCAAAGGCCTTCCAACAGGCTTGGAAAAGTGTGTTCTATATCTCTGCCAAACAGACTCCCCGGAGGTTGAGCTTTCAAAAGCAAGCTTAACTCTTAGGGAGGAAGCAGCAGAATGTGCCTCTCACATCTAGCCTGTAGGAATTCAGGTTGGCAAGTTCTATGGGGAAGCCCATTGCTGCCTATGGTGGAAACGGCATGGGAGATTTCAGTTTCAAAATCTCTGTGAAAAAGCGTCAGAGAAGCTTCTCCGTTTAGAATCGAGCATATCTCACTGAACCGAAGAAGTGGTAGTTAGAAGGGAGTTAGAGCTGCAAGCAGTTTGCTTTGGGAAATTAGACGCGAAATGAAACTGCAAATGCCTTCCAACAGGCTTGGAAAAGTGTGTTCTATATCCCTGCCAAACAGACTCCCCGGAGGTTGAGCTTTCAGAAGCAAGTTTAACTCTAAGGGAGGAAGCAGCAGAATGTGCCTCTCACATCTAGCCTTTAGGAATTCAGGTTGGCAAGTTCTATGGAGAAGCCCATTGGCGCCTTCGTTGGAAACGGGTTTGGAAATTTCAGTTTCAAAATCTCTGTGAAAAAGCGTCAGAGAAGCTTCTCCGTTTAGAATCCAGCATATCTCACTGAACCGAAGAAGTGGTAGTTAGAAGGGAGTTAGAGCTGCAAGCAGTTTGCTTTGGGAAATTAGACGCGAAATGACACTGCAAATGCCTTCCAACAGGCTTGGAAAAGTGTGTTCTATATCTCTGCCAAACACACTCCCCGGAGGTTGAGCTTTCAGAAGCTAGTTTAACTCTAAGGGAGGAAGCAGCAGAATGTGCCTCTCACATCTAGCCTGTAGGAATTCAGGTTGGCAAGTTCTATGTGGAAGCCCATTGCTGCCTATGGTGGAAACGGCATTGGAGATTTCAGTTTCAAAATCTCTGTGAAAAAGCGTCAGAGAAGCTTCTCCGTTTAGAATCCAGCATATCTCACTGAACCGAAAAAGTGGTAGTTAGAAGGGATTTAGAGCTGCAAGCAGTTTGGTTTGGGAAATTAGATGCGAAATGACACTGCAAAGGCCTTCCAACAGGCTTGGAAAAGTGTGTTCTATATCTCTGCCAAACAGACTCCCCAGAGGTTGAGCTTTCAGAAGCAAGCTTAACTCTTAGGGAGGAAGCAGCAGAATGTGCCTCTCACATCTAGCCTGTAGGAATTCAGGTTGGCAAGTTCTATGAGGAAGCCCATTGCTGCCTATGGTGGAAACGGCATGGGAGATTTCAGTTTCAAAATCTCTGTGAAAAAGCGTCAGAGAAGCTTCTCCGTTTAGAATCCAGCATATCTCACTGAACCGAAGAAGTGGTAGTTAGAAGGGAGTTAGAGCTGCAAGCAGTTTGGTTTGGGAAATAAGACGCGAAATGAAACTGCAAATGCCTTCCAACAGGCTTGGAAAATTGTGTTCTATATCTCTGCCAAACAGACTCCCCGGAGGCTGATCTTCAGAAGCTAGTTTAACTCTAAGGGAGGAAGCAGCAGAATGTGCCTCTCACATCTAGCCTGTAGGAATTCAGGTTGGCAAGTTCTATGGGGAAGCCCATTGCTGCCTATGGTGGAAACGGCATGGGAGATTTCAGTTTCAAAATCTCTGTGAAAAAGCGTCAGAGAAGCTTCTCCGTTTTGAATCCAGCATATCTCACTGAACCGAAGAAGTGGTAGTTAGAAGGGAGTTAGAGCTGCAAGCAGTTTGGTTTGGGAAATTAGATGCGAAATGACACGGCAAAGGCCTTCCAACAGGCTTGGAAAAGTGTGTTCTATATCTCTGCCAAACAGACTCCCCGGAGGTTGAGCTTTCAGAAGCAAGCTTAACTCTTAGGGAGGAAGCAGCAGAATGTGCCTCTCACATCTAGCCTGTAGGCATTCAGGTTGGCAAGTTCTATGGGGAAGCCCTTGCTGCCTATGGTGGAAACGGCATGGGAGATTTCAGTTTCAAAATCTCTGTGAAAAAGCGTCAGAGAAGCTTCTCCGTTTAGAATCCAGCATATCTCACTGAACCGAAGAAGTGGTAGTTAGAAGGGAGTTAGAGCTGCAAGCAGTTTGGTTTGGGAAATTAGACGCGAAATGAAACTGCAAATGCCTTCAAACAGGCTTGGAAAAGTGTGTTCTATATCTCTGCCAAACAAACTCCCCGGAGGTTGAGCTTTCAGAAGCAAGTTTAACTCTAAGGGAGGAAGCAGCAGAATGTGCCTCTCACATCTAGCCTGTAGGAATTCAGGTTGGCAAGTTCTATGGGGAAGCCCATTGGCGCCTTCGTTGGAAACGGGTTTGGAAATTTCAGCTTCAAAATCTCTGTGAAAAAGCGTCAGAGAAGCTTCTCCGTTTAGAATCCAGCATATCTCACAGAACCGAAGAAGTGGTAGTTAGAAGGGAGTTAGAGCTGCAAGCAGTTTGGTTTGGGAAATTAGATGCGAAATGACACTGCAAAGGCCTTCCAACAGGCTTGGAAAAGTGTGTTCTATATCTCTGCCAAACAGACTCCCCAGAGGTTCAGCTTTCAGAAGCAAGCTTAACTCTTAGGGAGGAAGCAGCAGAATGTGCCTCTCACATCTAGCCTGTAGGAATTCAGGTTGGCAAGTTCTATGAGGAAGCCCATTGCTGCCTATGGTGGAAACGGCATGGGAGATTTCAGTTTCAAAATCTCTGTGAAAAAGCGTCAGAGAAGCTTCTCCGTTTAGAATCCAGCATATCTCACTGAACCGAAGAAGTGGCAGTTAGAAGGGAGTTAGAGCTGCAAGCAGTTTGGTTTGGGAAATAAGACGCGAAATGAAACTGCAAAGGCCTTCCAACAGGCTTGGAAAAGTGTGTTCTATATCTCTGCCAAACAGACTCCCCGGAGGTTGAGCTTTCAGAAGCAAGCTTAACTCTTAGGGAGGAAGCAGCAGAATGTGCCTCTCACATCTAGCCTGTAGGAATTCAGGTTGGCAAGTTCTATGGGGAAGCCCATTGCTGCCTATGGTGGAAACGGAATGGGAGATTTCAGTTTCAAAATCTCTGTGAAAAAGCGTCAGAGAAGCTTCTCCGTTTAGAATCCAGCATATCTCACTGAACCGAAGAAGTGGTAGTTAGAAGGCAGTTAGAGCTGCAAGCAGTTTGGTTTGGGAAATTAGATGCGAAATGACACTGCAAAGGCCTTCCAACAGGCTTGGAAAAGTGTGTTCTATATCTCTGCCAAACAGACTCCCCGGAGGTTGAGCGTTCAGAAGCAAGTTTAACTCTAAGGGAGGAAGCAGCAGAATGTGCCTCTCACATCTAGCCTGTAGGAATTCAGGTTGGCAAGTTCTATGGGGAAGCCCATTGCTGCCTATGGTGGAAACGGCATGGGAGATTTCAGTTTCAAAATCTCTGTGAAAAAGCGTCAGAGAAGCTTCTCCGTTTAGAATCCAGCATATCTCACTGAACCGAAGAAGTGGTAGTTAGAAGGGGGTTAGAGCTGCAAGCAGTTTGGTTTGGGAAATTAGACGCGAAATGACACTGCAAATGCCTTCCAACAGGCTTGGAAAATTGTGTTCTATATCTCTGCCAAACAGACTCCCCAGAGGTTGAGCTATCAGAAGCAAGCTTAACTCTTAGGGAGGAAGCAGCAGAATGTGCCTCTCACATCTACCCTGTAGGAATTCAGGTCGGCAAGTTCTATGGGGAAGCCCATTGCTGCCTATGGTGGAAATGGCATGGGAGATTTCAGTTTCAAAATCTCTGTGAAAAAGCGTCAGAGAAGCTTCTCCGTTTAGAATCCAGCATATCTCACTGAACCGAAGAAGTGGTAGTTAGAAGGGAGTTAGAGCTGCAGGCAGTTTGGTTTGGGAAATTAGACGCGAAATGAAACTGCAAATGCCTTCCAACAGGCTTGGAAAAGTGTGTTCTATATCTCTGCCAAACAAACTCTCCGGAGGCTGAGCTTTCAGAAGCTAGTTTAACTCTAAGGGAGGAAGCAGCAGAATGTGCCTCTCACATCTAGCCTGTAGGAATTCAGGTTGGCAAGTTCTATGTGGAAGCCCATTGCTGCCTATGGTGGAAACGGCATGGGAGATTTCAGTTTCAAAATCTCTGTGAAAAAGCGTCAGAGAAGCTTCTCCGTTTAGAATCCAGCATATCTCACTGAACCGAAGAAGTGGTAGTTAGAAGGGAATTAGAGCTGCAAGCAGTTTGGTTTGGGAAATTAGATGCGAAATGACACTGCAAAGGCCTTCCAACAGGCTTGGAAAAGTGTGTTCTATATCTCTGGCAAACAGACTCCCCAGAGGTTGAGCTTTCAGAAGCAAGCTTAAGTCTTAGGGAGGAAGCAGCAGAATGTGCCTCTCACATCTAGCCTGTAGGAAATCAGGTTGGCAAGTTCTATGGGGAAGCCCATTGCTGCCTATGGTGGAAACGGCATGGGAGATTTCAGTTTCAAAATCTCTGTGAAAAAGCGTCAGAGAAGCTTCTCCGTTTAGAATCCAGCATATCTCACTGAACCGAAGAAGTGGTAGTTAGAAGGGAGTTAGAGCTGCAAGCAGTTTGGTTTGGGAAATTAGACGCGAAATGACACTGCAAATGCCTTCCAACAGGCTTGGAAAATTGTGTTCTATATCTCTGCCAAACAGACTCCCTGGAAGCTGAGCTTTCAGAAGCAAGTTTAACTCTAAGGGAGGAAGCAGCAGAATGTGCCTCTCACATCTAGACTGTAGGAATTCAGGTTGGCAAGTTCTATGGGGAAGCCCTTTGGCGCCTTCGTTGGAAACGGGTTTGGAAATTTCAGTTTCAAAATCTCTGTGAAAAAGCGTCAGAGAAGCTTCTCCGTTTAGAATCCAGCATATCTCACTGAACCGAAGAAGTGGTAGTTAGAAGGGAGTTAGAGCTGCAAGCAGTTTGGTTTGGGAAATTAGACGCGAAATGACACTGCAAATGCCTTCCAACGGGCTTGGAAAAGTGTGTTCTATATCCCTGCCAAACTGACTCCCCGGAGGTTGAGCTTTCAGAAGCAAGTTTAACTCTAAGGGAGGAAGCAGCAGAATGTGCCTCTCACATCTAGCCTGTAGGAATTCAGGTTGGCAAGTTCTATGGGGAAGCCCATTGGCGCCTTCGTTGGAAACGGGTTTGGAAATTTCAGCTTCAAAATCTCTGTGAAAAAGCGTCAGAGAAGCTTCTCCGTTTAGAATCCAGCATATCTCACTGAACCGAAGAAGTGGTAGTTAGAAGGCAGTTAGAGCTGCAAGCAGTTTGGTTTGGGAAATTAGATGCGAAATGACACTGCAAATGCCTTCCAACAGGCTTGGAAAAGTGTGTTCTATATCTCTGCCAAACAGACTCCCCGGAGGTTGAGCTTTCAGAAGCAAGTTTAACTCTAAGGGAGGAAGCAGCAGAATGTGCCTCTCACATCTAGCCTGTAGGAATTCAGGTTGGCAAGTTCTATGGGGAAGCCCATTGCTGCCTATGGTGGAAACGGCATGGGAGATTTCAGTTTCAAAATCTCTGTGAAAAAGCGTCAGAGAAGCTTCTCCGTTTAGAATCCAGCATATCTCACTGAACCGAAGAAGTGGCAGTTAGAAGGGAGTTAGAGCTGCAAGCAGTTTGGTTTGGGAAATAAGACGCGAAATGAAACTGCAAAGGCCTTCCATCAGGCTTGGAAAAGTGTGTTCTATATCTCTGCCAAACAGACTCCCCGGAGGTTGAGCTTTCAGAAGCAAGCTTAACTCTTAGGGAGGAAGCAGCAGAATGTGCCTCTCACATGTAGCCTGTAGGAATTCAGGTTGGCAAGTTCTATGGGGAAGCCCATTGCTGCCTATGGTGGAAACGGCATGGGAGATTTCAGTTTCAAAATCTCTGTGAAAAAGCGTCAGAGAAGCTTCTCCGTTTAGAATCCAGCATATCTCACTGAAGCGAAGAAGTGGTAGTTAGAAGGCAGTTAGAGCTGCAAGCAGTTTGGTTTGGGAAATTAGATGCGAAATGACACTGCAAAGGCCTTCCAACAGGCTTGGAAAAGTGTGTTCTATATCTCTGCCAAACAGACTCCCCGGAGGTTGAGCTTTCAAAAGCAAGCTTAACTCTTAGGGAGGAAGCAGCAGAAAGTGCCTCTCACATCTTGCCTGTAGGAATTCAGGTTGGCAAGTTCTATGGGGAAGCCCATTGCTGCCTATGGTGGAAACGGAATGGGAGATTTCAGTTTCAAAATCTCTGTGAAAAAGCGTCAGAGAAGCTTCTCCGTTTAGAATCCAGCATATCTCACTGAACCGAAGAAGTGGTAGTTAGAAGGGAGTTAGAGCTGCAAGCAGTTTGGTTTGGGAAATTAGACGCGAAATGAAACTGCAAATGCCTTCCAACAGGCTTGGAAAAGTGTGTTCTATATCCCTGCCAAACAGACTCCCCGGAGGTTGAGCTTTCAGAAGCAAGTTTAACTCTAAGGGAGGAAGCAGCAGAATGTGCCTCTCACATCTAGACTTTAGGAATTCAGGTTGGCAAGTTCTATGGAGAAGCCCATTGGCGCCTTCGTTGGAAACGGGTTTGGAAATTTCAGTTTCAAAATCTCTGTGAAAAAGCGTCAGAGAAGCTTCTCCGTTTAGAATCCAGCATATCTCACTGAACCGAAGAAGTGGTAGTTAGAAGGGAGTTAGAGCTGCAAGCAGTTTGGTTTGGGAAATTAGACGCAAAATGAAACTGCAAATGCCTTCCAACAGGCTTGGAAAAGTGTGTTCTATATCTCTAACAAACAAACTCCCCGGAGGTTGAGCTTTCAGAAGCTAGTTTAACTCTAAGGGAGGAAGCAGCAGAATGTGCCTCTCACATCTAGCCTGTAGGAATTCAGGTTGGCAAGTTCTATGGGGAAGCCCATTGCTGCCTTCGTTGGAAACGGGTTTGGAAATTTCAGTTTCAAAATCTCTGTGAAAAAGCGTCAGAGGAGCTTCTCCGTTTAGAATCCAGCATATCTCACTGAACCGAAGAAGTGGTAGTTAGAAGGGAGTTAGAGCTGAAAGCAGTTTGGTTTGGGAAATTAGACGCGAAATTAAACTGCAAATGCCTTCCAACAGGCTTGGAAAAGTGTGTTCTATATCTCTGCCAAACAAACTCCCCGGAGGTTGAGCTTTCAGAAGCTAGTTTAACTCTAAGGGAGGAAGCAGCAGAATGTCTCTCTCACATCTAGCCTGTAGGAATTCAGGTTGGCAAGTTCTATGTGGAAGCCCATTGCTGCCTATGGTGGAAACGGCATGGGAGATTTCAGTTTCAAAATCTCTGTGAAAAAGCGTCAGAGAAGCTTCTCCGTTTAGAATCCAGCATATCTCACTGAACCGAAGAAGTGGTAGTTAGAAGGGGGTTAGAGCTGCAAGCAGTTTGGTTTGGGAAATTAGACGCGAAATGACACTGCAAATGCCTTCCAACAGGCTTGGAAAATTGTGTTCTATATCTCTGCCAAACAGACTCCCCAGAGTTTGAGCTTTCAGAAGCAAGCTTAACTCTTAGGGAGGAAGCAGCAGAATGTGCCTCTCACATCTAGCCTGTAGGAATTCAGGTCGGCAAGTTCTATGGGGAAGCCCATTGCTGCCTATGGTGGAAACGGCATGGGAGATTTCAGTGTCAAAATCTCTGTGAAAAAGCGTCAGAGAAGCTTCTCCGTTTAGAATCCAGCATATCTCACTGAACCGAAGAAGTGGTAGTTAGAAGGGAGTTAGAGCTGCAAGCAGTTTGGTTTGGGAAATTAGACGCGAAATGAAACTGCAAATGCCTTCCAACAGGCTTGGAAAAGTGTGTTCTATATCTCTGCCAAACAAACTCCCCGGAGGTTGAGCTTTCAGAAGCTAGTTTAACTCTAAGGGAGGAAGCAGCAGAATGTGCCTCTCACATCTAGCCTGTAGGAATTCAGGTTGGCAAGTTCTATGTGGAAGCCCATTGCTGCCTATGGTGGAAACGGCATGGGAGATTTCAGTTTCAAAATCTCTGTGAAAAAGCGTCAGAGAAGCTTCTCCGTTTAGAATCCAGCATATCTCACTGAACCGAAGAAGTGGTAGTTAGAAGGGAGTTAGAGCTGCAAGCAGTTTGGTTTGGGAAATTAGATGCGAAATGACACTGCAAAGGCCTTCCAACAGGCTTGGAAAAGTGTGTTCTATATCTCTGGCAAACAGACTCCCCAGAGGTTGAGCTTTCAGAAGCAAGCTTAACTCTTAGGGAGGAAGCAGCAGAATGTGCCTCTCACATCTAGCCTGTAGGAAATCAGGTTGGCAAGTTCTATGGGGAAGCCCATTGCTGCCTATGGTGGAAACGGCATGGGAGATTTCAGTTTCAAAATCTCTGTGAAAAAGCGTCAGAGAAGCTTCTCCGTTTAGAATCCAGCATATCTCACTGAACCGAAGAAGTGGTAGTTAGAAGGGGGTTAGAGCTGCAAGCAGTTCTGTTTGGGAAATTAGACGCGAAATGACACTGCAAATGCCTTCCAACAGGCTTGGAAAATTGTGTTCTATATCTCTGCCAAACAGACTCCCCGGAAGCTGAGCTTTCAGAAGCTAGTTTAACTCTAAGGGAGGAAGCAGCAGAATGTGCCTCTCACATCTAGACTGTAGGAATTCAGGTTGGCAAGTTCTATGGGGAAGCCCTTTGGCGCCTTCGTTGGAAACGGGTTTGGAAATTTCAGTTTCAAAATCTCTGTGAAAAAGCGTCAGAGAAGCTTCTCCGTTTAGAATCCAGCATATCTCACTGAACCGAAGAAGTGGTAGTTAGAAGGGAGTTAGAGCTGCAAGCAGTTTGGTTTGGGAAATTAGACGCGAAATGACACTGCAAATGCCTTCCAACGGGCTTGGAAAAGTGTGTTCTATATCCCTCCCAAACAGACTCCCCGGAGGTTGAGCTTTCAGAAGCAAGTTTAACTCTAAGGGAGGAAGCAGCAGAATGTGCCTCTCACATCTAGCCTGTAGGAATTCAGGTTGGCAAGTTCTATGGGGAAGCCCATTGGCGCCTTCGTTGGAAACGGGTTTGGAAATTTCAGCTTCAAAATCTCTGTGAAAAAGCGTCAGAGAAGCTTCTCCGTTTAGAATCCAGCATATCTCACTGAACCGAAGAAGTGGTAGTTAGAAGGCAGTTAGAGCTGCAAGCAGTTTGGTTTGGGAAATTAGATGCGAAATGACACTGCAAATGCCTTCCAACAGGCTTGGAAAAGTGTGTTCTATATCTCTGCCAAACAGACTCCCCGGCGTTGAGCTTTCAGAAGCAAGTTTAACTCTAAGGGAGGAAGCAGCAGAATGTGCCTCTCACATCTAGCCTGTAGGAATTCAGGTTGGCAAGTTCTATGGGGAAGCCCATTGCTGCCTATGGTGGAAACGGCATGGGAGATTTTAGTTTCAAAATCTCTCTGAAAAAGCGTCAGAGAAGCTTCTCCGTTTAGAATCCAGCATATCTCACTGAACCGAAGAAGTGGCAGTTAGAAGGGAGTTAGAGCTGCAAGCAGTTTGGTTTGGGAAATAAGACGCGAAATGAAACTGCAAAGGCCTTCCATCAGGCTTGGAAAAGTGTGTTCTATATCTCTGCCAAACAGACTCCCCGGAGGTTGAGCTTTCAGAAGCAAGCTTAACTCTTAGGGAGGAAGCAGCAGAATGTGCCTCTCACATGTAGCCTGTAGGAATTCAGGTTGGCAAGTTCTATGGGGAAGCCCATTGCTGCCTATGGTGGAAACGGCATGGGAGATTTCAGTTTCAAAATCTCTGTGAAAAAGCGTCAGAGAAGCTTCTCCGTTTAGAATCCAGCATATCTCACTGAACCGAAGAAGTGGTAGTTAGAAGGCAGTTAGAGCTGCAAGCAGTTTGGTTTGGGAAATTAGATGCGAAGTGACACTGCAAAGGCCTTCCAACAGGCTTGGAAAAGTGTGTTCTATATCTCTGCCAAACAGACTCCCCGGAGGTTGAGCTTTCAAAAGCAAGCTTAACTCTTAGGGAGGAAGCAGCAGAATGTGCCTCTCACATCTAGCCTGTAGGAATTCAGGTTGGCAAGTTCTATGGGGAAGCCCATTGCTGCCTATGCTGGAAACGGAATGGGAGATTTCAGTTTCAAAATCTCTGTGAAAAAGCGTCAGAGAAGCTTCTCCGTTTAGAATCCAGCATATCTCACTGAACCGAAGAAGTGGTAGTTAGAAGGGAGTTAGAGCTGCAAGCAGTTTGGTTTGGGAAATTAGACGCGAAATGAAACTGCAAATGCCTTCCAACAGGCTTGGAAAAGTGTGTTCTATATCCCTGCCAAACAGACTCCCCGGAGGTTGAGCTTTCAGAAGCAAGTTTAACTCTAAGGGAGGAAGCAGCAGAATGTGCCTCTCACATCTAGCCTTTAGGAATTCAGGTTGGCAAGTTCTATGGAGAAGCCCATTGGCGCCTTCGTTGGAAACGGGTTTGGAAATTTCAGTTTCAAAATCTCTGTGAAAAAGCGTCAGAGAAGCTTCTCCGTTTAGAATCCAGCATATCTCACTGAACCGAAGAAGTGGTAGTTAGAAGGGAGTTAGAGCTGCAAGCAGTTTGGTTTGGGAAATTAGACGCAAAATGAAACTGCAAATGCCTTCCAACAGGCTTGGAAAAGTGTGTTCTATATCTCTAACAAACAAACTCCCCGGAGGTTGAGCTTTCAGAAGCTAGTTTAACTCTAAGGGAGGAAGCAGCAGAATGTGCCTCTCACATCTAGCCTGTAGGAATTCAGGTTGGCAAGTTCTATGGGGAAGCCCATTGCTGCCTTCGTTGGAAACGGGTTTGGAAATTTCAGTTTCAAAATCTCTGTGAAAAAGCGTCAGAGAAGCTTCTCCGTTTAGAATCCAGCATATCTCACTGAACCGAAGAAGTGGTAGTTAGAAGGGATTTAGAGCTGCAAGCAGTTTGGTTTGGGAAATTAGATGCGAAATGACACTGCAAAGGCCTTCCAACAGGCTTGGAAAAGTGTGTTCTATATCTCTGCAAAACAGACTCCCCAGAGGTTGAGCTTTCAGAAGCAAGCTTAACTCTTAGGGAGGAAGCAGCAGAATGTGCCTCTCACATCTAGCCTGTAGGAATTCAGGTTGGCAAGTTCTATGAGGAAGCCCATTGCTGCCTATGGTGGAAACGGCATGGGAGATTTCAGTGTCAAAATCTCTGTGAAAAAGCGTCAGAGAAGCTTCTCCGTTTAGAATCCAGCATATCTCACTGAACCGAAGAAGTGGTAGTTAGAAGGGAGTTAGAGCTGCAAGCAGTTTGGTTTGGGAAATAAGACGCGAAATGAAACTGCAAATGCCTTCCAACAGGCTTGGAAAATTGTGTTCTATATCTCTGCCAAACAGACTCCCCGGAGGCTGATCTTCAGAAGCTAGTTTAACTCTAAGGGAGGAAGCAGCAGAATGTGCCTCTCACATCTAGCCTGTAGGAATTCAGGTTGGCAAGTTCTATGGGGAAGCCCATTGCTGCCTATGGTGGAAACGGCATGGGAGATTTCAGTTTCAAAATCTCTGTGAAAAAGCGTCAGAGAAGCTTCTCCGTTTAGAATCCAGCATATCTCACTGAACCGAAGAAGTGGTAGTTAGAAGGGAGTTAGAGCTGCAAGCAGTTTGGTTTGGGAAATTAGTCGCGAAATGACGTTGCAAATGCCTTCCAACAGGCTTGGAAAAGTGTGTTCTATATCCCTGCCAAACAGACTCCCCGGAGGTTGAGCTTTCAGAAGCAAGTTTAACTCTAGGGAGGAAGCAGCAGAATGTACCTCTCACATCTAGCCTGTAGGAATTCAGGTTGGCAAGTTCTATGGGGAAGCCCATTGCTACCTATGGTGGAAACGGCATGGGAGATTTCAGTTTCAAAATCTCTGTGAAAAAGCGTCAGAGAAGCTTCTCCGTTTAGAATCCAGCATATCTCACTGAACCGAAGAAGTGGTAGTTAGAAGGCAGTTAGAGCTGCAAGCAGTTTGGTTTGGGAAATTAGATGCGAAATGACACTGCAAAGGACTTCCAACAGGCTTGGAAAAGTGTGTTCTATATCTCTGCCAAACAGACTCCCCGGAGGTTGAGCTTTCAAAAGCAAGCTTAACTCTTAGGGAGGAAGCAGCAGAATGTGCCTCTCACATCTAGCCTGTTGGAATTCAGGTTGGCAAGTTCTATGGGGTAGCCCGTTGCTGCCTATGGTGGAAACGGCATGGGAGATTTCAGTTTCAAAATCTCTGTGAAAAAGCGTCAGAGAAGCTTCTCCGTTTAGAATCCAGCATATCTCACTGAACCGAAGAAGTGGTAGTTAGAAGGGAGTTAGAGCTGCAAGCAGTTTGGTTTGGGAAATTAGACGCGAAATGAAACTGCAAATGCCTTCCAACAGGCTTGGAAAAGTGTGTTCTATATCCCTGCCAAACAGACTCCCCGGAGGTTGAGCTTTCAGAAGCAAGTTTAACTCTAAGGGAGGAAGCAGCAGAATGTGCCTCTCACATCTAGCCTTTAGGAATTCAGGTTGGCAAGTTCTATGGAGAAGCCCATTGGCGCCTTCGTTGGAAACGGGTTTGGAAATTTCAGTTTCAAAATCTCTGTGAAAAAGCGTCAGAGGAGCTTCTCCGTTTAGAATCCAGCATATCTCACTGAACCGAAGAAGTGGTAGTTAGAAGGGAGTTAGAGCTGAAAGCAGTTTGGTTTGGGAAATTAGACGCGAAATTAAACTGCAAATGCCTTCCAACAGGCTTGGAAAAGTGTGTTCTATATCTCTGCCAAACAAACTCCCCGGAGGTTGAGCTTTCAGAAGCTAGTTTAACTCTAAGGGAGGAAGCAGCAGAATGTCTCTCTCACATCTAGCCTGTAGGAATTCAGGTTGGCAAGTTCTATGTGGAAGCCCATTGCTGCCTATGGTGGAAACGGCATGGGAGATTTCAGTTTCAAAATCTCTGTGAAAAAGCGTCAGAGGAGCTTCTCCGTTTAGAATCCAGCATATCTCACTGAACCGAAGAAGTGGTAGTTAGAAGGGAGTTAGAGCTGAAAGCAGTTTGGTTTGGGAAATTAGACGCGAAATGAAACTGCAAATGCCTTCCAACAGGCTTGGAAAAGTGTGTTCTATATCCCTGCCAAACAGACTCCCCGGAGGTTGAGCTTTCAGAAGCAAGTTTAACTCTAAGGGAGGAAGCAGCAGAATGTGCCTCTCACATCTAGCCTGTAGGAATTCAGGTTGGCAAGTTCTATGTGGAAGCCCATTGCTGCCTATGGTGGAAACGGCATTGGAGATTTCAGTTTCAAAATCTCTGTGAAAAAGCGTCAGAGAAGCTTCTCCGTTTAGAATCCAGCATATCTCACTGAACCGAAGAAGTGGTAGTTAGAAGGGATTTAGAGCTGCAAGCAGTTTGGTTTGGGAAATTAGATGCGAAATGACACTGCAAAGGCCTTCCAACAGGCTTGGAAAAGTGTGTTCTATATCTCTGCCAAACAGACTCCCCAGAGGTTGAGCTTTCAGAAGCAAGCTTAACTCTTAGGGAGGAAGCAGCAGAATGTGCCTCTCACATCTAGCCTGTAGGAATTCAGGTTGGCAAGTTCTATGAGGAAGCCCATTGCTGCCTATGGTGGAAACGGCATGGGAGATTTCAGTTTCAAAATCTCTGTGAAAAAGCGTCAGAGAAGCTTCTCCGTTTAGAATCCAGCATATCTCACTGAACCGAAGAAGTGGTAGTTAGAAGGGAGTTAGAGCTGCAAGCAGTTTGGTTTGGGAAATAAGACGCGAAATGAAACTGCAAATGCCTTCCAACAGGCTTGGAAAATTGTGTTCTATATCTCTGCCAAACAGACTCCCCGGAGGCTGATCTTCAGAAGCTAGTTTAACTCTAAGGGAGGAAGCAGCAGAATGTGCCTCTCACATCTAGCCTGTAGGAATTCAGGTTGGCAAGTTCTATGGGGAAGCCCATTGCTGCCTATGGTGGAAACGGCATGGGAGATTTCAGTTTCAAAATCTCTGTGAAAAAGCGTCAGAGAAGCTTCTCCGTTTAGAATCCAGCATATCTCACTGAACCGAAGAAGTGGTAGTTAGAAGGGAGTTAGAGCTGCAAGCAGTTTGGTTTGGGAAATTAGATGCGAAATGACACGGCAAAGGCCTTCCAACAGGCTTGGAAAAGTGTGTTCTATATCTCTGCCAAACAGACTCCCCGGAGGTTGAGCTTTCAGAAGCAAGCTTAACTCTTAGGGAGGAAGCAGCAGAATGTGCCTCTCACATCTAGCCTGTAGGCATTCAGGTTGGCAAGTTCTATGGGGAAGCCCTTGCTGCCTATGGTGGAAACGGCATGGGAGATTTCAGTTTCAAAATCTCTGTGAAAAAGCGTCAGAGAAGCTTCTCCGTTTAGAATCCAGCATATCTCACTGAACCGAAGAAGTGGTAGTTAGAAGGGAGTTAGAGCTGCAAGCAGTTTGGTTTGGGAAATTAGACGCGAAATGAAACTGCAAATGCCTTCAAACAGGCTTGGAAAAGTGTGTTCTATATCTCTGCCAAACAAACTCCCCGGAGGTTGAGCTTTCAGAAGCAAGTTTAACTCTAAGGGAGGAAGCAGCAGAATGTGCCTCTCACATCTAGCCTGTAGGAATTCAGGTTGGCAAGTTCTATGGGGAAGCCCATTGGCGCCTTCGTTGGAAACGGGTTTGGAAATTTCAGCTTCAAAATCTCTGTGAAAAAGCGTCAGAGAAGCTTCTACGTTTAGAATCCAGCATATCTCACAGAACCGAAGAAGTGGTAGTTAGAAGGGAGTTAGAGCTGCAAGCAGTTTGGTTTGGGAAATTAGATGCGAAATGACACTGCAAAGGCCTTCCAACAGGCTTGGAAAAGTGTGTTCTATATCTCTGCCAAACAGACTCCCCAGAGGTTCAGCTTTCAGAAGCAAGCTTAACTCTTAGGGAGGAAGCAGCAGAATGTGCCTCTCACATCTAGCCTGTAGGAATTCAGGTTGGCAAGTTCTATGAGGAAGCCCATTGCTGCCTATGGTGGAAACGGCATGGGAGATTTCAGTTTCAAAATCTCTGTGAAAAAGCGTCAGAGAAGCTTCTCCGTTTAGAATCCAGCATATCTCACTGAACCGAAGAAGTGGCAGTTAGAAGGGAGTTAGAGCTGCAAGCAGTTTGGTTTGGGAAATAAGACACGAAATGAAACTGCAAAGGCCTTCCAACAGGCTTGGAAAAGTGTGTTCTATATCTCTGCCAAACAGACTCCCCGGAGGTTGAGCTTTCAGAAGCAAGCTTAACTCTTAGGGAGGAAGCAGCAGAATGTGCCTCTCACATCTAGCCTATAGGAATTCAGGTTGGCAAGTTCTATGGGGAAGCCCATTGCTGCCTATGGTGGAAACGGCATGGGAGATTTCAGTTTCAAAATCTCTGTGAAAAAGCGTCAGAGAAGCTTCTCCGTTTAGAATCCAGCATATCTCACTGAACCGAAGAAGTGGTAGTTAGAAGGCAGTTAGAGCTGCAAGCAGTTTGGTTTGGGAAATTAGATGCGAAATGACACTGCAAATGCCTTCCAACAGGCTTGGAAAAGTGTGTTCTATATCTCTGCCAAACAGACTCCCCGGAGGTTGAGCGTTCAGAAGCAAGTTTAACTCTAAGGGAGGAAGCAGCAGAATGTGCCTCTCACATCTAGCCTGTAGGAATTCAGGTTGGCAAGTTCTATGGGGAAGCCCATTGCTGCCTATGGTGGAAACGGCATGGGAGATTTCAGTTTCAAAATCTCTGTGAAAAAGCGTCAGAGAAGCTTCTCCGTTTAGAATCCAGCATATCTCACTGAACCGAAGAAGTGGTAGTTAGAAGGGGGTTAGAGCTGCAAGCAGTTTGGTTTGGGAAATTAGACGCGAAATGACACTGCAAATGCCTTCCAACAGGCTTGGAAAATTGTGTTCTATATCTCTGCCAAACAGACTCCCCAGAGGTTGAGCTATCAGAAGCAAGCTTAACTCTTAGGGAGGAAGCAGCAGAATGTGCCTCTCACATCTACCCTGTAGGAATTCAGGTTGGCAAGTTCTATGGGGAAGCCCATTGCTGCCTATGGTGGAAACGGCATGGGAGATTTCAGTTTCAAAATCTCTGTGAAAAAGCGTCAGAGAAGCTTCTCCGTTTAGAATCCAGCATATCTCACTGAACCGAAGAAGTGGTAGTTAGAAGGGAGTTAGAGCTGCAAGCAGTTTGGTTTGGGAAATTAGACGCGAAATGAAACTGCAAATGCCTTCCAACAGGCTTGGAAAAGTGTGTTCTATATCTCTGCCAAACAAACTCTCCGGAGGCTGAGCTTTCAGAAGCTAGTTTAACTCTAAGGGAGGAAGCAGCAGAATGTGCCTCTCACATCTAGCCTGTAGGAATTCAGGTTGGCAAGTTCTATGTGGAAGCCCATTGCTGCCTATGGTGGAAACGGCATGGGAGATTTCAGTTTCAAAATCTCTGTGAAAAAGCGTCAGAGAAGCTTCTCCGTTTAGAATCCAGCATATCTCACTGAACCGAAGAAGTGGTAGTTAGAAGGGAATTAGAGCTGCAAGCAGTTTGGTTTGGGAAATTAGATGCGAAATGACACTGCAAAGGCCTTCCAACAGGCTTGGAAAAGTGTGTTCTATATCTCTGGCAAACAGACTCCCCAGAGGTTGAGCTTTCAGAAGCAAGCTTAAGTCTTAGGGAGGAAGCAGCAGAATGTGCCTCTCACATCTAGCCTGTAGGAAATCAGGTTGGCAAGTTCTATGGGGAAGCCCATTGCTGCCTATGGTGGAAACAGCATGGGAGATTTCAGTTTCAAAATCTCTGTGAAAAAGCGTCAGAGAAGCTTCTCCGTTTAGAATCCAGCATATCTCACTGAACCGAAGAAGTGGTAGTTAGAAGGGAGTTAGAGCTGCAAGCAGTTTGGTTTGGGAAATTAGACGCGAAATGACACTGCAAATGCCTTCCAACAGGCTTGGAAAATTGTGTTCTATATCTCTGCCAAACAGACTCCCTGGAAGCTGAGCTTTCAGAAGCAAGTTTAACTCTAAGGGAGGAAGCAGCAGAATGTGCCTCTCACATCTAGACTGTAGGAATTCAGGTTGGCAAGTTCTATGGGGAAGCCCTTTGGCGCCTTCGTTGGAAACGGGTTTGGAAATTTCAGTTTCAAAATCTCTGTGAAAAAGCGTCAGAGAAGCTTCTCCGTTTAGAATCCAGCATATCTCACTGAACCGAAGAAGTGGTAGTTAGAAGGGAGTTAGAGCTGCAAGCAGTTTGGTTTGGGAAATTAGACGCGAAATGACACTGCAAATGCCTTCCAACGGGCTTGAAAAAGTGTGTTCTATATCCCTGCCAAACAGACTCCCCGGAGGTTGAGCTTTCAGAAGCAAGTTTAACTCTAAGGGAGGAAGCAGCAGAATGTGCCTCTCACATCTAGCCTGTAGGAATTCAGGTTGGCAAGTTCTATGGGGAAGCCCATTGGCGCCTTCGTTGGAAACGGGTTTGGAAATTTCAGCTTCAAAATCTCTGTGAAAAAGCGTCAGAGAAGCTTCTCCGTTTAGAATCCAGCATATCTCACTGAACCGAAGAAGTGGTAGTTAGAAGGCAGTTAGAGCTGCAAGCAGTTTGGTTTGGGAAATTAGATGCGAAATGACACTGCAAATGCCTTCCAACAGGCTTGGAAAAGTGTGTTCTATATCTCTGCCAAACAGACTCCCCGGAGGTTGAGCTTTCAGAAGCAAGTTTAACTCTAAGGGAGGAAGCAGCAGAATGTGCCTCTCACATCTAGCCTGTAGGAATTCAGGTTGGCAAGTTCTATGGGGAAGCCCATTGCTGCCTATGGTGGAAACGGCATGGGAGATTTCAGTTTCAAAATCTCTCTGAAAAAGCGTCAGAGAAGCTTCTCCGTTTAGAATCCAGCATATCTCACTGAACCGAAGAAGTGGCAGTTAGAAGGGAGTTAGAGCTGCAAGCAGTTTGGTTTGGGAAATAAGACGCGAAATGAAACTGCAAAGGCCTTCCATCAGGCTTGGAAAAGTGTGTTCTATATCTCTGCCAAACAGACTCCCCGGAGGTTGAGCTTTCAGAAGCAAGCTTAACTCTTAGGGAGGAAGCAGCAGAATGTGCCTCTCACATGTAGCCTGTAGGAATTCAGGTTGGCAAGTTCTATGGGGAAGCCCATTGCTGCCTATGGTGGAAACGGCATGGGAGATTTCAGTTTCAAAATCTCTGTGAAAAAGCGTCAGAGAAGCTTCTCCGTTTAGAATCCAGCATATCTCACTGAAGCGAAGAAGTGGTAGTTAGAAGGCAGTTAGAGCTGCAAGCAGTTTGGTTTGGGAAATTAGATGCGAAATGACACTGCAAAGGCCTTCCAACAGGCTTGGAAAAGTGTGTTCTATATCTCTGCCAAACAGACTCCCCGGAGGTTGAGCTTTCAAAAGCAAGCTTAACTCTTAGGGAGGAAGCAGCAGAAAGTGCCTCTCACATCTTGCCTGTAGGAATTCAGGTTGGCAAGTTCTATGGGGAAGCCCATTGCTGCCTATGGTGGAAACGGAATGGGAGATTTCAGTTTCAAAATCTCTGTGAAAAAGCGTCAGAGAAGCTTCTCCGTTTAGAATCCAGCATATCTCACTGAACCGAAGAAGTGGTAGTTAGAAGGGAGTTAGAGCTGCAAGCAGTTTGGTTTGGGAAATTAGACGCGAAATGAAACTGCAAATGCCTTCCAACAGGCTTGGAAAAGTGTGTTCTATATCCCTGCCAAACAGACTCCCCGGAGGTTGAGCTTTCAGAAGCAAGTTTAACTCTAAGGGAGGAAGCAGCAGAATGTGCCTCTCACATCTAGCCTTTAGGAATTCAGGTTGGCAAGTTCTATGGAGAAGCCCATTGGCGCCTTCGTTGGAAACGGGTTTGGAAATTTCAGTTTCAAAATCTCTGTGAAAAAGCGTCAGAGAAGCTTCTCCGTTTAGAATCCAGCATATCTCACTGAACCGAAGAAGTGGTAGTTAGAAGGGAGTTAGAGCTGCAAGCAGTTTGGTTTGGGAAATTAGACGCAAAATGAAACTGCAAATGCCTTCCAACAGGCTTGGAAAAGTGTGTTCTATATCTCTAACAAACAAACTCCCCGGAGGTTGAGCTTTCAGAAGCTAGTTTAACTCTAAGGGAGGAAGCAGCAGAATGTGCCTCTCACATCTAGCCTGTAGGAATTCAGGTTGGCAAGTTCTATGGGGAAGCCCATTGCTGCCTTCGTTGGAAACGGGTTTGGAAATTTCAGCTTCAAAATCTCTGTGAAAAAGCGTCAGAGAAGCTTCTCCGTTTAGAATCCAGCATATCTCACTGAACCGAAGAAGTGGTAGTTAGAAGGGGGTTAGAGCTGCAAGCAGTTTGGTTTGGGAAATTAGACGCGAAATGACACTGCAAATGCCTTCCAACAGGCTTGGAAAATTGTGTTCTATATCTCTGCCAAACAGACTCCCCAGAGGTTGAGCTATCAGAAGCAAGCTTAACTCTTAGGGAGGAAGCAGCAGAATGTGCCTCTCACATCTAGCCTGTAGGAATTCAGGTCGGCAAGTTCTATGGGGAAGCCCATTGCTGCCTATGGTGGAAACGGCATGGGAGATTTCAGTTTCAAAATCTCTGTGAAAAAGCGTCAGAGAAGCTTCTCCGTTTAGAATCCAGCATATCTCACTGAACCGAAGAAGTGGTAGTTAGAAGGGAGTTAGAGCTGCAAGCAGTTTGGTTTGGGAAATTAGACGCGAAATGAAACTGCAAATGCCTTCCAACAGGCTTGGAAAAGTGTGTTCTATATCTCTGCCAAACAAACTCCCCGGAGGTTGAGCTTTCAGAAGCTAGTTTAACTCTAAGGGAGGAAGCAGCAGAATGTGCCTCTCACATCTAGCCTGTAGGAATTCAGGTTGGCAAGTTCTATGTGGAAGCCCATTGCTGCCTATGGTGGAAACGGCATGGGAGATTTCAGTTTCAAAATCTCTGTGAAAAAGCGTCAGAGAAGCTTCTCCGTTTAGAATCCAGCATATCTCACTGAACCGAAGAAGTGGTAGTTAGAAGGGAGTTAGAGCTGCAAGCAGTTTGGTTTGGGAAATTAGATGCGAAATGACACTGCAAAGGCCTTCCAACAGGCTTGGAAAAGTGTGTTCTATATCTCTGGCAAACAGACTCCCCAGAGGTTGAGCTTTCAGAAGCAAGCTTAACTCTTAGGGAGGAAGCAGCAGAATGTGCCTCTCACATCTAGCCTGTAGGAAATCAGGTTGGCAAGTTCTATGGGGAAGCCCATTGCTGCCTATGGTGGAAACGGCATGGGAGATTTCAGTTTCAAAATCTCTGTGAAAAAGCGTCAGAGAAGCTTCTCCGTTTAGAATCCAGCATATCTCACTGAACCGAAGAAGTGGTAGTTAGAAGGGGGTTAGAGCTGCAAGCAGTTCGGTTTGGGAAATTAGACGCGAAATGACACTGCAAATGCCTTCCAACAGGCTTGGAAAATTGTGTTCTATATCTCTGCCAAACAGACTCCCCGGAAGCTGAGCTTTCAGAAGCTAGTTTAACTCTAAGGGAGGAAGCAGCAGAATGTGCCTCTCACATCTAGACTGTAGGAATTCAGGTTGGCAAGTTCTATGGGGAAGCCCTTTGGCGCCTTCGTTGGAAACGGGTTTGGAAATTTCAGTTTCAAAATCTCTGTGAAAAAGCGTCAGAGAAGCTTCTCCGTTTAGAATCCAGCATATCTCACTGAACCGAAGAAGTGGTAGTTAGAAGGGAGTTAGAGCTGCAAGCAGTTTGGTTTGGGTAATTAGACGCGAAATGACACTGCAAATGCCTTCCAACGGGCTTGGAAAAGTGTGTTCTATATCCCTCCCAAACAGACTCCCCGGAGGTTGAGCTTTCATAAGCAAGTTTAACTCTAAGGGAGGAAGCAGCAGAATGTGCCTCTCACATCTAGCCTGTAGGAATTCAGGTTGGCAAGTTCTATGGGGAAGCCCATTGGCGCCTTCGTTGGAAACGGGTTTGGAAATTTCAGCTTCAAAATCTCTGTGAAAAAGCGTCAGAGAAGCTTCTCCGTTTAGAATCCAGCATATCTCACTGAACCGAAGAAGTGGTAGTTAGAAGGCAGTTAGAGCTGCAAGCAGTTTGGTTTGGGAAATTAGATGCGAAATGACACTGCAAATGCCTTCCAACAGGCTTGGAAAAGTGTGTTCTATATCTCTGCCAAACAGACTCCCCGGAGGTTGAGCGTTCAGAAGCAAGTTTAACTCTAAGGGAGGAAGCAGCAGAATGTGCCTCTCACATCTAGCCTGTAGGAATTCAGGTTGGCAAGTTCTATGGGGAAGCCCATTGCTGCCTATGGTGGAAACGGCATGGGAGATTTCAGTTTCAAAATCTCTGTGAAAAAGCGTCAGAGAAGCTTCTCCGTTTAGAATCCAGCATATCTCACTGAACCGAAGAAGTGGTAGTTAGAAGGGGGTTAGAGCTGCAAGCAGTTTGGTTTGGGAAATTAGACGCGAAATGACACTGCAAATGCCTTCCAACAGGCTTGGAAAATTGTGTTCTATATCTCTGCCAAACAGACTCCCCAGAGGTTGAGCTATCAGAAGCAAGCTTAACTCTTAGGGAGGAAGCAGCAGAATGTGCCTCTCACATCTAGCCTGTAGGAATTCAGGTCGGCAAGTTCTATGGGGAAGCCCATTGCTGCCTATGGTGGAAACGGCATGGGAGATTTCAGTTTCAAAATCTCTGTGAAAAAGCGTCAGAGAAGCTTCTCCGTTTAGAATACAGCATATCTCACTGAACCGAAGAAGTGGTAGTTAGAAGGGAGTTAGAGCTGCAAGCAGTTTGGTTTGGGAAATTAGACGCGAAATGAAACTGCAAATGCCTTCCAACAGGCTTGGAAAAGTGTGTTCTATATCTCTGCCAAACAAACTCTCCGGAGGCTGAGCTTTCAGAAGCTAGTTTAACTCTAAGGGAGGAAGCAGCAGAATGTGCCTCTCACATCTAGCCTGTAGGAATTCAGGTTGGCAAGTTCTATGTGGAAGCCCATTGCTGCCTATGGTGGAAACGGCATGGGAGATTTCAGTTTCAAAATCTCTGTGAAAAAGCGTCAGAGAAGCTTCTCCGTTTAGAATCCAGCATATCTCACTGAACCGAAGAAGTGGTAGTTAGAAGGGAATTAGAGCTGCAAGCAGTTTGGTTTGGGAAATTAGATGCGAAATGACACTGCAAAGGCCTTCCAAAGGCTTGGAAAAGTGTGTTCTATATCTCTGGCAAACAGACTCCCCAGAGGTTGAGCTTTCAGAAGCAAGCTTAAGTCTTAGGGAGGAAGCAGCAGAATGTGCCTCTCACATCTAGCCTGTAGGAAATCAGGTTGGCAAGTTCTATGGGGAAGCCCATTGCTGCCTATGGTGGAAACGGCATGGGAGATTTCAGTTTCAAAATCTCTGTGAAAAAGCGTCAGAGAAGCTTCTCCGTTTAGAATCCAGCATATCTCACTGAACCGAAGAAGTGGTAGTTAGAAGGGAGTTAGAGCTGCAAGCAGTTTGGTTTAGGAAATTAGACGCGAAATGACACTGCAAATGCCTTCCAACAGGCTTGGAAAATTGTGTTCTATATCTCTGCCAAACAGACTCCCTGGAAGCTGAGCTTTCAGAAGCAAGTTTAACTCTAAGGGAGGAAGCAGCAGAATGTGCCTCTCACATCTAGACTGTAGGAATTCAGGTTGGCAAGTTCTATGGGGAAGCCCTTTGGCGCCTTCGTTGGAAACGGGTTTGGAAATTTCAGTTTCAAAATCTCTGTGAAAAAGCGTCAGAGAAGCTTCTCCGTTTAGAATCCAGCATATCTCACTGAACCGAAGAAGTGGTAGTTAGAAGGGAGTTAGAGCTGCAAGCAGTTTGGTTTGGGAAATTAGACGCGAAATGACACTGCAAATGCCTTCCAACGGGCTTGAAAAAGTGTGTTCTATATCCCTGCCAAACAGACTCCCCGGAGGTTGAGCTTTCAGAAGCAAGTTTAACTCTAAGGGAGGAAGCAGCAGAATGTGCCTCTCACATCTAGCCTGTAGGAATTCAGGTTGGCAAGTTCTATGGGGAAGCCCATTGGCGCCTTCGTTGGAAACGGGTTTGGAAATTTCAGCTTCAAAATCTCTGTGAAAAAGCGTCAGAGAAGCTTCTCCGTTTAGAATCCAGCATATCTCACTGAACCGAAGAAGTGGTAGTTAGAAGGCAGTTAGAGCTGCAAGCAGTTTGGTTTGGGAAATTAGATGCGAAATGACACTGCAAATGCCTTCCAACAGGCTTGGAAAAGTGTGTTCTATATCTCTGCCAAACAGACTCCCCGGAGGTTGAGCTTTCAGAAGCAAGTTTAACTCTAAGGGAGGAAGCAGCAGAATGTGCCTCTCACATCTAGCCTGTAGGAATTCAGGTTGGCAAGTTCTATGGGGAAGCCCATTGCTGCCTATGGTGGAAACGGCATGGGAGATTTCAGTTTCAAAATCTCTCTGAAAAAGCGTCAGAGAAGCTTCTCCGTTTAGAATCCAGCATATCTCACTGAACCGAAGAAGTGGCAGTTAGAAGGGAGTTAGAGCTGCAAGCAGTTTGGTTTGGGAAATAAGACGCGAAATGAAACTGCAAAGGCCTTCCATCAGGCTTGGAAAAGTGTGTTCTATATCTCTGCCAAACAGACTCCCCGGAGGTTGAGCTTTCAGAAGCAAGCTTAACTCTTAGGGAGGAAGCAGCAGAATGTGCCTCTCACATGTAGCCTGTAGGAATTCAGGTTGGCAAGTTCTATGGGGAAGCCCATTGCTGCCTTCGTTGGAAACGGGTTTGGAAATTTCAGCTTCAAAATCTCTGTGAAAAAGCGTCAGAGAAGCTTCTCCGTTTAGAATCCAGCATATCTCACTGAACCGAAGAAGTGGTAGTTAGAAGGGGGTTAGAGCTGCAAGCAGTTTGGTTTGGGAAATTAGACGCGAAATGACACTGCAAATGCCTTCCAACAGGCTTGGAAAATTGTGTTCTATATCTCTGCCAAACAGACTCCCCAGAGGTTGAGCTATCAGAAGCAAGCTTAACTCTTAGGGAGGAAGCAGCAGAATGTGCCTCTCACATCTAGCCTGTAGGAATTCAGGTTGGCAAGTTCTATGGGGAAGCCCATTGCTGCCTATGGTGGAAACGGCATGGGAGATTTCAGTTTCAAAATCTCTGTGAAAAAGCGTCAGAGAAGCTTCTCCGTTTAGAATCCAGCATATCTCACTGAACCGAAGAAGTGGTAGTTAGAAGGGAGTTAGAGCTGCAAGCAGTTTGGTTTGGGAAATTAGACGCGAAATGAAACTGCAAATGCCTTCCAACAGGCTTGGAAAAGTGTGTTCTATATCTCTGCCAAACAAACTCCCCAGAGGTTGAGCTTTCAGAAGCTAGTTTAACTCTAAGGGAGGAAGCAGCAGAATGTGCCTCTCACATCTAGCCTGTAGGAATTCAGGTTGGCAAGTTCTATGTGGAAGCCCATTGCTGCCTATGGTGGAAACGGCATGGGAGATTTCAGTTTCAAAATCTCTGTGAAAAAGCGTCAGAGAAGCTTCTCCGTTTAGAATCCAGCATATCTCACTGAATCGAAGAAGTGGTAGTTAGAAGGGAGTTAGAGCTGCAAGCAGTTTGGTTTGGGAAATTAGATGCGAAATGACACTGCAAAGGCCTTCCAACAGGCTTGGAAAAGTGTGTTCTATATCTCTGGCAAACAGACTCCCCAGAGGTTGAGCTTTCAGAAGCAAGCTTAACTCTTAGGGAGGAAGCAGCAGAATGTGCCTCTCACATCTAGCCTGTAGGAAATCAGGTTGGCAAGTTCTATGGGGAAGCCCATTGCTGCCTATGGTGGAAACGGCATGGGAGATTTCAGTTTCAAAATCTCTGTGAAAAAGCGTCAGAGAAGCTTCTCCGTTTAGAATCCAGCATATCTCACTGAACCGAAGAAGTGGTAGTTAGAAGGGGGTTAGAGCTGCAAGCAGTTCGGTTTGGGAAATTAGACGCGAAATGACACTGCAAATGCCTTCCAACAGGCTTGGAAAATTGTGTTCTATATCTCTGCCAAACAGACTCCCCGGAAGCTGAGCTTTCAGAAGCTAGTTTAACTCTAAGGGAGGAAGCAGCAGAATGTGCCTCTCACATCTAGACTGTAGGAATTCAGGTTGGCAAGTTCTATGGGGAAGCCCTTTGGCGCCTTCGTTGGAAACGGGTTTGGAAATTTCAGTTTCAAAATCTCTGTGAAAAAGCGTCAGAGAAGCTTCTCCGTTTAGAATCCAGCATATCTCACTGAACCGAAGAAGTGGTAGTTAGAAGGGAGTTAGAGCTGCAAGCAGTTTGGTTTGGGTAATTAGACGCGAAATGACACTGCAAATGCCTTCCAACGGGCTTGGAAAAGTGTGTTCTATATCCCTCCCAAACAGACTCCCCGGAGGTTGAGCTTTCAGAAGCAAGTTTAACTCTAAGGGAGGAAGCAGCAGAATGTGCCTCTCACATCTAGCCTGTAGGAATTCAGGTTGGCAAGTTCTATGGGGAAGCCCATTGGCGCCTTCGTTGGAAACGGGTTTGGAAATTTCAGCTTCAAAATCTCTGTGAAAAAGCGTCAGAGAAGCTTCTCCGTTTAGAATCCAGCATATCTCACTGAACCGAAGAAGTGGTAGTTAGAAGGCAGTTAGAGCTGCAAGCAGTTTGGTTTGGGAAATTAGATGCGAAATGACACTGCAAATGCCTTCCAACAGGCTTGGAAAAGTGTGTTCTATATCTCTGCCAAACAGACTCCCCGGCGTTGAGCTTTCAGAAGCAAGTTTAACTCTAAGGGAGGAAGCAGCAGAATGTGCCTCTCACATCTAGCCTGTAGGAATTCAGGTTGGCAAGTTCTATGGGGAAGCCCATTGCTGCCTATGGTGGAAACGGCATGGGAGATTTCAGTTTCAAAATCTCTCTGAAAAAGCGTCAGAGAAGCTTCTCCGTTTAGAATCCAGCATATCTCACTGAACCGAAGAAGTGGCAGTTAGAAGGGAGTTAGAGCTGCAAGCAGTTTGGTTTGGGAAATAAGACGCGAAATGAAACTGCAAAGGCCTTCCATCAGGCTTGGAAAAGTGTGTTCTATATCTCTGCCAAACAGACTCCCCGGAGGTTGAGCTTTCAGAAGCAAGCTTAACTCTTAGGGAGGAAGCAGCAGAATGTGCCTCTCACATGTAGCCTGTAGGAATTCAGGTTGGCAATTTCTATGGGGAAGCCCATTGCTGCCTATGGTGGAAACGGCATGGGAGATTTCAGTTTCAAAATCTCTGTGAAAAAGCGTCAGAGAAGCTTCTCCGTTTAGAATCCAGCATATCTCACTGAACCGAAGAAGTGGTAGTTAGAAGGCAGTTAGAGCTGCAAGCAGTTTGGTTTGGGAAATTAGATGCGAAATGACACTGCAAAGGCCTTCCAACAGGCTTGGAAAAGTGTGTTCTATATCTCTGCCAAACAGACTCCCCGGAGGTTGAGCTTTCAAAAGCAAGCTTAACTCTTAGGGAGGAAGCAGCAGAATGTGCCTCTCACATCTAGCCTGTAGGAATTCAGGTTGGCAAGTTCTATGGGGAAGCCCATTGCTGCCTATGCTGGAAACGGAATGGGAGATTTCAGTTTCAAAATCTCTGTGAAAAAGCGTCAGAGAAGCTTCTCCGTTTAGAATCCAGCATATCTCACTGAACCGAAGAAGTGGTAGTTAGAAGGGAGTTAGAGCTGCAAGCAGTTTGGTTTGGGAAATTAGACGCGAAATGAAACTGCAAATGCCTTCCAACAGGCTTGGAAAAGTGTGTTCTATATCCCTGCCAAACAGACTCCCCGGAGGTTGAGCTTTCAGAAGCAAGTTTAACTCTAAGGGAGGAAGCAGCAGAATGTGCCTCTCACATCTAGCCTTTAGGAATTCAGGTTGGCAAGTTCTATGGAGAAGCCCATTGGCGCCTTCGTTGGAAACGGGTTTGGAAATTTCAGTTTCAAAATCTCTGTGAAAAAGCGTCAGAGAAGCTTCTCCGTTTAGAATCCAGCATATCTCACTGAACCGAAGAAGTGGTAGTTAGAAGGGAGTTAGAGCTGCAAGCAGTTTGGTTTGGGAAATTAGACGCAAAATGAAACTGCAAATGCCTTCCAACAGGCTTGGAAAAGTGTGTTCTATATCTCTAACAAACAAACTCCCCGGAGGTTGAGCTTTCAGAAGCTAGTTTAACTCTAAGGGAGGAAGCAGCAGAATGTGCCTCTCACATCTAGCCTGTAGGAATTCAGGTTGGCAAGTTCTATGGGGAAGCCCATTGCTGCCTTCGTTGGAAACGGGTTTGGAAATTTCAGCTTCAAAATCTCTGTGAAAAAGCGTCAGAGAAGCTTCTCCGTTTAGAATCCAGCATATCTCACTGAACCGAAGAAGTGGTAGTTAGAAGGGATTTAGAGCTGCAAGCAGTTTGGTTTGGGAAATTAGATGCGAAATGACACTGCAAAGGCCTTCCAACAGGCTTGGAAAAGTGTGTTCTATATCTCTGGCAAACAGACTCCCCAGAGGTTGAGCTTTCAGAAGCAAGCTTAACTCTTAGGGAGGAAGCAGCAGAATGTGCCTCTCACATCTAGCCTGTAGGAATTCAGGTCGGCAATTTCTATGAGGAAGCCCATTGCTGCCTATGGTGGAAACGGCATGGGAGATTTCAGTGTCAAAATCTCTGTGAAAAAGCGTCAGAGAAGCTTCTCCGTTTAGAATCCAGCATATCTCACTGAACCGAAGAAGTGGTAGTTAGAAGGGAGTTAGAGCTGCAAGCAGTTTGGTTTGGGAAATAAGACGCGAAATGAAACTGCAAATGCCTTCCAACAGGCTTGGAAAATTGTGTTCTATATCTCTGCCAAACAGACTCCCCGGAGGCTGATCTTCAGAAGCTAGTTTAACTCTAAGGGAGGAAGCAGCAGAATGTGCCTCTCACATCTAGCCTGTAGGAATTCAGGTTGGCAAGTTCTATGGGGAAGCCCATTGCTGCCTATGGTGGAAACGGCATGGGAGATTTCAGTTTCAAAATCTCTGTGAAAAAGCGTCAGAGAAGCTTCTCCGTTTAGAATCCAGCATATCTCACTGAACCGAAGAAGTGGTAGTTAGAAGGGAGTTAGAGCTGCAAGCAGTTTGGTTTGGGAAATTAGTCGCGAAATGACGTTGCAAATGCCTTCCAACAGGCTTGGAAAAGTGTGTTCTATATCCCTGCCAAACAGACTCCCCGGAGGTTGAGCTTTCAGAAGCAAGTTTAACTCTAAGGGAGGAAGCAGCAGAATGTACCTCTCACATCTAGCCAGTAGGAATTCAGGTTGGCAAGTTCTATGTGGAAGCGCATTTCTGCCTATGGTGGAAACGGCATGGGAGATTTCAGTTTCAAAATCTCTGTGAAAAAGCGTCAGAGAAGCTTCTCCGTTTAGAATCCAGCATATCTCACTGAACCGAAGAAGTGGTAGTTAGAAGGCAGTTAGAGCTGCAAGCAGTTTGGTTTGGGAAATTAGATGCGAAATGACACTGCAAAGGACTTCCAACAGGCTTGGAAAAGTGTGTTCTATATCTCTGCCAAACAGACTCCCCGGAGGTTGAGCTTTCAAAAGCAAGCTTAACTCTTAGGGAGGAAGCAGCAGAATGTGCCTCTCACATCTAGCCTGTTGGAATTCAGGTTGGCAAGTTCAATGGGGTAGCCCGTTGCTGCCTATGGTGGAAACGGCATGGGAGATTTCAGTTTCAAAATCTCTGTGAAAAAGCGTCAGAGAAGCTTCTCCGTTTAGAATCCAGCATATCTCACTGAACCGAAGAAGTGGTAGTTAGAAGGGAGTTAGAGCTGCAAGCAGTTTGGTTTGGGAAATTAGACGCGAAATGAAACTGCAAATGCCTTCCAACAGGCTTGGAAAAGTGTGTTCTATATCCCTGCCAAACAGACTCCCCGGAGGTTGAGCTTTCAGAAGCAAGTTTAACTCTAAGGGAGGAAGCAGCAGAATGTGCCTCTCACATCTAGCCTGTAGGAATTCAGGTTGGCAAGTTCTATGGAGAAGCCCATTGGCGCCTTCGTTGGAAACGGGTTTGGAAATTTCAGTTTCAAAATCTCTGTGAAAAAGCGTCAGAGGAGCTTCTCCGTTTAGAATCCAGCATATCTCACTGAACCGAAGAAGTGGTAGTTAGAAGGGAGTTAGAGCTGAAAGCAGTTTGGTTTGGGAAATTAGACGCGAAATTAAACTGCAAATGCCTTCCAACAGGCTTGGAAAAGTGTGTTCTATATCTCTGCCAAACAAACTCCCCGGAGGTTGAGCTTTCAGAAGCTAGTTTAACTCTAAGGGAGGAAGCAGCAGAATGTCTCTCTCACATCTAGCCTGTAGGAATTCAGGTTGGCAAGTTCTATGTGGAAGCCCATTGCTGCCTATGGTGGAAACGGCATGGGAGATTTCAGTTTCAAAATCTCTGTGAAAAAGCGTCAGAGAAGCTTCTCCGTTTAGAATCCAGCATATCTCACTGAACCGAAGAAGTGGTAGTTAGAAGGGGGTTAGAGCTGCAAGCAGTTTGGTTTGGGAAATTAGACGCGAAATGACACTGCAAATGCCTTCCAACAGGCTTGGAAAATTGTGTTCTATATCTCTGCCAAACAGACTCCCCAGAGGTTGAGCTTTCAGAAGCAAGCTTAACTCTTAGGGAGGAAGCAGCAGAATGTGCCTCTCACATCTAGCCTGTAGGAATTCAGGTCGGCAAGTTCTATGGGGAAGCCCATTGCTGCCTATGGTGGAAACGGCATGGGAGATTTCAGTGTCAAAATCTCTGTGAAAAAGCGTCAGAGAAGCTTCTCCGTTTAGAATCCAGCATATCTCACTGAACCGAAGAAGTGGTAGTTAGAAGGGAGTTAGAGCTGCAAGCAGTTTGGTTTGGGAAATTAGACGCGAAATGAAACTGCAAATGCCTTCCAACAGGCTTGGAAAAGTGTGTTCTATATCTCTGCCAAACAAACTCCCCGGAGGTTGAGCTTTCAGAAGCTAGTTTAACTCTAAGGGAGGAAGCAGCAGAATGTGCCTCTCACATCTAGCCTGTAGGAATTCAGGTTGGCAAGTTCTATGTGGAAGCCCATTGCTGCCTATGGTGGAAACGGCATGGGAGATTTCAGTTTCAAAATCTCTGTGAAAAAGCGTCAGAGAAGCTTCTCCGTTTAGAATCCAGCATATCTCACTGAACCGAAGAAGTGGTAGTTAGAAGGGAGTTAGAGCTGCAAGCAGTTTGGTTTGGGAAATTAGATGCGAAATGACACTGCAAAGGCCTTCCAACAGGCTTGGAAAAGTGTGTTCTATATCTCTGGCAAACAGACTCCCCAGAGGTTGAGCTTTCAGAAGCAAGCTTAACTCTTAGGGAGGAAGCAGCAGAATGTGCCTCTCACATCTAGCCTGTAGGAAATCAGGTTGGCAAGTTCTATGGGGAAGCCCATTGCTGCCTATGGTGGAAACGGCATGGGAGATTTCAGTTTCAAAATCTCTGTGAAAAAGCGTCAGAGAAGCTTCTCCGTTTAGAATCCAGCATATCTCACTGAACCGAAGAAGTGGTAGTTAGAAGGGGGTTAGAGCTGCAAGCAGTTCGGTTTGGGAAATTAGACGCGAAATGACACTGCAAATGCCTTCCAACAGGCTTGGAAAATTGTGTTCTATATCTCTGCCAAACAGACTCCCCGGAAGCTGAGCTTTCAGAAGCTAGTTTAACTCTAAGGGAGGAAGCAGCAGAATGTGCCTCTCACATCTAGACTGTAGGAATTCAGGTTGGCAAGTTCTATGGGGAAGCCCTTTGGCGCCTTCGTTGGAAACGGGTTTGGAAATTTCAGTTTCAAAATCTCTGTGAAAAAGCGTCAGAGAAGCTTCTCCGTTTAGAATCCAGCATATCTCACTGAACCGAAGAAGTGGTAGTTAGAAGGGAGTTAGAGCTGCAAGCAGTTTGGTTTGGGAAATTAGACGCGAAATGACACTGCAAATGCCTTCCAACGGGCTTGGAAAAGTGTGTTCTATATCCCTCCCAAACAGACTCCCCGGAGGTTGAGCTTTCAGAAGCAAGTTTAACTCTAAGGGAGGAAGCAGCAGAATGTGCCTCTCACATCTAGCCTGTAGGAATTCAGGTTGGCAAGTTCTATGGGGAAGCCCATTGGCGCCTTCGTTGGAAACGGGTTTGGAAATTTCAGCTTCAAAATCTCTGTGAAAAAGCGTCAGAGAAGCTTCTCCGTTTAGAATCCAGCATATCTCACTGAACCGAAGAAGTGGTAGTTAGAAGGGAGTTAGAGCTGCAAGCAGTTTGGTTTGGGAAATTAGTCGCGAAATGACGTTGCAAATGCCTTCCAACAGGCTTGGAAAAGTGTGTTCTATATCCCTGCCAAACAGACTCCCCGGAGGTTGAGCTTTCAGAAGCAAGTTTAACTCTAAGGGAGGAAGCAGCAGAATGTACCTCTCACATCTAGCCAGTAGGAATTCAGGTTGGCAAGTTCTATGTGGAAGCGCATTTCTGCCTATGGTGGAAACGGCATGGGAGATTTCAGTTTCAAAATCTCTGTGAAAAAGCGTCAGAGAAGCTTCTCCGTTTAGAATCCAGCATATCTCACTGAACCGAAGAAGTGGTAGTTAGAAGGCAGTTAGAGCTGCAAGCAGTTTGGTTTGGGAAATTAGATGCGAAATGACACTGCAAAGGACTTCCAACAGGCTTGGAAAAGTGTGTTCTATATCTCTGCCAAACAGACTCCCCGGAGGTTGAGCTTTCAAAAGCAAGCTTAACTCTTAGGGAGGAAGCAGCAGAATGTGCCTCTCACATCTAGCCTGTTGGAATTCAGGTTGGCAAGTTCAATGGGGTAGCCCGTTGCTGCCTATGGTGGAAACGGCATGGGAGATTTCAGTTTCAAAATCTCTGTGAAAAAGCGTCAGAGAAGCTTCTCCGTTTAGAATCCAGCATATCTCACTGAACCGAAGAAGTGGTAGTTAGAAGGGAGTTAGAGCTGCAAGCAGTTTGGTTTGGGAAATTAGACGCGAAATGAAACTGCAAATGCCTTCCAACAGGCTTGGAAAAGTGTGTTCTATATCCCTGCCAAACAGACTCCCCGGAGGTTGAGCTTTCAGAAGCAAGTTTAACTCTAAGGGAGGAAGCAGCAGAATGTGCCTCTCACATCTAGCCTGTAGGAATTCAGGTTGGCAAGTTCTATGGAGAAGCCCATTGGCGCCTTCGTTGGAAACGGGTTTGGAAATTTCAGTTTCAAAATCTCTGTGAAAAAGCGTCAGAGGAGCTTCTCCGTTTAGAATCCAGCATATCTCACTGAACCGAAGAAGTGGTAGTTAGAAGGGAGTTAGAGCTGAAAGCAGTTTGGTTTGGGAAATTAGACGCGAAATTAAACTGCAAATGCCTTCCAACAGGCTTGGAAAAGTGTGTTCTATATCTCTGCCAAACAAACTCCCCGGAGGTTGAGCTTTCAGAAGCTAGTTTAACTCTAAGGGAGGAAGCAGCAGAATGTCTCTCTCACATCTAGCCTGTAGGAATTCAGGTTGGCAAGTTCTATGTGGAAGCCCATTGCTGCCTATGGTGGAAACGGCATGGGAGATTTCAGTTTCAAAATCTCTGTGAAAAAGCGTCAGAGAAGCTTCTCCGTTTAGAATCCAGCATATCTCACTGAACCGAAGAAGTGGTAGTTAGAAGGGGGTTAGAGCTGCAAGCAGTTTGGTTTGGGAAATTAGACGCGAAATGACACTGCAAATGCCTTCCAACAGGCTTGGAAAATTGTGTTCTATATCTCTGCCAAACAGACTCCCCAGAGGTTGAGCTTTCAGAAGCAAGCTTAACTCTTAGGGAGGAAGCAGCAGAATGTGCCTCTCACATCTAGCCTGTAGGAATTCAGGTCGGCAAGTTCTATGGGGAAGCCCATTGCTGCCTATGGTGGAAACGGCATGGGAGATTTCAGTGTCAAAATCTCTGTGAAAAAGCGTCAGAGAAGCTTCTCCGTTTAGAATCCAGCATATCTCACTGAACCGAAGAAGTGGTAGTTAGAAGGGAGTTAGAGCTGCAAGCAGTTTGGTTTGGGAAATTAGACGCGAAATGAAACTGCAAATGCCTTCCAACAGGCTTGGAAAAGTGTGTTCTATATCTCTGCCAAACAAACTCCCCGGAGGTTGAGCTTTCAGAAGCTAGTTTAACTCTAAGGGAGGAAGCAGCAGAATGTGCCTCTCACATCTAGCCTGTAGGAATTCAGGTTGGCAAGTTCTATGTGGAAGCCCATTGCTGCCTATGGTGGAAACGGCATGGGAGATTTCAGTTTCAAAATCTCTGTGAAAAAGCGTCAGAGAAGCTTCTCCGTTTAGAATCCAGCATATCTCACTGAACCGAAGAAGTGGTAGTTAGAAGGGAGTTAGAGCTGCAAGCAGTTTGGTTTGGGAAATTAGATGCGAAATGACACTGCAAAGGCCTTCCAACAGGCTTGGAAAAGTGTGTTCTATATCTCTGGCAAACAGACTCCCCAGAGGTTGAGCTTTCAGAAGCAAGCTTAACTCTTAGGGAGGAAGCAGCAGAATGTGCCTCTCACATCTAGCCTGTAGGAAATCAGGTTGGCAAGTTCTATGGGGAAGCCCATTGCTGCCTATGGTGGAAACGGCATGGGAGATTTCAGTTTCAAAATCTCTGTGAAAAAGCGTCAGAGAAGCTTCTCCGTTTAGAATCCAGCATATCTCACTGAACCGAAGAAGTGGTAGTTAGAAGGGGGTTAGAGCTGCAAGCAGTTCGGTTTGGGAAATTAGACGCGAAATGACACTGCAAATGCCTTCCAACAGGCTTGGAAAATTGTGTTCTATATCTCTGCCAAACAGACTCCCCGGAAGCTGAGCTTTCAGAAGCTAGTTTAACTCTAAGGGAGGAAGCAGCAGAATGTGCCTCTCACATCTAGACTGTAGGAATTCAGGTTGGCAAGTTCTATGGGGAAGCCCTTTGGCGCCTTCGTTGGAAACGGGTTTGGAAATTTCAGTTTCAAAATCTCTGTGAAAAAGCGTCAGAGAAGCTTCTCCGTTTAGAATCCAGCATATCTCACTGAACCGAAGAAGTGGTAGTTAGAAGGGAGTTAGAGCTGCAAGCAGTTTGGTTTGGGAAATTAGACGCGAAATGACACTGCAAATGCCTTCCAACGGGCTTGGAAAAGTGTGTTCTATATCCCTCCCAAACAGACTCCCCGGAGGTTGAGCTTTCAGAAGCAAGTTTAACTCTAAGGGAGGAAGCAGCAGAATGTGCCTCTCACATCTAGCCTGTAGGAATTCAGGTTGGCAAGTTCTATGGGGAAGCCCATTGGCGCCTTCGTTGGAAACGGGTTTGGAAATTTCAGCTTCAAAATCTCTGTGAAAAAGCGTCAGAGAAGCTTCTCCGTTTAGAATCCAGCATATCTCACTGAACCGAAGAAGTGGTAGTTAGAAGGCAGTTAGAGCTGCAAGCAGTTTGGTTTGGGAAATTAGATGCGAAATGACACTGCAAATGCCTTCCAACAGGCTTGGAAAAGTGTGTTCTATATCTCTGCCAAACAGACTCCCCGGCGTTGAGCTTTCAGAAGCAAGTTTAACTCTAAGGGAGGAAGCAGCAGAATGTGCCTCTCACATCTAGCCTGTAGGAATTCAGGTTGGCAAGTTCTATGGGGAAGCCCATTGCTGCCTATGGTGGAAACGGCATGGGAGATTTCAGTTTCAAAATCTCTCTGAAAAAGCGTCAGAGAAGCTTCTCCGTTTAGAATCCAGCATATCTCACTGAACCGAAGAAGTGGCAGTTAGAAGGGAGTTAGAGCTGCAAGCAGTTTGGTTTGGGAAATAAGACGCGAAATGAAACTGCAAAGGCCTTCCATCAGGCTTGGAAAAGTGTGTTCTATATCTCTGCCAAACAGACTCCCCGGAGGTTGAGCTTTCAGAAGCAAGCTTAACTCTTAGGGAGGAAGCAGCAGAATGTGCCTCTCACATGTAGCCTGTAGGAATTCAGGTTGGCAAGTTCTATGGGGAAGCCCATTGCTGCCTATGGTGGAAACGGCATGGGAGATTTCAGTTTCAAAATCTCTGTGAAAAAGCGTCAGAGAAGCTTCTCCGTTTAGAATCCAGCATATCTCACTGAACCGAAGAAGTGGTAGTTAGAAGGCAGTTAGAGCTGCAAGCAGTTTGGTTTGGGAAATTAGATGCGAAATGACACTGCAAAGGCCTTCCAACAGGCTTGGAAAAGTGTGTTCTATATCTCTGCCAAACAGACTCCCCGGAGGTTGAGCTTTCAAAAGCAAGCTTAACTCTTAGGGAGGAAGCAGCAGAATGTGCCTCTCACATCTAGCCTGTAGGAATTCAGGTTGGCAAGTTCTATGGGGAAGCCCATTGCTGCCTATGCTGGAAACGGAATGGGAGATTTCAGTTTCAAAATCTCTGTGAAAAAGCGTCAGAGAAGCTTCTCCGTTTAGAATCCAGCATATCTCACTGAACCGAAGAAGTGGTAGTTAGAAGGGAGTTAGAGCTGCAAGCAGTTTGGTTTGGGAAATTAGACGCGAAATGAAACTGCAAATGCCTTCCAACAGGCTTGGAAAAGTGTGTTCTATATCCCTGCCAAACAGACTCCCCGGAGGTTGAGCTTTCAGAAGCAAGTTTAACTCTAAGGGAGGAAGCAGCAGAATGTGCCTCTCACATCTAGCCTTTAGGAATTCAGGTTGGCAAGTTCTATGGAGAAGCCCATTGGTGCCTTCGTTGGAAACGGGTTTGGAAATTTCAGTTTCAAAATCTCTGTGAAAAAGCGTCAGAGAAGCTTCTCCGTTTAGAATCCAGCATATCTCACTGAACCGAAGAAGTGGTAGTTAGAAGGGAGTTAGAGCTGCAAGCAGTTTGGTTTGGGAAATTAGACGCAAAATGAAACTGCAAATGCCTTCCAACAGGCTTGGAAAAGTGTGTTCTATATCTCTAACAAACAAACTCCCCGGAGGTTGAGCTTTCAGAAGCTAGTTTAACTCTAAGGGAGGAAGCAGCAGAATGTGCCTCTCACATCTAGCCTGTAGGAATTCAGGTTGGCAAGTTCTATGGGGAAGCCCATTGCTGCCTTCGTTGGAAACGGGTTTGGAAATTTCAGCTTCAAAATCTCTGTTAAAAAGCGTCAGAGAAGCTTCTCCGTTTAGAATCCAGCATATCTCACTGAACCGAAGAAGTGGTAGTTAGAAGGGATTTAGAGCTGCAAGCAGTTTGGTTTGGGAAATTAGATGCGAAATGACACTGCAAAGGCCTTCCAACAGGCTTGGAAAAGTGTGTTCTATATCTCTGCCAAACAGACTCCCCAGAGGTTGAGCTTTCAGAAGCAAGCTTAACTCTTAGGGAGGAAGCAGCAGAATGTGCCTCTCACATCTAGCCTGTAGGAATTCAGGTTGGCAAGTTCTATGAGGAAGCCCATTGCTGCCTATGGTGGAAACGGCATGGGAGATTTCAGTGTCAAAATCTCTGTGAAAAAGCGTCAGAGAAGCTTCTCCGTTTAGAATCCAGCATATCTCACTGAACCGAAGAAGTGGTAGGTAGAAGGGAGTTAGAGCTGCAAGCAGTTTGGTTTGGGAAATAAGACGCGAAATGAAACTGCAAATGCCTTCCAACAGGCTTGGAAAATTGTGTTCTATATCTCTGCCAAACAGACTCCCCGGAGGCTGATCTTCAGAAGCTAGTTTAACTCTAAGGGAGGAAGCAGCAGAATGTGCCTCTCACATCTAGCCTGTAGGAATTCAGGTTGGCAAGTTCTATGGGGAAGCCCATTGCTGCCTATGGTGGAAACGGCATGGGAGATTTCAGTTTCAAAATCTCTGTGAAAAAGCGTCAGAGAAGCTTCTCCGTTTAGAATCCAGCATATCTCACTGAACCGAAGAAGTGGTAGTTAGAAGGGAGTTAGAGCTGCAAGCAGTTTGGTTTGGGAAATTAGTCGCGAAATGACGTTGCAAATGCCTTCCAACAGGCTTGGAAAAGTGTGTTCTATATCCCTGCCAAACAGACTCCCCGGAGGTTGAGCTTTCAGAAGCAAGTTTAACTCTAAGGGAGGAAGCAGCCGAATGTACCTCTCACATCTAGCCTGTAGGAATTCAGGTTGGCAAGTTCTATGGGGAAGCCCATTGCTACCTATGGTGGAAACGGCATGGGAGATTTCAGTTTCAAAATCTCTGTGAAAAAGCGTCAGAGAAGCTTCTCCGTTTAGAATCCAGCATATCTCACTGAACCGAAGAAGTGGTAGTTAGAAGGCAGTTAGAGCTGCAAGCAGTTTGGTTTGGGAAATTAGATGCGAAATGACACTGCAAAGGACTTCCAACAGGCTTGGAAAAGTGTGTTCTATATCTCTGCCAAACAGACTCCCCGGAGGTTGAGCTTTCAAAAGCAAGCTTAACTCTTAGGGAGGAAGCAGCAGAATGTGCCTCTCACATCTAGCCTGTTGGAATTCAGGTTGGCAAGTTCTATGGGGTAGCCCGTTGCTGCCTATGGTGGAAACGGCATGGGAGATTTCAGTTTCAAAATCTCTGTGAAAAAGCGTCAGAGAAGCTTCTCCGTTTAGAATCCAGCATATCTCACTGAACCGAAGAAGTGGTAGTTAGAAGGGAGTTAGAGCTGCAAGCAGTTTGGTTTGGGAAATTAGACGCGAAATGAAACTGCAAATGCCTTCCAACAGGCTTGGAAAAGTGTGTTCTATATCCCTGCCAAACAGACTCCCCGGAGGTTGAGCTTTCAGAAGCAAGTTTAACTCTAAGGGAGGAAGCAGCAGAATGTGCCTCTCACATCTAGACTGTAGGAATTCAGGTTGGCAAGTTCTATGGGGAAGCCCTTTGGCGCCTTCGTTGGAAACGGGTTTGGAAATTTCAGTTTCAAAATCTCTGTGAAAAAGCGTCAGAGAAGCTTCTCCGTTTAGAATCCAGCATATCTCACTGAACCGAAGAAGTGGTAGTTAGAAGGGAGTTAGAGCTGCAAGCAGTTTGGTTTGGGAAATTAGACGCGAAATGACACTGCAAATGCCTTCCAACGGGCTTGGAAAAGTGTGTTCTATATCCCTCCCAAACAGACTCCCCGGAGGTTGAGCTTTCAGAAGCAAGTTTAACTCTAAGGGAGGAAGCAGCAGAATGTGCCTCTCACATCTAGCCTGTAGGAATTCAGGTTGGCAAGTTCTATGGGGAAGCCCATTGGCGCCTTCGTTGGAAACGGGTTTGGAAATTTCAGCTTCAAAATCTCTGTGAAAAAGCGTCAGAGAAGCTTCTCCGTTTAGAATCCAGCATATCTCACTGAACCGAAGAAGTGGTAGTTAGAAGGCAGTTAGAGCTGCAAGCAGTTTGGTTTGGGAAATTAGATGCGAAATGACACTGCAAATGCCTTCCAACAGGCTTGGAAAAGTGTGTTCTATATCTCTGCCAAACAGACTCCCCGGCGTTGAGCTTTCAGAAGCAAGTTTAACTCTAAGGGAGGAAGCAGCAGAATGTGCCTCTCACATCTAGCCTGTAGGAATTCAGGTTGGCAAGTTCTATGGGGAAGCCCATTGCTGCCTATGGTGGAAACGGCATGGGAGATTTCAGTTTCAAAATCTCTCTGAAAAAGCGTCAGAGAAGCTTCTCCGTTTAGAATCCAGCATATCTCACTGAACCGAAGAAGTGGCAGTTAGAAGGGAGTTAGAGCTGCAAGCAGTTTGGTTTGGGAAATAAGACGCGAAATGAAACTGCAAAGGCCTTCCATCAGGCTTGGAAAAGTGTGTTCTATATCTCTGCCAAACAGACTCCCCGGAGGTTGAGCTTTCAGAAGCAAGCTTAACTCTTAGGGAGGAAGCAGCAGAATGTGCCTCTCACATGTAGCCTGTAGGAATTCAGGTTGGCAAGTTCTATGGGGAAGCCCATTGCTGCCTATGGTGGAAACGGCATGGGAGATTTCAGTTTCAAAATATCTGTGAAAAAGCGTCAGAGAAGCTTCTCCGTTTAGAATCCAGCATATCTCACTGAACCGAAGAAGTGGTAGTTAGAAGGCAGTTAGAGCTGCAAGCAGTTTGGTTTGGGAAATTAGATGCGAAATGACACTGCAAAGGCCTTCCAACAGGCTTGGAAAAGTGTGTTCTATATCTCTGCCAAACAGACTCCCCGGAGGTTGAGCTTTCAAAAGCAAGCTTAACTCTTAGGGAGGAAGCAGCAGAATGTGCCTCTCACATCTAGCCTTTAGGAATTCAGGTTGGCAAGTTCTATGGAGAAGCCCATTGGCGCCTTCGTTGGAAACGGGTTTGGAAATTTCAGTTTCAAAATCTCTGTGAAAAAGCGTCAGAGAAGCTTCTCCGTTTAGAATCCAGCATATCTCACTGAACCGAAGAAGTGGTAGTTAGAAGGGAGTTAGAGCTGCAAGCAGTTTGGTTTGGGAAATTAGACGCAAAATGAAACTGCAAATGCCTTCCAACAGGCTTGGAAAAGTGTGTTCTATATCTCTAACAAACAAACTCCCCGGAGGTTGAGCTTTCAGAAGCTAGTTTAACTCTAAGCGAGGAAGCAGCAGAATGTGCCTCTCACATCTAGCCTGTAGGAATTCAGGTTGGCAAGTTCTATGGGGAAGCCCATTGCTGCCTTCGTTGGAAACGGGTTTGGAAATTTCAGCTTCAAAATCTCTGTGAAAAAGCGTCAGAGAAGCTTCTCCGTTTAGAATCCAGCATATCTCACTGAACCGAAGAAGTGGTAGTTAGAAGGGATTTAGAGCTGCAAGCAGTTTGGTTTGGGAAATTAGATGCGAAATGACACTGCAAAGGCCTTCCAACAGGCTTGGAAAAGTGTGTTCTATATCTCTGCCAAACAGACTCCCCAGAGGTTGAGCTTTCAGAAGCAAGCTTAACTCTTAGGGAGGAAGCAGCAGAATGTGCCTCTCACATCTAGCCTGTAGGAATTCAGGTTGGCAAGTTCTATGAGGAAGCCCATTGCTGCCTATGGTGGAAACGGCATGGGAGATTTCAGTGTCAAAATCTCTGTGAAAAAGCGTCAGAGAAGCTTCTCCGTTTAGAATCCAGCATATCTCACTGAACCGAAGAAGTGGTAGTTAGAAGGGAGTTAGAGCTGCAAGCAGTTTAGTTTGGGAAATAAGACGCGAAATGAAACTGCAAATGCCTTCCAACAGGCTTGGAAAATTGTGTTCTATATCTCTGCCAAACAGACTCCCCGGAGGCTGATCTTCAGAAGCTAGTTTAACTCTAAGGGAGGAAGCAGCAGAATGTGCCTCTCACATCTAGCCTGTAGGAATTCAGGTTGGCAAGTTCTATGGGGAAGCCCATTGCTGCCTATGGTGGAAACGGCATGGGAGATTTCAGTTTCAAAATCTCTGTGAAAAAGCGTCAGAGAAGCTTCTCCGTTTAGAATCCAGCATATCTCACTGAACCGAAGAAGTGGTAGTTAGAAGGGAGTTAGAGCTGCAAGCAGTTTGGTTTGGGAAATTAGACGCGAAATGAAACTGCAAATGCCTTCCAACAGGCTTGGAAAAGTGTGTTCTATATCTCTGCCAAACAAACTCCCCAGAGGTTGAGCTTTCAGAAGCTAGTTTAACTCTAAGGGAGGAAGCAGCAGAATGTGCCTCTCACATCTAGCCTGTAGGAATTCAGGTTGGCAAGTTCTATGTGGAAGCCCATTGCTGCCTATGGTGGAAACGGCATGGGAGATTTCAGTTTCAAAATCTCTGTGAAAAAGCGTCAGAGAAGCTTCTCCGTTTAGAATCCAGCATATCTCACTGAATCGAAGAAGTGGTAGTTAGAAGGGAGTTAGAGCTGCAAGCAGTTTGGTTTGGGAAATTAGATGCGAAATGACACTGCAAAGGCCTTCCAACAGGCTTGGAAAAGTGTGTTCTATATCTCTGGCAAACAGACTCCCCAGAGGTTGAGCTTTCAGAAGCAAGCTTAACTCTTAGGGAGGAAGCAGCAGAATGTGCCTCTCACATCTAGCCTGTAGGAAATCAGGTTGGCAAGTTCTATGGGGAAGCCCATTGCTGCCTATGGTGGAAACGGCATGGGAGATTTCAGTTTCAAAATCTCTGTGAAAAAGCGTCAGAGAAGCTTCTCCGTTTAGAATCCAGCATATCTCACTGAACCGAAGAAGTGGTAGTTAGAAGGGGGTTAGAGCTGCAAGCAGTTCGGTTTGGGAAATTAGACGCGAAATGACACTGCAAATGCCTTCCAACAGGCTTGGAAAATTGTGTTCTATATCTCTGCCAAACAGACTCCCCGGAAGCTGAGCTTTCAGAAGCTAGTTTAACTCTAAGGGAGGAAGCAGCAGAATGTGCCTCTCACATCTAGACTGTAGGAATTCAGGTTGGCAAGTTCTATGGGGAAGCCCTTTGGCGCCTTCGTTGGAAACGGGTTTGGAAATTTCAGTTTCAAAATCTCTGTGAAAAAGCGTCAGAGAAGCTTCTCCGTTTAGAATCCAGCATATCTCACTGAACCGAAGAAGTGGTAGTTAGAAGGGAGTTAGAGCTGCAAGCAGTTTGGTTTGGGTAATTAGACGCGAAATGACACTGCAAATGCCTTCCAACGGGCTTGGAAAAGTGTGTTCTATATCCCTCCCAAACAGACTCCCCGGAGGTTGAGCTTTCAGAAGCTAGTTTAACTCTAAGGGAGGAAGCAGCAGAATGTGCCTCTCACATCTAGCCTGTAGGAATTCAGGTTGGCAAGTTCTATGGGGAAGCCCATTGCTGCCTATGGTGGAAACGGCATGGGAGATTTCAGTTTCAAAATCTCTGTGAAAAAGCGTCAGAGAAGCTTCTCCGTTTAGAATCCAGCATATCTCACTGAACCGAAGAAGTGGTAGTTAGAAGGCAGTTAGAGCTGCAAGCAGTTTGGTTTGGGAAATTAGATGCGAAATGACACTGCAAATGCCTTCCAACAGGCTTGGAAAAGTGTGTTCTATATCTCTGCCAAACAGACTCCCCGGCGTTGAGCTTTCAGAAGCAAGTTTAACTCTAAGGGAGGAAGCAGCAGAATGTGCCTCTCACATCTAGCCTGTAGGAATTCAGGTTGGCAAGTTCTATGGGGAAGCCCATTGCTGCCTATGGTGGAAACGGCATGGGAGATTTCAGTTTCAAAATCTCTCTGAAAAAGCGTCAGAGAAGCTTCTCCGTTTAGAATCCAGCATATCTCACTGAACCGAAGAAGTGGCAGTTAGAAGGGAGTTAGAGCTGCAAGCAGTTTGGTTTGGGAAATAAGACGCGAAATGAAACTGCAAAGGCCTTCCATCAGGCTTGGAAAAGTGTGTTCTATATCTCTGCCAAACAGACTCCCCGGAGGTTGAGCTTTCAGAAGCAAGCTTAACTCTTAGGGAGGAAGCAGCAGAATGTGCCTCTCACATGTAGCCTGTAGGAATTCAGGTTGGCAAGTTCTATGGGGAAGCCCATTGCTGCCTATGGTGGAAACGGCATGGGAGATTTCAGTTTCAAAATCTCTGTGAAAAAGCGTCAGAGAAGCTTCTCCGTTTAGAATCCAGCATATCTCACTGAACCGAAGAAGTGGTAGTTAGAAGGCAGTTAGAGCTGCAAGCAGTTTGGTTTGGGAAATTAGATGCGAAATGACACTGCAAAGGCCTTCCAACAGGCTTGGAAAAGTGTGTTCTATATCTCTGCCAAACAGACTCCCCGGAGGTTGAGCTTTCAAAAGCAAGCTTAACTCTTAGGGAGGAAGCAGCAGAATGTGCCTCTCACATCTAGCCTGTAGGAATTCAGGTTGGCAAGTTCTATGGGGAAGCCCATTGCTGCCTATGCTGGAAACGGAATGGGAGATTTCAGTTTCAAAATCTCTGTGAAAAAGCGTCAGAGAAGCTTCTCCGTTTAGAATCCAGCATATCTCACTGAACCGAAGAAGTGGTAGTTAGAAGGGAGTTAGAGCTGCAAGCAGTTTGGTTTGGGAAATTAGACGCGAAATGAAACTGCAAATGCCTTCCAACAGGCTTGGAAAAGTGTGTTCTATATCCCTGCCAAACAGACTCCCCGGAGGTTGAGCTTTCAGAAGCAAGTTTAACTCTAAGGGAGGAAGCAGCAGAATGTGCCTCTCACATCTAGCCTTTAGGAATTCAGGTTGGCAAGTTCTATGGAGAAGCCCATTGGCGCCTTCGTTGGAAACGGGTTTGGAAATTTCAGTTTCAAAATCTCTGTGAAAAAGCGTCAGAGAAGCTTCTCCGTTTAGAATCCAGCATATCTCACTGAACCGAAGAAGTGGTAGTTAGAAGGGAGTTAGAGCTGCAAGCAGTTTGGTTTGGGAAATTAGACGCAAAATGAAACTGCAAATGCCTTCCAACAGGCTTGGAAAAGTGTGTTCTATATCTCTAACAAACAAACTCCCCGGAGGTTGAGCTTTCAGAAGCTAGTTTAACTCTAAGGGAGGAAGCAGCAGAATGTGCCTCTCACATCTAGCCTGTAGGAATTCAGGTTGGCAAGTTCTATGGGGAAGCCCATTGCTGCCTTCGTTGGAAACGGGTTTGGAAATTTCAGCTTCAAAATCTCTGTGAAAAAGCGTCAGAGAAGCTTCTCCGTTTAGAATCCAGCATATCTCACTGAACCGAAGAAGTGGTAGTTAGAAGGGATTTAGAGCTGCAAGCAGTTTGGTTTGGGAAATTAGATGCGAAATGACACTGCAAAGGCCTTCCAACAGGCTTGGAAAAGTGTGTTCTATATCTCTGCCAAACAGACTCCCCAGAGGTTGAGCTTTCAGAAGCAAGCTTAACTCTTAGGGAGGAAGCAGCAGAATGTGCCTCTCACATCTAGCCTGTAGGAATTCAGGTTGGCAAGTTCTATGGGGAAGCCCATTGCTGCCTATGGTGGAAACGGCATGGGAGATTTCAGTTTCAA
This sequence comes from Cynocephalus volans, assembly GCF_027409185.1. Taxonomy (NCBI): domain Eukaryota; kingdom Metazoa; phylum Chordata; class Mammalia; order Dermoptera; family Cynocephalidae; genus Cynocephalus; species Cynocephalus volans. The sequence continues at coordinate 68,568 of NW_026902468.1, forward strand.
AATCTCTCTGAAAAAGCGTCAGAGAAGCTTCTCCGTTTAGAATCCAGCATATCTCACTGAACCGAAGAAGTGGCAGTTAGAAGGGAGTTAGAGCTGCAAGCAGTTTGGTTTGGGAAATAAGACGCGAAATGAAACTGCAAAGGCCTTCCATCAGGCTTGGAAAAGTGTGTTCTATATCTCTGCCAAACAGACTCCCCGGAGGTTGAGCTTTCAGAAGCAAGCTTAACTCTTAGGGAGGAAGCAGCAGAATGTGCCTCTCACATGTAGCCTGTAGGAATTCAGGTTGGCAAGTTCTATGGGGAAGCCCATTGCTGCCTTCGTTGGAAACGGGTTTGGAAATTTCAGCTTCAAAATCTCTGTGAAAAAGCGTCAGAGAAGCTTCTCCGTTTAGAATCCAGCATATCTCACTGAACCGAAGAAGTGGTAGTTAGAAGGGGGTTAGAGCTGCAAGCAGTTTGGTTTGGGAAATTAGACGCGAAATGACACTGCAAATGCCTTCCAACAGGCTTGGAAAATTGTGTTCTATATCTCTGCCAAACAGACTCCCCAGAGGTTGAGCTATCAGAAGCAAGCTTAACTCTTAGGGAGGAAGCAGCAGAATGTGCCTCTCACATCTAGCCTGTAGGAATTCAGGTCGGCAAGTTCTATGGGGAAGCCCATTGCTGCCTATGGTGGAAACGGCATGGGAGATTTCAGTTTCAAAATCTCTGTGAAAAAGCGTCAGAGAAGCTTCTCCGTTTAGAATCCAGCATATCTCACTGAACCGAAGAAGTGGTAGTTAGAAGGGAGTTAGAGCTGCAAGCAGTTTGGTTTGGGAAATTAGACGCGAAATGAAACTGCAAATGCCTTCCAACAGGCTTGGAAAAGTGTGTTCTATATCTCTGCCAAACAAACTCCCCAGAGGTTGAGCTTTCAGAAGCTAGTTTAACTCTAAGGGAGGAAGCAGCAGAATGTGCCTCTCACATCTAGCCTGTAGGAATTCAGGTTGGCAAGTTCTATGTGGAAGCCCATTGCTGCCTATGGTGGAAACGGCATGGGAGATTTCAGTTTCAAAATCTCTGTGAAAAAGCGTCAGAGAAGCTTCTCCGTTTAGAATCCAGCATATCTCACTGAATCGAAGAAGTGGTAGTTAGAAGGGAGTTAGAGCTGCAAGCAGTTTGGTTTGGGAAATTAGATGCGAAATGACACTGCAAAGGCCTTCCAACAGGCTTGGAAAAGTGTGTTCTATATCTCTGGCAAACAGACTCCCCAGAGGTTGAGCTTTCAGAAGCAAGCTTAACTCTTAGGGAGGAAGCAGCAGAATGTGCCTCTCACATCTAGCCTGTAGGAAATCAGGTTGGCAAGTTCTATGGGGAAGCCCATTGCTGCCTATGGTGGAAACGGCATGGGAGATTTCAGTTTCAAAATCTCTGTGAAAAAGCGTCAGAGAAGCTTCTCCGTTTAGAATCCAGCATATCTCACTGAACCGAAGAAGTGGTAGTTAGAAGGGGGTTAGAGCTGCAAGCAGTTCGGTTTGGGAAATTAGACGCGAAATGACACTGCAAATGCCTTCCAACAGGCTTGGAAAATTGTGTTCTATATCTCTGCCAAACAGACTCCCCGGAAGCTGAGCTTTCAGAAGCTAGTTTAACTCTAAGGGAGGAAGCAGCAGAATGTGCCTCTCACATCTAGACTGTAGGAATTCAGGTTGGCAAGTTCTATGGGGAAGCCCTTTGGCGCCTTCGTTGGAAACGGGTTTGGAAATTTCAGTTTCAAAATCTCTGTGAAAAAGCGTCAGAGAAGCTTCTCCGTTTAGAATCCAGCATATCTCACTGAACCGAAGAAGTGGTAGTTAGAAGGGAGTTAGAGCTGCAAGCAGTTTGGTTTGGGTAATTAGACGCGAAATGACACTGCAAATGCCTTCCAACGGGCTTGGAAAAGTGTGTTCTATATCCCTCCCAAACAGACTCCCCGGAGGTTGAGCTTTCAGAAGCAAGTTTAACTCTAAGGGAGGAAGCAGCAGAATGTGCCTCTCACATCTAGCCTGTAGGAATTCAGGTTGGCAAGTTCTATGGGGAAGCCCATTGGCGCCTTCGTTGGAAACGGGTTTGGAAATTTCAGCTTCAAAATCTCTGTGAAAAAGCGTCAGAGAAGCTTCTCCGTTTAGAATCCAGCATATCTCACTGAACCGAAGAAGTGGTAGTTAGAAGGCAGTTAGAGCTGCAAGCAGTTTGGTTTGGGAAATTAGATGCGAAATGACACTGCAAATGCCTTCCAACAGGCTTGGAAAAGTGTGTTCTATATCTCTGCCAAACAGACTCCCCGGCGTTGAGCTTTCAGAAGCAAGTTTAACTCTAAGGGAGGAAGCAGCAGAATGTGCCTCTCACATCTAGCCTGTAGGAATTCAGGTTGGCAAGTTCTATGGGGAAGCCCATTGCTGCCTATGGTGGAAACGGCATGGGAGATTTCAGTTTCAAAATCTCTCTGAAAAAGCGTCAGAGAAGCTTCTCCGTTTAGAATCCAGCATATCTCACTGAACCGAAGAAGTGGCAGTTAGAAGGGAGTTAGAGCTGCAAGCAGTTTGGTTTGGGAAATAAGACGCGAAATGAAACTGCAAAGGCCTTCCATCAGGCTTGGAAAAGTGTGTTCTATATCTCTGCCAAACAGACTCCCCGGAGGTTGAGCTTTCAGAAGCAAGCTTAACTCTTAGGGAGGAAGCAGCAGAATGTGCCTCTCACATGTAGCCTGTAGGAATTCAGGTTGGCAAGTTCTATGGGGAAGCCCATTGCTGCCTATGGTGGAAACGGCATGGGAGATTTCAGTTTCAAAATCTCTGTGAAAAAGCGTCAGAGAAGCTTCTCCGTTTAGAATCCAGCATATCTCACTGAACCGAAGAAGTGGTAGTTAGAAGGCAGTTAGAGCTGCAAGCAGTTTGGTTTGGGAAATTAGATGCGAAATGACACTGCAAAGGCCTTCCAACAGGCTTGGAAAAGTGTGTTCTATATCTCTGCCAAACAGACTCCCCGGAGGTTGAGCTTTCAAAAGCAAGCTTAACTCTTAGGGAGGAAGCAGCAGAATGTGCCTCTCACATCTAGCCTGTAGGAATTCAGGTTGGCAAGTTCTATGGGGAAGCCCATTGCTGCCTATGCTGGAAACGGAATGGGAGATTTCAGTTTCAAAATCTCTGTGAAAAAGCGTCAGAGAAGCTTCTCCGTTTAGAATCCAGCATATCTCACTGAACCGAAGAAGTGGTAGTTAGAAGGGAGTTAGAGCTGCAAGCAGTTTGGTTTGGGAAATTAGACGCGAAATGAAACTGCAAATGCCTTCCAACAGGCTTGGAAAAGTGTGTTCTATATCCCTGCCAAACAGACTCCCCGGAGGTTGAGCTTTCAGAAGCAAGTTTAACTCTAAGGGAGGAAGCAGCAGAATGTGCCTCTCACATCTAGCCTTTAGGAATTCAGGTTGGCAAGTTCTATGGAGAAGCCCATTGGCGCCTTCGTTGGAAACGGGTTTGGAAATTTCAGTTTCAAAATCTCTGTGAAAAAGCGTCAGAGAAGCTTCTCCGTTTAGAATCCAGCATATCTCACTGAACCGAAGAAGTGGTAGTTAGAAGGGAGTTAGAGCTGCAAGCAGTTTGGTTTGGGAAATTAGACGCAAAATGAAACTGCAAATGCCTTCCAACAGGCTTGGAAAAGTGTGTTCTATATCTCTAACAAACAAACTCCCCGGAGGTTGAGCTTTCAGAAGCTAGTTTAACTCTAAGGGAGGAAGCAGCAGAATGTGCCTCTCACATCTAGCCTGTAGGAATTCAGGTTGGCAAGTTCTATGGGGAAGCCCATTGCTGCCTTCGTTGGAAACGGGTTTGGAAATTTCAGCTTCAAAATCTCTGTGAAAAAGCGTCAGAGAAGCTTCTCCGTTTAGAATCCAGCATATCTCACTGAACCGAAGAAGTGGTAGTTAGAAGGGATTTAGAGCTGCAAGCAGTTTGGTTTGGGAAATTAGATGCGAAATGACACTGCAAAGGCCTTCCAACAGGCTTGGAAAAGTGTGTTCTATATCTCTGCCAAACAGACTCCCCAGAGGTTGAGCTTTCAGAAGCAAGCTTAACTCTTAGGGAGGAAGCAGCAGAATGTGCCTCTCACATCTAGCCTGTAGGAATTCAGGTCGGCAAGTTCTATGAGGAAGCCCATTGCTGCCTATGGTGGAAACGGCATGGGAGATTTCAGTGTCAAAATCTCTGTGAAAAAGCGTCAGAGAAGCTTCTCCGTTTAGAATCCAGCATATCTCACTGAACCGAAGAAGTGGTAGTTAGAAGGGAGTTAGAGCTGCAAGCAGTTTGGTTTGGGAAATAAGACGCGAAATGAAACTGCAAATGCCTTCCAACAGGCTTGGAAAATTGTGTTCTATATCTCTGCCAAACAGACTCCCCGGAGGCTGATCTTCAGAAGCTAGTTTAACTCTAAGGGAGGAAGCAGCAGAATGTGCCTCTCACATCTAGCCTGTAGGAATTCAGGTTGGCAAGTTCTATGGGGAAGCCCATTGCTGCCTATGGTGGAAACGGCATGGGAGATTTCAGTTTCAAAATCTCTGTGAAAAAGCGTCAGAGAAGCTTCTCCGTTTAGAATCCAGCATATCTCACTGAACCGAAGAAGTGGTAGTTAGAAGGGAGTTAGAGCTGCAAGCAGTTTGGTTTGGGAAATTAGTCGCGAAATGACGTTGCAAATGCCTTCCAACAGGCTTGGAAAAGTGTGTTCTATATCCCTGCCAAACAGACTCCCCGGAGGTTGAGCTTTCAGAAGCAAGTTTAACTCTAAGGGAGGAAGCAGCAGAATGTACCTCTCACATCTAGCCAGTAGGAATTCAGGTTGGCAAGTTCTATGTGGAAGCCCATTGCTGCCTATGGTGGAAACGGCATGGGAGATTTCAGTTTCAAAATCTCTGTGAAAAAGCGTCAGAGAAGCTTCTCCGTTTAGAATCCAGCATATCTCACTGAACCGAAGAAGTGGTAGTTAGAAGGCAGTTAGAGCTGCAAGCAGTTTGGTTTGGGAAATTAGATGCGAAATGACACTGCAAAGGACTTCCAACAGGCTTGGAAAAGTGTGTTCTATATCTCTGCCAAACAGACTCCCCGGAGGTTGAGCTTTCAAAAGCAAGCTTAACTCTTAGGGAGGAAGCAGCAGAATGTGCCTCTCACATCTAGCCTGTTGGAATTCAGGTTGGCAAGTTCAATGGGGTAGCCCGTTGCTGCCTATGGTGGAAACGGCATGGGAGATTTCAGTTTCAAAATCTCTGTGAAAAAGCGTCAGAGAAGCTTCTCCGTTTAGAATCCAGCATATCTCACTGAACCGAAGAAGTGGTAGTTAGAAGGGAGTTAGAGCTGCAAGCAGTTTGGTTTGGGAAATTAGACGCGAAATGAAACTGCAAATGCCTTCCAACAGGCTTGGAAAAGTGTGTTCTATATCCCTGCCAAACAGACTCCCCGGAGGTTGAGCTTTCAGAAGCAAGTTTAACTCTAAGGGAGGAAGCAGCAGAATGTGCCTCTCACATCTAGCCTTTAGGAATTCAGGTTGGCAAGTTCTATGGAGAAGCCCATTGGCGCCTTCGTTGGAAACGGGTTTGGAAATTTCAGTTTCAAAATCTCTGTGAAAAAGCGTCAGAGGAGCTTCTCCGTTTAGAATCCAGCATATCTCACTGAACCGAAGAAGTGGTAGTTAGAAGGGAGTTAGAGCTGAAAGCAGTTTGGTTTGGGAAATTAGACGCGAAATTAAACTGCAAATGCCTTCCAACAGGCTTGGAAAAGTGTGTTCTATATCTCTGCCAAACAAACTCCCCGGAGGTTGAGCTTTCAGAAGCTAGTTTAACTCTAAGGGAGGAAGCAGCAGAATGTCTCTCTCACATCTAGCCTGTAGGAATTCAGGTTGGCAAGTTCTATGTGGAAGCCCATTGCTGCCTATGGTGGAAACGGCATGGGAGATTTCAGTTTCAAAATCTCTGTGAAAAAGCGTCAGAGAAGCTTCTCCGTTTAGAATCCAGCATATCTCACTGAACCGAAGAAGTGGTAGTTAGAAGGGGGTTAGAGCTGCAAGCAGTTTGGTTTGGGAAATTAGACGCGAAATGACACTGCAAATGCCTTCCAACAGGCTTGGAAAATTGTGTTCTATATCTCTGCCAAACAGACTCCCCAGAGGTTGAGCTTTCAGAAGCAAGCTTAACTCTTAGGGAGGAAGCAGCAGAATGTGCCTCTCACATCTAGCCTGTAGGAATTCAGGTCGGCAAGTTCTATGGGGAAGCCCATTGCTGCCTATGGTGGAAACGGCATGGGAGATTTCAGTGTCAAAATCTCTGTGAAAAAGCGTCAGAGAAGCTTCTCCGTTTAGAATCCAGCATATCTCACTGAACCGAAGAAGTGGTAGTTAGAAGGGAGTTAGAGCTGCAAGCAGTTTGGTTTGGGAAATTAGACGCGAAATGAAACTGCAAATGCCTTCCAACAGGCTTGGAAAAGTGTGTTCTATATCTCTGCCAAACAAACTCCCCGGAGGTTGAGCTTTCAGAAGCTAGTTTAACTCTAAGGGAGGAAGCAGCAGAATGTGCCTCTCACATCTAGCCTGTAGGAATTCAGGTTGGCAAGTTCTATGTGGAAGCCCATTGCTGCCTATGGTGGAAACGGCATGGGAGATTTCAGTTTCAAAATCTCTGTGAAAAAGCGTCAGAGAAGCTTCTCCGTTTAGAATCCAGCATATCTCACTGAACCGAAGAAGTGGTAGTTAGAAGGGAGTTAGAGCTGCAAGCAGTTTGGTTTGGGAAATTAGATGCGAAATGACACTGCAAAGGCCTTCCAACAGGCTTGGAAAAGTGTGTTCTATATCTCTGGCAAACAGACTCCCCAGAGGTTGAGCTTTCAGAAGCAAGCTTAACTCTTAGGGAGGAAGCAGCAGAATGTGCCTCTCACATCTAGCCTGTAGGAAATCAGGTTGGCAAGTTCTATGGGGAAGCCCATTGCTGCCTATGGTGGAAACGGCATGGGAGATTTCAGTTTCAAAATCTCTGTGAAAAAGCGTCAGAGAAGCTTCTCCGTTTAGAATCCAGCATATCTCACTGAACCGAAGAAGTGGTAGTTAGAAGGGGGTTAGAGCTGCAAGCAGTTCGGTTTGGGAAATTAGACGCGAAATGACACTGCAAATGCCTTCCAACAGGCTTGGAAAATTGTGTTCTATATCTCTGCCAAACAGACTCCCCGGAAGCTGAGCTTTCAGAAGCTAGTTTAACTCTAAGGGAGGAAGCAGCAGAATGTGCCTCTCACATCTAGACTGTAGGAATTCAGGTTGGCAAGTTCTATGGGGAAGCCCTTTGGCGCCTTCGTTGGAAACGGGTTTGGAAATTTCAGTTTCAAAATCTCTGTGAAAAAGCGTCAGAGAAGCTTCTCCGTTTAGAATCCAGCATATCTCACTGAACCGAAGAAGTGGTAGTTAGAAGGGAGTTAGAGCTGCAAGCAGTTTGGTTTGGGAAATTAGACGCGAAATGACACTGCAAATGCCTTCCAACGGGCTTGGAAAAGTGTGTTCTATATCCCTCCCAAACAGACTCCCCGGAGGTTGAGCTTTCAGAAGCAAGTTTAACTCTAAGGGAGGAAGCAGCAGAATGTGCCTCTCACATCTAGCCTGTAGGAATTCAGGTTGGCAAGTTCTATGGGGAAGCCCATTGGCGCCTTCGTTGGAAACGGGTTTGGAAATTTCAGCTTCAAAATCTCTGTGAAAAAGCGTCAGAGAAGCTTCTCCGTTTAGAATCCAGCATATCTCACTGAACCGAAGAAGTGGTAGTTAGAAGGCAGTTAGAGCTGCAAGCAGTTTGGTTTGGGAAATTAGATGCGAAATGACACTGCAAATGCCTTCCAACAGGCTTGGAAAAGTGTGTTCTATATCTCTGCCAAACAGACTCCCCGGCGTTGAGCTTTCAGAAGCAAGTTTAACTCTAAGGGAGGAAGCAGCAGAATGTGCCTCTCACATCTAGCCTGTAGGAATTCAGGTTGGCAAGTTCTATGGGGAAGCCCATTGCTGCCTATGGTGGAAACGGCATGGGAGATTTCAGTTTCAAAATCTCTCTGAAAAAGCGTCAGAGAAGCTTCTCCGTTTAGAATCCAGCATATCTCACTGAACCGAAGAAGTGGCAGTTAGAAGGGAGTTAGAGCTGCAAGCAGTTTGGTTTGGGAAATAAGACGCGAAATGAAACTGCAAAGGCCTTCCATCAGGCTTGGAAAAGTGTGTTCTATATCTCTGCCAAACAGACTCCCCGGAGGTTGAGCTTTCAGAAGCAAGCTTAACTCTTAGGGAGGAAGCAGCAGAATGTGCCTCTCACATGTAGCCTGTAGGAATTCAGGTTGGCAAGTTCTATGGGGAAGCCCATTGCTGCCTATGGTGGAAACGGCATGGGAGATTTCAGTTTCAAAATCTCTGTGAAAAAGCGTCAGAGAAGCTTCTCCGTTTAGAATCCAGCATATCTCACTGAACCGAAGAAGTGGTAGTTAGAAGGCAGTTAGAGCTGCAAGCAGTTTGGTTTGGGAAATTAGATGCGAAATGACACTGCAAAGGCCTTCCAACAGGCTTGGAAAAGTGTGTTCTATATCTCTGCCAAACAGACTCCCCGGAGGTTGAGCTTTCAAAAGCAAGCTTAACTCTTAGGGAGGAAGCAGCAGAATGTGCCTCTCACATCTAGCCTGTAGGAATTCAGGTTGGCAAGTTCTATGGGGAAGCCCATTGCTGCCTATGCTGGAAACGGAATGGGAGATTTCAGTTTCAAAATCTCTGTGAAAAAGCGTCAGAGAAGCTTCTCCGTTTAGAATCCAGCATATCTCACTGAACCGAAGAAGTGGTAGTTAGAAGGGAGTTAGAGCTGCAAGCAGTTTGGTTTGGGAAATTAGACGCGAAATGAAACTGCAAATGCCTTCCAACAGGCTTGGAAAAGTGTGTTCTATATCCCTGCCAAACAGACTCCCCGGAGGTTGAGCTTTCAGAAGCAAGTTTAACTCTAAGGGAGGAAGCAGCAGAATGTGCCTCTCACATCTAGCCTTTAGGAATTCAGGTTGGCAAGTTCTATGGAGAAGCCCATTGGCGCCTTCGTTGGAAACGGGTTTGGAAATTTCAGTTTCAAAATCTCTGTGAAAAAGCGTCAGAGAAGCTTCTCCGTTTAGAATCCAGCATATCTCACTGAACCGAAGAAGTGGTAGTTAGAAGGGAGTTAGAGCTGCAAGCAGTTTGGTTTGGGAAATTAGACGCAAAATGAAACTGCAAATGCCTTCCAACAGGCTTGGAAAAGTGTGTTCTATATCTCTAACAAACAAACTCCCCGGAGGTTGAGCTTTCAGAAGCTAGTTTAACTCTAAGGGAGGAAGCAGCAGAATGTGCCTCTCACATCTAGCCTGTAGGAATTCAGGTTGGCAAGTTCTATGGGGAAGCCCATTGCTGCCTTCGTTGGAAACGGGTTTGGAAATTTCAACTTCAAAATCTCTGTTAAAAAGCGTCAGAGAAGCTTCTCCGTTTAGAATCCAGCATATCTCACTGAACCGAAGAAGTGGTAGTTAGAAGGGATTTAGAGCTGCAAGCAGTTTGGTTTGGGAAATTAGATGCGAAATGACACTGCAAAGGCCTTCCAACAGGCTTGGAAAAGTGTGTTCTATATCTCTGCCAAACAGACTCCCCAGAGGTTGAGCTTTCAGAAGCAAGCTTAACTCTTAGGGAGGAAGCAGCAGAATGTGCCTCTCACATCTAGCCTGTAGGAATTCAGGTTGGCAAGTTCTATGAGGAAGCCCATTGCTGCCTATGGTGGAAACGGCATGGGAGATTTCAGTGTCAAAATCTCTGTGAAAAAGCGTCAGAGAAGCTTCTCCGTTTAGAATCCAGCATATCTCACTGAACCGAAGAAGTGGTAGTTAGAAGGGAGTTAGAGCTGCAAGCAGTTTGGTTTGGGAAATAAGACGCGAAATGAAACTGCAAATGCCTTCCAACAGGCTTGGAAAATTGTGTTCTATATCTCTGCCAAACAGACTCCCCGGAGGCTGATCTTCAGAAGCTAGTTTAACTCTAAGGGAGGAAGCAGCAGAATGTGCCTCTCACATCTAGCCTGTAGGAATTCAGGTTGGCAAGTTCTATGGGGAAGCCCATTGCTGCCTATGGTGGAAACGGCATGGGAGATTTCAGTTTCAAAATCTCTGTGAAAAAGCGTCAGAGAAGCTTCTCCGTTTAGAATCCAGCATATCTCACTGAACCGAAGAAGTGGTAGTTAGAAGGGAGTTAGAGCTGCAAGCAGTTTGGTTTGGGAAATTAGTCGCGAAATGACGTTGCAAATGCCTTCCAACAGGCTTGGAAAAGTGTGTTCTATATCCCTGCCAAACAGACTCCCCGGAGGTTGAGCTTTCAGAAGCAAGTTTAACTCTAAGGGAGGAAGCAGCAGAATGTACCTCTCACATCTAGCCTGTAGGAATTCAGGTTGGCAAGTTCTATGGGGAAGCCCATTGCTACCTATGGTGGAAACGGCATGGGAGATTTCAGTTTCAAAATCTCTGTGAAAAAGCGTCAGAGAAGCTTCTCCGTTTAGAATCCAGCATATCTCACTGAACCGAAGAAGTGGTAGTTAGAAGGCAGTTAGAGCTGCAAGCAGTTTGGTTTGGGAAATTAGATGCGAAATGACACTGCAAAGGACTTCCAACAGGCTTGGAAAAGTGTGTTCTATATCTCTGCCAAACAGACTCCCCGGAGGTTGAGCTTTCAAAAGCAAGCTTAACTCTTAGGGAGGAAGCAGCAGAATGTGCCTCTCACATCTAGCCTGTTGGAATTCAGGTTGGCAAGTTCTATGGGGTAGCCCGTTGCTGCCTATGGTGGAAACGGCATGGGAGATTTCAGTTTCAAAATCTCTGTGAAAAAGCGTCAGAGAAGCTTCTCCGTTTAGAATCCAGCATATCTCACTGAACCGAAGAAGTGGTAGTTAGAAGGGAGTTAGAGCTGCAAGCAGTTTGGTTTGGGAAATTAGACGCGAAATGAAACTGCAAATGCCTTCCAACAGGCTTGGAAAAGTGTGTTCTATATCCCTGCCAAACAGACTCCCCGGAGGTTGAGCTTTCAGAAGCAAGTTTAACTCTAAGGGAGGAAGCAGCAGAATGTGCCTCTCACATCTAGCCTTTAGGAATTCAGGTTGGCAAGTTCTATGGAGAAGCCCATTGGCGCCTTCGTTGGAAACGGGTTTGGAAATTTCAGTTTCAAAATCTCTGTGAAAAAGCGTCAGAGGAGCTTCTCCGTTTAGAATCCAGCATATCTCACTGAACCGAAGAAGTGGTAGTTAGAAGGGAGTTAGAGCTGAAAGCAGTTTGGTTTGGGAAATTAGACGCGAAATTAAACTGCAAATGCCTTCCAACAGGCTTGGAAAAGTGTGTTCTATATCTCTGCCAAACAAACTCCCCGGAGGTTGAGCTTTCAGAAGCTAGTTTAACTCTAAGGGAGGAAGCAGCAGAATGTGCCTCTCACATCTAGCCTGTAGGAATTCAGGTTGGCAAGTTCTATGTGGAAGCCCATTGCTGCCTATGGTGGAAACGGCATGGGAGATTTCAGTTTCAAAATCTCTGTGAAAAAGCGTCAGAGAAGCTTCTCCGTTTAGAATCCAGCATATCTCACTGAACCGAAGAAGTGGTAGTTAGAAGGGAGTTAGAGCTGCAAGCAGTTTGGTTTGGGAAATTAGATGCGAAATGACACTGCAAAGGCCTTCCAACAGGCTTGGAAAAGTGTGTTCTATATCTCTGGCAAACAGACTCCCCAGAGGTTGAGCTTTCAGAAGCAAGCTTAACTCTTAGGGAGGAAGCAGCAGAATGTGCCTCTCACATCTAGCCTGTAGGAAATCAGGTTGGCAAGTTCTATGGGGAAGCCCATTGCTGCCTATGGTGGAAACGGCATGGGAGATTTCAGTTTCAAAATCTCTGTGAAAAAGCGTCAGAGAAGCTTCTCCGTTTAGAATCCAGCATATCTCACTGAACCGAAGAAGTGGTAGTTAGAAGGGGGTTAGAGCTGCAAGCAGTTCGGTTTGGGAAATAAGACGCGAAATGACACTGCAAACGCCTTCCAACAGGCTTGGAAAATTGTGTTCTATATCTCTGCCAAACAGACTCCCCGGAAGCTGAGCTTTCAGAAGCTAGTTTAACTCTAAGGGAGGAAGCAGCAGAATGTGCCTCTCACATCTAGACTGTAGGAATTCAGGTTGGCAAGTTCTATGGGGAAGCCCTTTGGCGCCTTCGTTGGAAACGGGTTTGGAAATTTCAGTTTCAAAATCTCTGTGAAAAAGCGTCAGAGAAGCTTCTCCGTTTAGAATCCAGCATATCTCACTGAACCGAAGAAGTGGTAGTTAGAAGGGAGTTAGAGCTGCAAGCAGTTTGGTTTGGGAAATTAGACGCGAAATGACACTGCAAATGCCTTCCAACGGGCTTGGAAAAGTGTGTTCTATATCCCTCCCAAACAGACTCCCCGGAGGTTGAGCTTTCAGAAGCAAGTTTAACTCTAAGGGAGGAAGCAGCAGAATGTGCCTCTCACATCTAGCCTGTAGGAATTCAGGTTGGCAAGTTCTATGGGGAAGCCCATTGCTGCCTATGGTGGAAACGGCATGGGAGATTTCAGTTTCAAAATCTCTCTGAAAAAGCGTCAGAGAAGCTTCTCCGTTTAGAATCCAGCATATCTCACTGAACCGAAGAAGTGGCAGTTAGAAGGGAGTTAGAGCTGCAAGCAGTTTGGTTTGGGAAATAAGACGCGAAATGAAACTGCAAAGGCCTTCCATCAGGCTTCGAAAAGTGTGTTCTATATCTCTGCCAAACAGACTCCCCGGAGGTTGAGCTTTCAGAAGCAAGCTTAACTCTTAGGGAGGAAGCAGCAGAATGTGCCTCTCACATGTAGCCTGTAGGAATTCAGGTTGGCAAGTTCTATGGGGAAGCCCATTGCTGCCTATGGTGGAAACGGCATGGGAGATTTCAGTTTCAAAATATCTGTGAAAAAGCGTCAGAGAAGCTTCTCCGTTTAGAATCCAGCATATCTCACTGAACCGAAGAAGTGGTAGTTAGAAGGCAGTTAGAGCTGCAAGCAGTTTGGTTTGGGAAATTAGATGCGAAATGACACTGCAAAGGCCTTCCAACAGGCTTGGAAAAGTGTGTTCTATATCTCTGCCAAACAGACTCCCCGGAGGTTGAGCTTTCAAAAGCAAGCTTAACTCTTAGGGAGGAAGCAGCAGAATGTGCCTCTCACATCTAGCCTTTAGGAATTCAGGTTGGCAAGTTCTATGGAGAAGCCCATTGGCGCCTTCGTTGGAAACGGGTTTGGAAATTTCAGTTTCAAAATCTCTGTGAAAAAGCGTCAGAGAAGCTTCTCCGTTTAGAATCCAGCATATCTCACTGAACCGAAGAAGTGGTAGTTAGAAGGGAGTTAGAGCTGCAAGCAGTTTGGTTTGGGAAATTAGACGCAAAATGAAACTGCAAATGCCTTCCAACAGGCTTGGAAAAGTGTGTTCTATATCTCTAACAAACAAACTCCCCGGAGGTTGAGCTTTCAGAAGCTAGTTTAACTCTAAGCGAGGAAGCAGCAGAATGTGCCTCTCACATCTAGCCTGTAGGAATTCAGGTTGGCAAGTTCTATGGGGAAGCCCATTGCTGCCTTCGTTGGAAACGGGTTTGGAAATTTCAGCTTCAAAATCTCTGTGAAAAAGCGTCAGAGAAGCTTCTCCGTTTAGAATCCAGCATATCTCACTGAACCGAAGAAGTGGTAGTTAGAAGGGATTTAGAGCTGCAAGCAGTTTGGTTTGGGAAATTAGATGCGAAATGACACTGCAAAGGCCTTCCAACAGGCTTGGAAAAGTGTGTTCTATATCTCTGCCAAACAGACTCCCCAGAGGTTGAGCTTTCAGAAGCAAGCTTAACTCTTAGGGAGGAAGCAGCAGAATGTGCCTCTCACATCTAGCCTGTAGGAATTCAGGTTGGCAAGTTCTATGAGGAAGCCCATTGCTGCCTATGGTGGAAACGGCATGGGAGATTTCAGTGTCAAAATCTCTGTGAAAAAGCGTCAGAGAAGCTTCTCCGTTTAGAATCCAGCATATCTCACTGAACCGAAGAAGTGGTAGTTAGAAGGGAGTTAGAGCTGCAAGCAGTTTAGTTTGGGAAATAAGACGCGAAATGAAACTGCAAATGCCTTCCAACAGGCTTGGAAAATTGTGTTCTATATCTCTGCCAAACAGACTCCCCGGAGGCTGATCTTCAGAAGCTAGTTTAACTCTAAGGGAGGAAGCAGCAGAATGTGCCTCTCACATCTAGCCTGTAGGAATTCAGGTTGGCAAGTTCTATGGGGAAGCCCATTGCTGCCTATGGTGGAAACGGCATGGGAGATTTCAGTTTCAAAATCTCTGTGAAAAAGCGTCAGAGAAGCTTCTCCGTTTAGAATCCAGCATATCTCACTGAACCGAAGAAGTGGTAGTTAGAAGGGAGTTAGAGCTGCAAGCAGTTTGGTTTGGGAAATTAGACGCGAAATGAAACTGCAAATGCCTTCCAACAGGCTTGGAAAAGTGTGTTCTATATCTCTGCCAAACAAACTCCCCAGAGGTTGAGCTTTCAGAAGCTAGTTTAACTCTAAGGGAGGAAGCAGCAGAATGTGCCTCTCACATCTAGCCTGTAGGAATTCAGGTTGGCAAGTTCTATGTGGAAGCCCATTGCTGCCTATGGTGGAAACGGCATGGGAGATTTCAGTTTCAAAATCTCTGTGAAAAAGCGTCAGAGAAGCTTCTCCGTTTAGAATCCAGCATATCTCACTGAATCGAAGAAGTGGTAGTTAGAAGGGAGTTAGAGCTGCAAGCAGTTTGGTTTGGGAAATTAGATGCGAAATGACACTGCAAAGGCCTTCCAACAGGCTTGGAAAAGTGTGTTCTATATCTCTGGCAAACAGACTCCCCAGAGGTTGAGCTTTCAGAAGCAAGCTTAACTCTTAGGGAGGAAGCAGCAGAATGTGCCTCTCACATCTAGCCTGTAGGAAATCAGGTTGGCAAGTTCTATGGGGAAGCCCATTGCTGCCTATGGTGGAAACGGCATGGGAGATTTCAGTTTCAAAATCTCTGTGAAAAAGCGTCAGAGAAGCTTCTCCGTTTAGAATCCAGCATATCTCACTGAACCGAAGAAGTGGTAGTTAGAAGGGGGTTAGAGCTGCAAGCAGTTCGGTTTGGGAAATTAGACGCGAAATGACACTGCAAATGCCTTCCAACAGGCTTGGAAAATTGTGTTCTATATCTCTGCCAAACAGACTCCCCGGAGGCTGATCTTCAGAAGCTAGTTTAACTCTAAGGGAGGAAGCAGCAGAATGTGCCTCTCACATCTAGCCTGTAGGAATTCAGGTTGGCAAGTTCTATGGGGAAGCCCATTGCTGCCTATGGTGGAAACGGCATGGGAGATTTCAGTTTCAAAATCTCTGTGAAAAAGCGTCAGAGAAGCTTCTCCGTTTAGAATCCAGCATATCTCACTGAACCGAAGAAGTGGTAGTTAGAAGGGAGTTAGAGCTGCAAGCAGTTTGGTTTGGGAAATTAGACGCGAAATGAAACTGCAAATGCCTTCCAACAGGCTTGGAAAAGTGTGTTCTATATCTCTGCCAAACAAACTCCCCAGAGGTTGAGCTTTCAGAAGCTAGTTTAACTCTAAGGGAGGAAGCAGCAGAATGTGCCTCTCACATCTAGCCTGTAGGAATTCAGGTTGGCAAGTTCTATGTGGAAGCCCATTGCTGCCTATGGTGGAAACGGCATGGGAGATTTCAGTTTCAAAATCTCTGTGAAAAAGCGTCAGAGAAGCTTCTCCGTTTAGAATCCAGCATATCTCACTGAATCGAAGAAGTGGTAGTTAGAAGGGAGTTAGAGCTGCAAGCAGTTTGGTTTGGGAAATTAGATGCGAAATGACACTGCAAAGGCCTTCCAACAGGCTTGGAAAAGTGTGTTCTATATCTCTGGCAAACAGACTCCCCAGAGGTTGAGCTTTCAGAAGCAAGCTTAACTCTTAGGGAGGAAGCAGCAGAATGTGCCTCTCACATCTAGCCTGTAGGAAATCAGGTTGGCAAGTTCTATGGGGAAGCCCATTGCTGCCTATGGTGGAAACGGCATGGGAGATTTCAGTTTCAAAATCTCTGTGAAAAAGCGTCAGAGAAGCTTCTCCGTTTAGAATCCAGCATATCTCACTGAACCGAAGAAGTGGTAGTTAGAAGGGGGTTAGAGCTGCAAGCAGTTCGGTTTGGGAAATTAGACGCGAAATGACACTGCAAATGCCTTCCAACAGGCTTGGAAAATTGTGTTCTATATCTCTGCCAAACAGACTCCCCGGAAGCTGAGCTTTCAGAAGCTAGTTTAACTCTAAGGGAGGAAGCAGCAGAATGTGCCTCTCACATCTAGACTGTAGGAATTCAGGTTGGCAAGTTCTATGGGGAAGCCCTTTGGCGCCTTCGTTGGAAACGGGTTTGGAAATTTCAGTTTCAAAATCTCCGTGAAAAAGCGTCAGAGAAGCTTCTCCGTTTAGAATCCAGCATATCTCACTGAACCGAAGAAGTGGTAGTTAGAAGGGAGTTAGAGCTGCAAGCAGTTTGGTTTGGGTAATTAGACGCGAAATGACACTGCAAATGCCTTCCAACGGGCTTGGAATAGTGTGTTCTATATCCCTCCCAAACAGACTCCCCGGAGGTTGAGCTTTCAGAAGCTAGTTTAACTCTAAGGGAGGAAGCAGCAGAATGTGCCTCTCACATCTAGCCTGTAGGAATTCAGGTTGGCAAGTTCTATGGGGAAGCCCATTGCTGCCTATGGTGGAAACGGCATGGGAGATTTCAGTTTCAAAATCTCTGTGAAAAAGCGTCAGAGAAGCTTCTCCGTTTAGAATCCAGCATATCTCACTGAACCGAAGAAGTGGTAGTTAGAAGGCAGTTAGAGCTGCAAGCAGTTTGGTTTGGGAAATTAGATGCGAAATGACACTGCAAATGCCTTCCAACAGGCTTGGAAAAGTGTGTTCTATATCTCTGCCAAACAGACTCCCCGGCGTTGAGCTTTCAGAAGCAAGTTTAACTCTAAGGGAGGAAGCAGCAGAATGTGCCTCTCACATCTAGCCTGTAGGAATTCAGGTTGGCAAGTTCTATGGGGAAGCCCATTGCTGCCTATGGTGGAAACGGCATGGGAGATTTCAGTTTCAAAATCTCTCTGAAAAAGCGTCAGAGAAGCTTCTCCGTTTAGAATCCAGCATATCTCACTGAACCGAAGAAGTGGCAGTTAGAAGGGAGTTAGAGCTGCAAGCAGTTTGGTTTGGGAAATAAGACGCGAAATGAAACTGCAAAGGCCTTCCATCAGGCTTGGAAAAGTGTGTTCTATATCTCTGCCAAACAGACTCCCCGGAGGTTGAGCTTTCAGAAGCAAGCTTAACTCTTAGGGAGGAAGCAGCAGAATGTGCCTCTCACATGTAGCCTGTAGGAATTCAGGTTGGCAAGTTCTATGGGGAAGCCCATTGCTGCCTATGGTGGAAACGGCATGGGAGATTTCAGTTTCAAAATCTCTGTGAAAAAGCGTCAGAGAAGCTTCTCCGTTTAGAATCCAGCATATCTCACTGAACCGAAGAAGTGGTAGTTAGAAGGCAGTTAGAGCTGCAAGCAGTTTGGTTTGGGAAATTAGATGCGAAATGACACTGCAAAGGCCTTCCAACAGGCTTGGAAAAGTGTGTTCTATATCTCTGCCAAACAGACTCCCCGGAGGTTGAGCTTTCAAAAGCAAGCTTAACTCTTAGGGAGGAAGCAGCAGAATGTGCCTCTCACATCTAGCCTGTAGGAATTCAGGTTGGCAAGTTCTATGGGGAAGCCCATTGCTGCCTATGCTGGAAACGGAATGGGAGATTTCAGTTTCAAAATCTCTGTGAAAAAGCGTCAGAGAAGCTTCTCCGTTTAGAATCCAGCATATCTCACTGAACCGAAGAAGTGGTAGTTAGAAGGGAGTTAGAGCTGCAAGCAGTTTGGTTTGGGAAATTAGACGCGAAATGAAACTGCAAATGCCTTCCAACAGGCTTGGAAAAGTGTGTTCTATATCCCTGCCAAACAGACTCCCCGGAGGTTGAGCTTTCAGAAGCAAGTTTAACTCTAAGGGAGGAAGCAGCAGAATGTGCCTCTCACATCTAGCCTTTAGGAATTCAGGTTGGCAAGTTCTATGGAGAAGCCCATTGGCGCCTTCGTTGGAAACGGGTTTGGAAATTTCAGTTTCAA
This sequence comes from Cynocephalus volans, assembly GCF_027409185.1. Lineage (NCBI taxonomy): Eukaryota > Metazoa > Chordata > Mammalia > Dermoptera > Cynocephalidae > Cynocephalus > Cynocephalus volans. The sequence continues at coordinate 86,813 of NW_026902468.1, forward strand.
AATCTCTGTGAAAAAGCGTCAGAGAAGCTTCTCCGTTTAGAATCCAGCATATCTCACTGAACCGAAGAAGTGGTAGTTAGAAGGGAGTTAGAGCTGCAAGCAGTTTGGTTTGGGAAATTAGACGCAAAATGAAACTGCAAATGCCTTCCAACAGGCTTGGAAAAGTGTGTTCTATATCTCTAACAAACAAACTCCCCGGAGGTTGAGCTTTCAGAAGCTAGTTTAACTCTAAGGGAGGAAGCAGCAGAATGTGCCTCTCACATCTAGCCTGTAGGAATTCAGGTTGGCAAGTTCTATGGGGAAGCCCATTGCTGCCTTCGTTGGAAACGGGTTTGGAAATTTCAGCTTCAAAATCTCTGTGAAAAAGCGTCAGAGAAGCTTCTCCGTTTAGAATCCAGCATATCTCACTGAACCGAAGAAGTGGTAGTTAGAAGGGATTTAGAGCTGCAAGCAGTTTGGTTTGGGAAATTAGATGCGAAATGACACTGCAAAGGCCTTCCAACAGGCTTGGAAAAGTGTGTTCTATATCTCTGCCAAACAGACTCCCCAGAGGTTGAGCTTTCAGAAGCAAGCTTAACTCTTAGGGAGGAAGCAGCAGAATGTGCCTCTCACATCTAGCCTGTAGGAATTCAGGTCGGCAAGTTCTATGAGGAAGCCCATTGCTGCCTATGGTGGAAACGGCATGGGAGATTTCAGTGTCAAAATCTCTGTGAAAAAGCGTCAGAGAAGCTTCTCCGTTTAGAATCCAGCATATCTCACTGAACCGAAGAAGTGGTAGTTAGAAGGGAGTTAGAGCTGCAAGCAGTTTGGTTTGGGAAATAAGACGCGAAATGAAACTGCAAATGCCTTCCAACAGGCTTGGAAAATTGTGTTCTATATCTCTGCCAAACAGACTCCCCGGAGGCTGATCTTCAGAAGCTAGTTTAACTCTAAGGGAGGAAGCAGCAGAATGTGCCTCTCACATCTAGCCTGTAGGAATTCAGGTTGGCAAGTTCTATGGGGAAGCCCATTGCTGCCTATGGTGGAAACGGCATGGGAGATTTCAGTTTCAAAATCTCTGTGAAAAAGCGTCAGAGAAGCTTCTCCGTTTAGAATCCAGCATATCTCACTGAACCGAAGAAGTGGTAGTTAGAAGGGAGTTAGAGCTGCAAGCAGTTTGGTTTGGGAAATTAGTCGCGAAATGACGTTGCAAATGCCTTCCAACAGGCTTGGAAAAGTGTGTTCTATATCCCTGCCAAACAGACTCCCCGGAGGTTGAGCTTTCAGAAGCAAGTTTAACTCTAAGGGACGAAGCAGCAGAATGTACCTCTCACATCTAGCCTGTAGGAATTCAGGTTGGCAAGTTCTATGGGGAAGCCCATTGCTACCTATGGTGGAAACAGCATGGGAGATTTCAGTTTCAAAATCTCTGTGAAAAAGCGTCAGAGAAGCTTCTCCGTTTAGAATCCAGCATATCTCACTGAACCGAAGAAGTGGTAGTTAGAAGGCAGTTAGAGCTGCAAGCAGTTTGGTTTGGGAAATTAGATGCGAAATGACACTGCAAAGGACTTCCAACAGGCTTGGAAAAGTGTGTTCTATATCTCTGCCAAACAGACTCCCCGGAGGTTGAGCTTTCAAAAGCAAGCTTAACTCTTAGGGAGGAAGCAGCAGAATGTGCCTCTCACATCTAGCCTGTTGGAATTCAGGTTGGCAAGTTCTATGGGGTAGCCCGTTGCTGCCTATGGTGGAAACGGCATGGGAGATTTCAGTTTCAAAATCTCTGTGAAAAAGCGTCAGAGAAGCTTCTCCGTTTAGAATCCAGCATATCTCACTGAACCGAAGAAGTGGTAGTTAGAAGGGAGTTAGAGCTGCAAGCAGTTTGGTTTGGGAAATTAGACGCGAAATGAAACTGCAAATGCCTTCCAACAGGCTTGGAAAAGTGTGTTCTATATCCCTGCCAAACAGACTCCCCGGAGGTTGAGCTTTCAGAAGCAAGTTTAACTCTAAGGGAGGAAGCAGCAGAATGTGCCACTCACATCTAGCCTTTAGGAATTCAGGTTGGCAAGTTCTATGGAGAAGCCCATTGGCGCCTTCGTTGGAAACGGGTTTGGAAATTTCAGTTTCAAAATCTCTGTGAAAAAGCGTCAGAGGAGCTTCTCCGTTTAGAATCCAGCATATCTCACTGAACCGAAGAAGTGGTAGTTAGAAGGGAGTTAGAGCTGAAAGCAGTTTGGTTTGGGAAATTAGACGCGAAATGAAACTGCAAATGCCTTCCAACAGGCTTGGAAAAGTGTGTTCTATATCTCTGCCAAACAAACTCCCCGGAGGTTGAGCTTTCAGAAGCTAGTTTAACTCTAAGGGAGGAAGCAGCAGAATGTGCCTCTCACATCTAGCCTGTAGGAATTCAGGTTGGCAAGTTCTATGTGGAAGCCCATTGCTGCCTATGGTGGAAACGGCATGGGAGATTTCAGTTTCAAAATCTCTGTGAAAAAGCGTCAGAGAAGCTTCTCCGTTTAGAATCCAGCATATCTCACTGAACCGAAGAAGTGGTAGTTAGAAGGGAGTTAGAGCTGCAAGCAGTTTGGTTTGGGAAATTAGATGCGAAATGACACTGCAAAGGCCTTCCAACAGGCTTGGAAAAGTGTGTTCTATATCTCTGGCAAACAGACTCCCCAGAGGTTGAGCTTTCAGAAGCAAGCTTAACTCTTAGGGAGGAAGCAGCAGAATGTGCCTCTCACATCTAGCCTGTAGGAAATCAGGTTGGCAAGTTCTATGGGGAAGCCCATTGCTGCCTATGGTGGAAACGGCATGGGAGATTTCAGTTTCAAAATCTCTGTGAAAAAGCGTCAGAGAAGCTTCTCCGTTTAGAATCCAGCATATCTCACTGAACCGAAGAAGTGGTAGTTAGAAGGGGGTTAGAGCTGCAAGCAGTTCGGTTTGGGAAATTAGACGCGAAATGACACTGCAAATGCCTTCCAACAGGCTTGGAAAATTGTGTTCTATATCTCTGCCAAACAGACTCCCCGGAAGCTGAGCTTTCAGAAGCTAGTTTAACTCTAAGGGAGGAAGCAGCAGAATGTGCCTCTCACATCTAGACTGTAGGAATTCAGGTTGGCAAGTTCTATGGGGAAGCCCTTTGGCGCCTTCGTTGGAAACGGGTTTGGAAATTTCAGTTTCAAAATCTCTGTGAAAAAGCGTCAGAGAAGCTTCTCCGTTTAGAATCCAGCATATCTCACTGAACCGAAGAAGTGGTAGTTAGAAGGGAGTTAGAGCTGCAAGCAGTTTGGTTTGGGAAATTAGACGCGAAATGACACTGCAAATGCCTTCCAACGGGCTTGGAAAAGTGTGTTCTATATCCCTCCCAAACAGACTCCCCGGAGGTTGAGCTTTCAGAAGCAAGTTTAACTCTAAGGGAGGAAGCAGCAGAATGTGCCTCTCACATCTAGCCTGTAGGAATTCAGGTTGGCAAGTTCTATGGGGAAGCCCATTGGCGCCTTCGTTGGAAACGGGTTTGGAAATTTCAGCTTCAAAATCTCTGTGAAAAAGCGTCAGAGAAGCTTCTCCGTTTAGAATCCAGCATATCTCACTGAACCGAAGAAGTGGTAGTTAGAAGGCAGTTAGAGCTGCAAGCAGTTTGGTTTGGGAAATTAGATGCGAAATGACACTGCAAATGCCTTCCAACAGGCTTGGAAAAGTGTGTTCTATATCTCTGCCAAACAGACTCCCCGGCGTTGAGCTTTCAGAAGCAAGTTTAACTCTAAGGGAGGAAGCAGCAGAATGTGCCTCTCACATCTAGCCTGTAGGAATTCAGGTTGGCAAGTTCTATGGGGAAGCCCATTGCTGCCTATGGTGGAAACGGCATGGGAGATTTCAGTTTCAAAATCTCTCTGAAAAAGCGTCAGAGAAGCTTCTCCGTTTAGAATCCAGCATATCTCACTGAACCGAAGAAGTGGCAGTTAGAAGGGAGTTAGAGCTGCAAGCAGTTTGGTTTGGGAAATAAGACGCGAAATGAAACTGCAAAGGCCTTCCATCAGGCTTGGAAAAGTGTGTTCTATATCTCTGCCAAACAGACTCCCCGGAGGTTGAGCTTTCAGAAGCAAGCTTAACTCTTAGGGAGGAAGCAGCAGAATGTGCCTCTCACATGTAGCCTGTAGGAATTCAGGTTGGCAAGTTCTATGGGGAAGCCCATTGCTGCCTATGGTGGAAACGGCATGGGAGATTTCAGTTTCAAAATCTCTGTGAAAAAGCGTCAGAGAAGCTTCTCCGTTTAGAATCCAGCATATCTCACTGAACCGAAGAAGTGGTAGTTAGAAGGCAGTTAGAGCTGCAAGCAGTTTGGTTTGGGAAATTAGATGCGAAATGACACTGCAAAGGCCTTCCAACAGGCTTGGAAAAGTGTGTTCTATATCTCTGCCAAACAGACTCCCCGGAGGTTGAGCTTTCAAAAGCAAGCTTAACTCTTAGGGAGGAAGCAGCAGAATGTGCCTCTCACATCTAGCCTGTAGGAATTCAGGTTGGCAAGTTCTATGGGGAAGCCCATTGCTGCCTATGCTGGAAACGGAATGGGAGATTTCAGTTTCAAAATCTCTGTGAAAAAGCGTCAGAGAAGCTTCTCCGTTTAGAATCCAGCATATCTCACTGAACCGAAGAAGTGGTAGTTAGAAGGGAGTTAGAGCTGCAAGCAGTTTGGTTTGGGAAATTAGACGCGAAATGAAACTGCAAATGCCTTCCAACAGGCTTGGAAAAGTGTGTTCTATATCCCTGCCAAACAGACTCCCCGGAGGTTGAGCTTTCAGAAGCAAGTTTAACTCTAAGGGAGGAAGCAGCAGAATGTGCCTCTCACATCTAGCCTTTAGGAATTCAGTTTGGCAAGTTCTATGGAGAAGCCCATTGGCGCCTTCGTTGGAAACGGGTTTGGAAATTTCAGTTTCAAAATCTCTGTGAAAAAGCGTCAGAGAAGCTTCTCCGTTTAGAATCCAGCATATCTCACTGAACCGAAGAAGTGGTAGTTAGAAGGGAGTTAGAGCTGCAAGCAGTTTGGTTTGGGAAATTAGACGCAAAATGAAACTGCAAATGCCTTCCAACAGGCTTGGAAAAGTGTGTTCTATATCTCTAACAAACAAACTCCCCGGAGGTTGAGCTTTCAGAAGCTAGTTTAACTCTAAGGGAGGAAGCAGCAGAATGTGCCTCTCACATCTAGCCTGTAGGAATTCAGGTTGGCAAGTTCTATGGGGAAGCCCATTGCTGCCTTCGTTGGAAACGGGTTTGGAAATTTCAGCTTCAAAATCTCTGTGAAAAAGCGTCAGAGAAGCTTCTCCGTTTAGAATCCAGCATATCTCACTGAACCGAAGAAGTGGTAGTTAGAAGGGATTTAGAGCTGCAAGCAGTTTGGTTTGGGAAATTAGATGCGAAATGACACTGCAAAGGCCTTCCAACAGGCTTGGAAAAGTGTGTTCTATATCTCTGCCAAACAGACTCCCCAGAGGTTGAGCTTTCAGAAGCAAGCTTAACTCTTAGGGAGGAAGCAGCAGAATGTGCCTCTCACATCTAGCCTGTAGGAATTCAGGTTGGCAAGTTCTATGAGGAAGCCCATTGCTGCCTATGGTGGAAACGGCATGGGAGATTTCAGTGTCAAAATCTCTGTGAAAAAGCGTCAGAGAAGCTTCTCCGTTTAGAATCCAGCATATCTCACTGAACCGAAGAAGTGGTAGTTAGAAGGGAGTTAGAGCTGCAAGCAGTTTGGTTTGGGAAATAAGACGCGAAATGAAACTGCAAATGCCTTCCAACAGGCTTGGAAAATTGTGTTCTATATCTCTGCCAAACAGACTCCCCGGAGGCTGATCTTCAGAAGCTAGTTTAACTCTAAGGGAGGAAGCAGCAGAATGTGCCTCTCACATCTAGCCTGTAGGAATTCAGGTTGGCAAGTTCTATGGGGAAGCCCATTGCTGCCTATGGTGGAAACGGCATGGGAGATTTCAGTTTCAAAATCTCTGTGAAAAAGCGTCAGAGAAGCTTCTCCGTTTAGAATCCAGCATATCTCACTGAACCGAAGAAGTGGTAGTTAGAAGGGAGTTAGAGCTGCAAGCAGTTTGGTTTGGGAAATTAGTCGCGAAATGACGTTGCAAATGCCTTCCAACAGGCTTGGAAAAGTGTGTTCTATATCCCTGCCAAACAGACTCCCCGGAGGTTGAGCTTTCAGAAGCAAGTTTAACTCTAAGGGACGAAGCAGCAGAATGTACCTCTCACATCTAGCCTGTAGGAATTCAGGTTGGCAAGTTCTATGGGGAAGCCCATTGCTACCTATGGTGGAAACGGCATGGGAGATTTCAGTTTCAAAATCTCTGTGAAAAAGCGTCAGAGAAGCTTCTCCGTTTAGAATCCAGCATATCTCACTGAACCGAAGAAGTGGTAGTTAGAAGGCAGTTAGAGCTGCAAGCAGTTTGGTTTGGGAAATTAGATGCGAAATGACACTGCAAAGGACTTCCAACAGGCTTGGAAAAGTGTGTTCTATATCTCTGCCAAACAGACTCCCCGGAGGTTGAGCTTTCAAAAGCAAGCTTAACTCTTAGGGAGGAAGCAGCAGAATGTGCCTCTCACATCTAGCCTGTTGGAATTCAGGTTGGCAAGTTCTATGGGGTAGCCCGTTGCTGCCTATGGTGGAAACGGCATGGGAGATTTCAGTTTCAAAATCTCTGTGAAAAAGCGTCAGAGAAGCTTCTCCGTTTAGAATCCAGCATATCTCACTGAACCGAAGAAGTGGTAGTTAGAAGGGAGTTAGAGCTGCAAGCAGTTTGGTTTGGGAAATTAGACGCGAAATGAAACTGCAAATGCCTTCCAACAGGCTTGGAAAAGTGTGTTCTATATCCCTGCCAAACAGACTCCCCGGAGGTTGAGCTTTCAGAAGCAAGTTTAACTCTAAGGGAGGAAGCAGCAGAATGTGCCTCTCACATCTAGCCTTTAGGAATTCAGGTTGGCAAGTTCTATGGAGAAGCCCATTGGCGCCTTCGTTGGAAACGGGTTTGGAAATTTCAGTTTCAAAATCTCTGTGAAAAAGCGTCAGAGGAGCTTCTCCGTTTAGAATCCAGCATATCTCACTGAACCGAAGAAGTGGTAGTTAGAAGGGAGTTAGAGCTGAAAGCAGTTTGGTTTGGGAAATTAGACGCGAAATTAAACTGCAAATGCCTTCCAACAGGCTTGGAAAAGTGTGTTCTATATCTCTGCCAAACAAACTCCCCGGAGGTTGAGCTTTCAGAAGCTAGTTTAACTCTAAGGGAGGAAGCAGCAGAATGTGCCTCTCACATCTAGCCTGTAGGAATTCAGGTTGGCAAGTTCTATGTGGAAGCCCATTGCTGCCTATGGTGGAAACGGCATGGGAGATTTCAGTTTCAAAATCTCTGTGAAAAAGCGTCAGAGAAGCTTCTCCGTTTAGAATCCAGCATATCTCACTGAACCGAAGAAGTGGTAGTTAGAAGGGAGTTAGAGCTGCAAGCAGTTTGGTTTGGGAAATTAGATGCGAAATGACACTGCAAAGGCCTTCCAACAGGCTTGGAAAAGTGTGTTCTATATCTCTGGCAAACAGACTCCCCAGAGGTTGAGCTTTCAGAAGCAAGCTTAACTCTTAGGGAGGAAGCAGCAGAATGTGCCTCTCACATCTAGCCTGTAGGAAATCAGGTTGGCAAGTTCTATGGGGAAGCCCATTGCTGCCTATGGTGGAAACGGCATGGGAGATTTCAGTTTCAAAATCTCTGTGAAAAAGCGTCAGAGAAGCTTCTCCGTTTAGAATCCAGCATATCTCACTGAACCGAAGAAGTGGTAGTTAGAAGGGGGTTAGAGCTGCAAGCAGTTCGGTTTGGGAAATAAGACGCGAAATGACACTGCAAACGCCTTCCAACAGGCTTGGAAAATTGTGTTCTATATCTCTGCCAAACAGACTCCCCGGAAGCTGAGCTTTCAGAAGCTAGTTTAACTCTAAGGGAGGAAGCAGCAGAATGTGCCTCTCACATCTAGACTGTAGGAATTCAGGTTGGCATGTTCTATGGGGAAGCCCTTTGGCGCCTTCGTTGGAAACGGGTTTGGAAATTTCAGTTTCAAAATCTCTGTGAAAAAGCGTCAGAGAAGCTTCTCCGTTTAGAATCCAGCATATCTCACTGAACCGAAGAAGTGGTAGTTAGAAGGGAGTTAGAGCTGCAAGCAGTTTGGTTTGGGAAATTAGACGCGAAATGACACTGCAAATGCCTTCCAACGGGCTTGGAAAAGTGTGTTCTATATCCCTCCCAAACAGACTCCCCGGAGGTTGAGCTTTCAGAAGCAAGTTTAACTCTAAGGGAGGAAGCAGCAGAATGTGACTCTCACATCTAGCCTGTAGGAATTCAGGTTGGCAAGTTCTATGGGGAAGCCCATTGGCGCCTTCGTTGGAAACGGGTTTGGAAATTTCAGCTTCAAAATCTCTGTGAAAAAGCGTCAGAGAAGCTTCTCCGTTTAGAATCCAGCATATCTCACTGAACCGAAGAAGTGGTAGTTAGAAGGCAGTTAGAGCTGCAAGCAGTTTGGTTTGGGAAATTAGATGCGAAATGACACTGCAAATGCCTTCCAACAGGCTTGGAAAAGTGTGTTCTATATCTCTGCCAAACAGACTCCCCGGCGTTGAGCTTTCAGAAGCAAGTTTAACTCTAAGGGAGGAAGCAGCAGAATGTGCCTCTCACATCTAGCCTGTAGGAATTCAGGTTGGCAAGTTCTATGGGGAAGCCCATTGCTGCCTATGGTGGAAACGGCATGGGAGATTTCAGTTTCAAAATCTCTCTGAAAAAGCGTCAGAGAAGCTTCTCCGTTTAGAATCCAGCATATCTCACTGAACCGAAGAAGTGGCAGTTAGAAGGGAGTTAGAGCTGCAAGCAGTTTGGTTTGGGAAATAAGACGCGAAATGAAACTGCAAAGGCCTTCCATCAGGCTTGGAAAAGTGTGTTCTATATCTCTGCCAAACAGACTCCCCGGAGGTTGAGCTTTCAGAAGCAAGCTTAACTCTTAGGGAGGAAGCAGCAGAATGTGCCTCTCACATGTAGCCTGTAGGAATTCAGGTTGGCAAGTTCTATGGGGAAGCCCATTGCTGCCTATGGTGGAAAGGGCATGGGAGATTTCAGTTTCAAAATATCTGTGAAAAAGCGTCAGAGAAGCTTCTCCGTTTAGAATCCAGCATATCTCACTGAACCGAAGAAGTGGTAGTTAGAAGGCAGTTAGAGCTGCAAGCAGTTTGGTTTGGGAAATTAGATGCGAAATGACACTGCAAAGGCCTTCCAACAGGCTTGGAAAAGTGTGTTCTATATCTCTGCCAAACAGACTCCCCGGAGGTTGAGCTTTCAAAAGCAAGCTTAACTCTTAGGGAGGAAGCAGCAGAATGTGCCTCTCACATCTAGCCTTTAGGAATTCAGGTTGGCAAGTTCTATGGAGAAGCCCATTGGCGCCTTCGTTGGAAACGGGTTTGGAAATTTCAGTTTCAAAATCTCTGTGAAAAAGCGTCAGAGAAGCTTCTCCGTTTAGAATCCAGCATATCTCACTGAACCGAAGAAGTGGTAGTTAGAAGGGAGTTAGAGCTGCAAGCAGTTTGGTTTGGGAAATTAGACGCAAAATGAAACTGCAAATGCCTTCCAACAGGCTTGGAAAAGTGTGTTCTATATCTCTAACAAACAAACTCCCCGGAGGTTGAGCTTTCAGAAGCTAGTTTAACTCTAAGCGAGGAAGCAGCCGAATGTGCCTCTCACATCTAGCCTGTAGGAATTCAGGTTGGCAAGTTCTATGGGGAAGCCCATTGCTGCCTTCGTTGGAAACGGGTTTGGAAATTTCAGCTTCAAAATCTCTGTGAAAAAGCGTCAGAGAAGCTTCTCCGTTTAGAATCCAGCATATCTCACTGAACCGAAGAAGTGGTAGTTAGAAGGGATTTAGAGCTGCAAGCAGTTTGGTTTGGGAAATTAGATGCGAAATGACACTGCAAAGGCCTTCCAACAGGCTTGGAAAAGTGTGTTCTATATCTCTGCCAAACAGACTCCCCAGAGGTTGAGCTTTCAGAAGCAAGCTTAACTCTTAGGGAGGAAGCAGCAGAATGTGCCTCTCACATCTAGCCTGTAGGAATTCAGGTTGGCAAGTTCTATGAGGAAGCCCATTGCTGCCTATGGTGGAAACGGCATGGGAGATTTCAGTGTCAAAATCTCTGTGAAAAAGCGTCAGAGAAGCTTCTCCGTTTAGAATCCAGCATATCTCACTGAACCGAAGAAGTGGTAGTTAGAAGGGAGTTAGAGCTGCAAGCAGTTTGGTTTGGGAAATAAGACGCGAAATGAAACTGCAAATGCCTTCCAACAGGCTTGGAAAATTGTGTTCTATATCTCTGCCAAACAGACTCCCCGGAGGCTGATCTTCAGAAGCTAGTTTAACTCTAAGGGAGGAAGCAGCAGAATGTGCCTCTCACATCTAGCCTGTAGGAATTCAGGTTGGCAAGTTCTATGGGGAAGCCCATTGCTGCCTATGGTGGAAACGGCATGGGAGATTTCAGTTTCAAAATCTCTGTGAAAAAGCGTCAGAGAAGCTTCTCCGTTTAGAATCCAGCATATCTCACTGAACCGAAGAAGTGGTAGTTAGAAGGGAGTTAGAGCTGCAAGCAGTTTGGTTTGGGAAATTAGTCGCGAAATGACGTTGCAAATGCCTTCCAACAGGCTTGGAAAAGTGTGTTCTATATCCCTGCCAAACAGACTCCCCGGAGGTTGAGCTTTCAGAAGCAAGTTTAACTCTAAGGGACGAAGCAGCAGAATGTACCTCTCACATCTAGCCTGTAGGAATTCAGGTTGGCAAGTTCTATGGGGAAGCCCATTGCTACCTATGGTGGAAACGGCATGGGAGATTTCAGTTTCAAAATCTCTGTGAAAAAGCGTCAGAGAAGCTTCTCCGTTTAGAATCCAGCATATCTCACTGAACCGAAGAAGTGGTAGTTAGAAGGCAGTTAGAGCTGCAAGCAGTTTGGTTTGGGAAATTAGACGCGAAATGAAACTGCAAATGCCTTCCAACAGGCTTGGAAAAGTGTGTTCTATATCCCTGCCAAACAGACTCCCCGGAGGTTGAGCTTTCAGAAGCAAGTTTAACTCTAAGGGAGGAAGCAGCAGAATGTGCCTCTCACATCTAGCCTTTAGGAATTCAGGTTGGCAAGTTCTATGGAGAAGCCCATTGGCGCCTTCGTTGGAAACGGGTTTGGAAATTTCAGTTTCAAAATCTCTGTGAAAAAGCGTCAGAGGAGCTTCTCCGTTTAGAATCCAGCATATCTCACTGAACCGAAGAAGTGGTAGTTAGAAGGGAGTTAGAGCTGAAAGCAGTTTGGTTTGGGAAATTAGACGCGAAATTAAACTGCAAATGCCTTCCAACAGGCTTGGAAAAGTGTGTTCTATATCTCTGCCAAACAAACTCCCCGGAGGTTGAGCTTTCAGAAGCTAGTTTAACTCTAAGGGAGGAAGCAGCAGAATGTGCCTCTCACATCTAGCCTGTAGGAATTCAGGTTGGCAAGTTCTATGTGGAAGCCCATTGCTGCCTATGGTGGAAACGGCATGGGAGATTTCAGTTTCAAAATCTCTGTGAAAAAGCGTCAGAGAAGCTTCTCCGTTTAGAATCCAGCATATCTCACTGAACCGAAGAAGTGGTAGTTAGAAGGGAGTTAGAGCTGCAAGCAGTTTGGTTTGGGAAATTAGATGCGAAATGACACTGCAAAGGCCTTCCAACAGGCTTGGAAAAGTGTGTTCTATATCTCTGGCAAACAGACTCCCCAGAGGTTGAGCTTTCAGAAGCAAGCTTAACTCTTAGGGAGGAAGCAGCAGAATGTGCCTCTCACATCTAGCCTGTAGGAAATCAGGTTGGCAAGTTCTATGGGGAAGCCCATTGCTGCCTATGGTGGAAACGGCATGGGAGATTTCAGTTTCAAAATCTCTGTGAAAAAGCGTCAGAGAAGCTTCTCCGTTTAGAATCCAGCATATCTCACTGAACCGAAGAAGTGGTAGTTAGAAGGGGGTTAGAGCTGCAAGCAGTTCGGTTTGGGAAATAAGACGCGAAATGACACTGCAAACGCCTTCCAACAGGCTTGGAAAATTGTGTTCTATATCTCTGCCAAACAGACTCCCCGGAAGCTGAGCTTTCAGAAGCTAGTTTAACTCTAAGGGAGGAAGCAGCAGAATGTGCCTCTCACATCTAGACTGTAGGAATTCAGGTTGGCATGTTCTATGGGGAAGCCCTTTGGCGCCTTCGTTGGAAACGGGTTTGGAAATTTCAGTTTCAAAATCTCTGTGAAAAAGCGTCAGAGAAGCTTCTCCGTTTAGAATCCAGCATATCTCACTGAACCGAAGAAGTGGTAGTTAGAAGGGAGTTAGAGCTGCAAGCAGTTTGGTTTGGGAAATTAGACGCGAAATGACACTGCAAATGCCTTCCAACGGGCTTGGAAAAGTGTGTTCTATATCCCTCCCAAACAGACTCCCCGGAGGTTGAGCTTTCAGAAGCAAGTTTAACTCTAAGGGAGGAAGCAGCAGAATGTGACTCTCACATCTAGCCTGTAGGAATTCAGGTTGGCAAGTTCTATGGGGAAGCCCATTGGCGCCTTCGTTGGAAACGGGTTTGGAAATTTCAGCTTCAAAATCTCTGTGAAAAAGCGTCAGAGAAGCTTCTCCGTTTAGAATCCAGCATATCTCACTGAACCGAAGAAGTGGTAGTTAGAAGGCAGTTAGAGCTGCAAGCAGTTTGGTTTGGGAAATTAGATGCGAAATGACACTGCAAATGCCTTCCAACAGGCTTGGAAAAGTGTGTTCTATATCTCTGCCAAACAGACTCCCCGGCGTTGAGCTTTCAGAAGCAAGTTTAACTCTAAGGGAGGAAGCAGCAGAATGTGCCTCTCACATCTAGCCTGTAGGAATTCAGGTTGGCAAGTTCTATGGGGAAGCCCATTGCTGCCTATGGTGGAAACGGCATGGGAGATTTCAGTTTCAAAATCTCTCTGAAAAAGCGTCAGAGAAGCTTCTCCGTTTAGAATCCAGCATATCTCACTGAACCGAAGAAGTGGCAGTTAGAAGGGAGTTAGAGCTGCAAGCAGTTTGGTTTGGGAAATAAGACGCGAAATGAAACTGCAAAGGCCTTCCATCAGGCTTGGAAAAGTGTGTTCTATATCTCTGCCAAACAGACTCCCCGGAGGTTGAGCTTTCAGAAGCAAGCTTAACTCTTAGGGAGGAAGCAGCAGAATGTGCCTCTCACATGTAGCCTGTAGGAATTCAGGTTGGCAAGTTCTATGGGGAAGCCCATTGCTGCCTATGGTGGAAAGGGCATGGGAGATTTCAGTTTCAAAATATCTGTGAAAAAGCGTCAGAGAAGCTTCTCCGTTTAGAATCCAGCATATCTCACTGAACCGAAGAAGTGGTAGTTAGAAGGCAGTTAGAGCTGCAAGCAGTTTGGTTTGGGAAATTAGATGCGAAATGACACTGCAAAGGCCTTCCAACAGGCTTGGAAAAGTGTGTTCTATATCTCTGCCAAACAGACTCCCCGGAGGTTGAGCTTTCAAAAGCAAGCTTAACTCTTAGGGAGGAAGCAGCAGAATGTGCCTCTCACATCTAGCCTTTAGGAATTCAGGTTGGCAAGTTCTATGGAGAAGCCCATTGGCGCCTTCGTTGGAAACGGGTTTGGAAATTTCAGTTTCAAAATCTCTGTGAAAAAGCGTCAGAGAAGCTTCTCCGTTTAGAATCCAGCATATCTCACTGAACCGAAGAAGTGGTAGTTAGAAGGGAGTTAGAGCTGCAAGCAGTTTGGTTTGGGAAATTAGACGCAAAATGAAACTGCAAATGCCTTCCAACAGGCTTGGAAAAGTGTGTTCTATATCTCTAACAAACAAACTCCCCGGAGGTTGAGCTTTCAGAAGCTAGTTTAACTCTAAGCGAGGAAGCAGCCGAATGTGCCTCTCACATCTAGCCTGTAGGAATTCAGGTTGGCAAGTTCTATGGGGAAGCCCATTGCTGCCTTCGTTGGAAACGGGTTTGGAAATTTCAGCTTCAAAATCTCTGTGAAAAAGCGTCAGAGAAGCTTCTCCGTTTAGAATCCAGCATATCTCACTGAACCGAAGAAGTGGTAGTTAGAAGGGATTTAGAGCTGCAAGCAGTTTGGTTTGGGAAATTAGATGCGAAATGACACTGCAAAGGCCTTCCAACAGGCTTGGAAAAGTGTGTTCTATATCTCTGCCAAACAGACTCCCCAGAGGTTGAGCTTTCAGAAGCAAGCTTAACTCTTAGGGAGGAAGCAGCAGAATGTGCCTCTCACATCTAGCCTGTAGGAATTCAGGTTGGCAAGTTCTATGAGGAAGCCCATTGCTGCCTATGGTGGAAACGGCATGGGAGATTTCAGTGTCAAAATCTCTGTGAAAAAGCGTCAGAGAAGCTTCTCCGTTTAGAATCCAGCATATCTCACTGAACCGAAGAAGTGGTAGTTAGAAGGGAGTTAGAGCTGCAAGCAGTTTAGTTTGGGAAATAAGACGCGAAATGAAACTGCAAATGCCTTCCAACAGGCTTGGAAAATTGTGTTCTATATCTCTGCCAAACAGACTCCCCGGAGGCTGATCTTCAGAAGCTAGTTTAACTCTAAGGGAGGAAGCAGCAGAATGTGCCTCTCACATCTAGCCTGTAGGAATTCAGGTTGGCAAGTTCTATGGGGAAGCCCATTGCTGCCTATGGTGGAAACGGCATGGGAGATTTCAGTTTCAAAATCTCTGTGAAAAAGCGTCAGAGAAGCTTCTCCGTTTAGAATCCAGCATATCTCACTGAACCGAAGAAGTGGTAGTTAGAAGGGAGTTAGAGCTGCAAGCAGTTTGGTTTGGGAAATTAGACGCGAAATGAAACTGCAAATGCCTTCCAACAGGCTTGGAAAAGTGTGTTCTATATCTCTGCCAAACAAACTCCCCAGAGGTTGAGCTTTCAGAAGCTAGTTTAACTCTAAGGGAGGAAGCAGCAGAATGTGCCTCTCACATCTAGCCTGTAGGAATTCAGGTTGGCAAGTTCTATGTGGAAGCCCATTGCTGCCTATGGTGGAAACGGCATGGGAGATTTCAGTTTCAAAATCTCTGTGAAAAAGCGTCAGAGAAGCTTCTCCGTTTAGAATCCAGCATATCTCACTGAATCGAAGAAGTGGTAGTTAGAAGGGAGTTAGAGCTGCAAGCAGTTTGGTTTGGGAAATTAGATGCGAAATGACACTGCAAAGGCCTTCCAACAGGCTTGGAAAAGTGTGTTCTATATCTCTGGCAAACAGACTCCCCAGAGGTTGAGCTTTCAGAAGCAAGCTTAACTCTTAGGGAGGAAGCAGCAGAATGTGCCTCTCACATCTAGCCTGTAGGAAATCAGGTTGGCAAGTTCTATGGGGAAGCCCATTGCTGCCTATGGTGGAAACGGCATGGGAGATTTCAGTTTCAAAATCTCTGTGAAAAAGCGTCAGAGAAGCTTCTCCGTTTAGAATCCAGCATATCTCACTGAACCGAAGAAGTGGTAGTTAGAAGGGGGTTAGAGCTGCAAGCAGTTCGGTTTGGGAAATTAGACGCGAAATGACACTGCAAATGCCTTCCAACAGGCTTGGAAAATTGTGTTCTATATCTCTGCCAAACAGACTCCCCGGAGGCTGATCTTCAGAAGCTAGTTTAACTCTAAGGGAGGAAGCAGCAGAATGTGCCTCTCACATCTAGCCTGTAGGAATTCAGGTTGGCAAGTTCTATGGGGAAGCCCATTGCTGCCTATGGTGGAAACGGCATGGGAGATTTCAGTTTCAAAATCTCTGTGAAAAAGCGTCAGAGAAGCTTCTCCGTTTAGAATCCAGCATATCTCACTGAACCGAAGAAGTGGTAGTTAGAAGGGAGTTAGAGCTGCAAGCAGTTTGGTTTGGGAAATTAGACGCGAAATGAAACTGCAAATGCCTTCCAACAGGCTTGGAAAAGTGTGTTCTATATCTCTGCCAAACAAACTCCCCAGAGGTTGAGCTTTCAGAAGCTAGTTTAACTCTAAGGGAGGAAGCAGCAGAATGTGCCTCTCACATCTAGCCTGTAGGAATTCAGGTTGGCAAGTTCTATGTGGAAGCCCATTGCTGCCTATGGTGGAAACGGCATGGGAGATTTCAGTTTCAAAATCTCTGTGAAAAAGCGTCAGAGAAGCTTCTCCGTTTAGAATCCAGCATATCTCACTGAATCGAAGAAGTGGTAGTTAGAAGGGAGTTAGAGCTGCAAGCAGTTTGGTTTGGGAAATTAGATGCGAAATGACACTGCAAAGGCCTTCCAACAGGCTTGGAAAAGTGTGTTCTATATCTCTGGCAAACAGACTCCCCAGAGGTTGAGCTTTCAGAAGCAAGCTTAACTCTTAGGGAGGAAGCAGCAGAATGTGCCTCTCACATCTAGCCTGTAGGAAATCAGGTTGGCAAGTTCTATGGGGAAGCCCATTGCTGCCTATGGTGGAAACGGCATGGGAGATTTCAGTTTCAAAATCTCTGTGAAAAAGCGTCAGAGAAGCTTCTCCGTTTAGAATCCAGCATATCTCACTGAACCGAAGAAGTGGTAGTTAGAAGGGGGTTAGAGCTGCAAGCAGTTCGGTTTGGGAAATTAGACGCGAAATGACACTGCAAATGCCTTCCAACAGGCTTGGAAAATTGTGTTCTATATCTCTGCCAAACAGACTCCCCGGAAGCTGAGCTTTCAGAAGCTAGTTTAACTCTAAGGGAGGAAGCAGCAGAATGTGCCTCTCACATCTAGACTGTAGGAATTCAGGTTGGCAAGTTCTATGGGGAAGCCCTTTGGCGCCTTCGTTGGAAACGGGTTTGGAAATTTCAGTTTCAAAATCTCCGTGAAAAAGCGTCAGAGAAGCTTCTCCGTTTAGAATCCAGCATATCTCACTGAACCGAAGAAGTGGTAGTTAGAAGGGAGTTAGAGCTGCAAGCAGTTTGGTTTGGGTAATTAGACGCGAAATGACACTGCAAATGCCTTCCAACGGGCTTGGAATAGTGTGTTCTATATCCCTCCCAAACAGACTCCCCGGAGGTTGAGCTTTCAGAAGCTAGTTTAACTCTAAGGGAGGAAGCAGCAGAATGTGCCTCTCACATCTAGCCTGTAGGAATTCAGGTTGGCAAGTTCTATGGGGAAGCCCATTGCTGCCTATGGTGGAAACGGCATGGGAGATTTCAGTTTCAAAATCTCTGTGAAAAAGCGTCAGAGAAGCTTCTCCGTTTAGAATCCAGCATATCTCACTGAACCGAAGAAGTGGTAGTTAGAAGGCAGTTAGAGCTGCAAGCAGTTTGGTTTGGGAAATTAGATGCGAAATGACACTGCAAATGCCTTCCAACAGGCTTGGAAAAGTGTGTTCTATATCTCTGCCAAACAGACTCCCCGGCGTTGAGCTTTCAGAAGCAAGTTTAACTCTAAGGGAGGAAGCAGCAGAATGTGCCTCTCACATCTAGCCTGTAGGAATTCAGGTTGGCAAGTTCTATGGGGAAGCCCATTGCTGCCTATGGTGGAAACGGCATGGGAGATTTCAGTTTCAAAATCTCTCTGAAAAAGCGTCAGAGAAGCTTCTCCGTTTAGAATCCAGCATATCTCACTGAACCGAAGAAGTGGCAGTTAGAAGGGAGTTAGAGCTGCAAGCAGTTTGGTTTGGGAAATAAGACGCGAAATGAAACTGCAAAGGCCTTCCATCAGGCTTGGAAAAGTGTGTTCTATATCTCTGCCAAACAGACTCCCCGGAGGTTGAGCTTTCAGAAGCAAGCTTAACTCTTAGGGAGGAAGCAGCAGAATGTGCCTCTCACATGTAGCCTGTAGGAATTCAGGTTGGCAAGTTCTATGGGGAAGCCCATTGCTGCCTATGGTGGAAACGGCATGGGAGATTTCAGTTTCAAAATCTCTGTGAAAAAGCGTCAGAGAAGCTTCTCCGTTTAGAATCCAGCATATCTCACTGAACCGAAGAAGTGGTAGTTAGAAGGCAGTTAGAGCTGCAAGCAGTTTGGTTTGGGAAATTAGATGCGAAATGACACTGCAAAGGCCTTCCAACAGGCTTGGAAAAGTGTGTTCTATATCTCTGCCAAACAGACTCCCCGGAGGTTGAGCTTTCAAAAGCAAGCTTAACTCTTAGGGAGGAAGCAGCAGAATGTGCCTCTCACATCTAGCCTGTAGGAATTCAGGTTGGCAAGTTCTATGGGGAAGCCCATTGCTGCCTATGCTGGAAACGGAATGGGAGATTTCAGTTTCAAAATCTCTGTGAAAAAGCGTCAGAGAAGCTTCTCCGTTTAGAATCCAGCATATCTCACTGAACCGAAGAAGTGGTAGTTAG
Source organism: Cynocephalus volans (assembly GCF_027409185.1). Classification (NCBI taxonomy): domain Eukaryota; kingdom Metazoa; phylum Chordata; class Mammalia; order Dermoptera; family Cynocephalidae; genus Cynocephalus; species Cynocephalus volans. The sequence goes on from NW_026902468.1 coordinate 105,136, forward strand.
AAGGGAGTTAGAGCTGCAAGCAGTTTGGTTTGGGAAATTAGACGCGAAATGAAACTGCAAATGCCTTCCAACAGGCTTGGAAAAGTGTGTTCTATATCCCTGCCAAACAGACTCCCCGGAGGTTGAGCTTTCAGAAGCAAGTTTAACTCTAAGGGAGGAAGCAGCAGAATGTGCCTCTCACATCTAGCCTTTAGGAATTCAGGTTGGCAAGTTCTATGGAGAAGCCCATTGGCGCCTTCGTTGGAAACGGGTTTGGAAATTTCAGTTTCAAAATCTCTGTGAAAAAGCGTCAGAGAAGCTTCTCCGTTTAGAATCCAGCATATCTCACTGAACCGAAGAAGTGGTAGTTAGAAGGGAGTTAGAGCTGCAAGCAGTTTGGTTTGGGAAATTAGACGCAAAATGAAACTGCAAATGCCTTCCAACAGGCTTGGAAAAGTGTGTTCTATATCTCTAACAAACAAACTCCCCGGAGGTTGAGCTTTCAGAAGCTAGTTTAACTCTAAGGGAGGAAGCAGCAGAATGTGCCTCTCACATCTAGCCTGTAGGAATTCAGGTTGGCAAGTTCTATGGGGAAGCCCATTGCTGCCTTCGTTGGAAACGGGTTTGGAAATTTCAGCTTCAAAATCTCTGTGAAAAAGCGTCAGAGAAGCTTCTCCGTTTAGAATCCAGCATATCTCACTGAACCGAAGAAGTGGTAGTTAGAAGGGATTTAGAGCTGCAAGCAGTTTGGTTTGGGAAATTAGATGCGAAATGACACTGCAAAGGCCTTCCAACAGGCTTGGAAAAGTGTGTTCTATATCTCTGCCAAACAGACTCCCCAGAGGTTGAGCTTTCAGAAGCAAGCTTAACTCTTAGGGAGGAAGCAGCAGAATGTGCCTCTCACATCTAGCCTGTAGGAATTCAGGTCGGCAAGTTCTATGAGGAAGCCCATTGCTGCCTATGGTGGAAACGGCATGGGAGATTTCAGTGTCAAAATCTCTGTGAAAAAGCGTCAGAGAAGCTTCTCCGTTTAGAATCCAGCATATCTCACTGAACCGAAGAAGTGGTAGTTAGAAGGGAGTTAGAGCTGCAAGCAGTTTGGTTTGGGAAATAAGACGCGAAATGAAACTGCAAATGCCTTCCAACAGGCTTGGAAAATTGTGTTCTATATCTCTGCCAAACAGACTCCCCGGAGGCTGATCTTCAGAAGCTAGTTTAACTCTAAGGGAGGAAGCAGCAGAATGTGCCTCTCACATCTAGCCTGTAGGAATTCAGGTTGGCAAGTTCTATGGGGAAGCCCATTGCTGCCTATGGTGGAAACGGCATGGGAGATTTCAGTTTCAAAATCTCTGTGAAAAAGCGTCAGAGAAGCTTCTCCGTTTAGAATCCAGCATATCTCACTGAACCGAAGAAGTGGTAGTTAGAAGGGAGTTAGAGCTGCAAGCAGTTTGGTTTGGGAAATTAGTCGCGAAATGACGTTGCAAATGCCTTCCAACAGGCTTGGAAAAGTGTGTTCTATATCCCTGCCAAACAGACTCCCCGGAGGTTGAGCTTTCAGAAGCAAGTTTAACTCTAAGGGAGGAAGCAGCAGAATGTACCTCTCACATGTAGACTGTAGGAATTCAGGTTGGCAAGTTCTATGTGGAAGCCCATTGCTGCCTATGGTGGAAACGGCATGGGAGATTTCAGTTTCAAAATCTCTGTGAAAAAGCGTCAGAGAAGCTTCTCCGTTTAGAATCCAGCATATCTCACTGAACCGAAGAAGTGGTAGTTAGAAGGCAGTTAGAGCTGCAAGCAGTTTGGTTTGGGAAATTAGATGCGAAATGACACTGCAAAGGACTTCCAACAGGCTTGGAAAAGTGTGTTCTATATCTCTGCCAAACAGACTCCCCGGAGGTTGAGCTTTCAAAAGCAAGCTTAACTCTTAGGGAGGAAGCAGCAGAATGTGCCTCTCACATCTAGCCTGTTGGAATTCAGGTTGGCAAGTTCAATGGGGTAGCCCGTTGCTGCCTATGGTGGAAACGGCATGGGAGATTTCAGTTTCAAAATCTCTGTGAAAAAGCGTCAGAGAAGCTTCTCCGTTTAGAATCCAGCATATCTCACTGAACCGAAGAAGTGGTAGTTAGAAGGGAGTTAGAGCTGCAAGCAGTTTGGTTTGGGAAATTAGACGCGAAATGAAACTGCAAATGCCTTCCAACAGGCTTGGAAAAGTGTGTTCTATATCCCTGCCAAACAGACTCCCCGGAGGTTGAGCTTTCAGAAGCAAGTTTAACTCTAAGGGAGGAAGCAGCAGAATGTGCCTCTCACATCTAGCCTTTAGGAATTCAGGTTGGCAAGTTCTATGGAGAAGCCCATTGGCGCCTTCGTTGGAAACGGGTTTGGAAATTTCAGTTTCAAAATCTCTGTGAAAAAGCGTCAGAGGAGCTTCTCCGTTTAGAATCCAGCATATCTCACTGAACCGAAGAAGTGGTAGTTAGAAGGGAGTTAGAGCTGAAAGCAGTTTGGTTTGGGAAATTAGACGCGAAATTAAACTGCAAATGCCTTCCAACAGGCTTGGAAAAGTGTGTTCTATATCTCTGCCAAACAAACTCCCCGGAGGTTGAGCTTTCAGAAGCTAGTTTAACTCTAAGGGAGGAAGCAGCAGAATGTCTCTCTCACATCTAGCCTGTAGGAATTCAGGTTGGCAAGTTCTATGTGGAAGCCCATTGCTGCCTATGGTGGAAACGGCATGGGAGATTTCAGTTTCAAAATCTCTGTGAAAAAGCGTCAGAGAAGCTTCTCCGTTTAGAATCCAGCATATCTCACTGAACCGAAGAAGTGGTAGTTAGAAGGGGGTTAGAGCTGCAAGCAGTTTGGTTTGGGAAATTAGACGCGAAATGACACTGCAAATGCCTTCCAACAGGCTTGGAAAATTGTGTTCTATATCTCTGCCAAACAGACTCCCCAGAGGTTGAGCTTTCAGAAGCAAGCTTAACTCTTAGGGAGGAAGCAGCAGAATGTGCCTCTCACATCTAGCCTGTAGGAATTCAGGTCGGCAAGTTCTATGGGGAAGCCCATTGCTGCCTATGGTGGAAACGGCATGGGAGATTTCAGTGTCAAAATCTCTGTGAAAAAGCGTCAGAGAAGCTTCTCCGTTTAGAATCCAGCATATCTCACTGAACCGAAGAAGTGGTAGTTAGAAGGGAGTTAGAGCTGCAAGCAGTTTGGTTTGGGAAATTAGACGCGAAATGAAACTGCAAATGCCTTCCAACAGGCTTGGAAAAGTGTGTTCTATATCTCTGCCAAACAAACTCCCCGGAGGTTGAGCTTTCAGAAGCTAGTTTAACTCTAAGGGAGGAAGCAGCAGAATGTGCCTCTCACATCTAGCCTGTAGGAATTCAGGTTGGCAAGTTCTATGTGGAAGCCCATTGCTGCCTATGGTGGAAACGGCATGGGAGATTTCAGTTTCAAAATCTCTGTGAAAAAGCGTCAGAGAAGCTTCTCCGTTTAGAATCCAGCATATCTCACTGAACCGAAGAAGTGGTAGTTAGAAGGGAGTTAGAGCTGCAAGCAGTTTGGTTTGGGAAATTAGATGCGAAATGACACTGCAAAGGCCTTCCAACAGGCTTGGAAAAGTGTGTTCTATATCTCTGGCAAACAGACTCCCCAGAGGTTGAGCTTTCAGAAGCAAGCTTAACTCTTAGGGAGGAAGCAGCAGAATGTGCCTCTCACATCTAGCCTGTAGGAAATCAGGTTGGCAAGTTCTATGGGGAAGCCCATTGCTGCCTATGGTGGAAACGGCATGGGAGATTTCAGTTTCAAAATCTCTGTGAAAAAGCGTCAGAGAAGCTTCTCCGTTTAGAATCCAGCATATCTCACTGAACCGAAGAAGTGGTAGTTAGAAGGGGGTTAGAGCTGCAAGCAGTTCGGTTTGGGAAATTAGACGCGAAATGACACTGCAAATGCCTTCCAACAGGCTTGGAAAATTGTGTTCTATATCTCTGCCAAACAGACTCCCCGGAAGCTGAGCTTTCAGAAGCTAGTTTAACTCTAAGGGAGGAAGCAGCAGAATGTGCCTCTCACATCTAGACTGTAGGAATTCAGGTTGGCAAGTTCTATGGGGAAGCCCTTTGGCGCCTTCGTTGGAAACGGGTTTGGAAATTTCAGTTTCAAAATCTCTGTGAAAAAGCGTCAGAGAAGCTTCTCCGTTTAGAATCCAGCATATCTCACTGAACCGAAGAAGTGGTAGTTAGAAGGGAGTTAGAGCTGCAAGCAGTTTGGTTTGGGAAATTAGACGCGAAATGACACTGCAAATGCCTTCCAACGGGCTTGGAAAAGTGTGTTCTATATCCCTCCCAAACAGACTCCCCGGAGGTTGAGCTTTCAGAAGCAAGTTTAACTCTAAGGGAGGAAGCAGCAGAATGTGCCTCTCACATCTAGCCTGTAGGAAATCAGGTTGGCAAGTTCTATGGGGAAGCCCATTGCTGCCTATGGTGGAAACGGCATGGGAGATTTCAGTTTCAAAATCTCTGTGAAAAAGCGTCAGAGAAGCTTCTCCGTTTAGAATCCAGCATATCTCACTGAACCGAAGAAGTGGTAGTTAGAAGGCAGTTAGAGCTGCAAGCAGTTTGGTTTGGGAAATTAGATGCGAAATGACACTGCAAAGGCCTTCCAACAGGCTTGGAAAAGTGTGTTCTATATCTCTGCCAAACAGACTCCCCGGAGGTTGAGCTTTCAAAAGCAAGCTTAACTCTTAGGGAGGAAGCAGCAGAATGTGCCTCTCACATCTAGCCTGTAGGAATTCAGGTTGGCAAGTTCTATGGGGAAGCCCATTGCTGCCTATGCTGGAAACGGAATGGGAGATTTCAGTTTCAAAATCTCTGTGAAAAAGCGTCAGAGAAGCTTCTCCGTTTAGAATCCAGCATATCTCACTGAACCGAAGAAGTGGTAGTTAGAAGGGAGTTAGAGCTGCAAGCAGTTTGGTTTGGGAAATTAGACGCGAAATGAAACTGCAAATGCCTTCCAACAGGCTTGGAAAAGTGTGTTCTATATCCCTGCCAAACAGACTCCCCGGAGGTTGAGCTTTCAGAAGCAAGTTTAACTCTAAGGGAGGAAGCAGCAGAATGTGCCTCTCACATCTAGCCTTTAGGAATTCAGGTTGGCAAGTTCTATGGAGAAGCCCATTGGCGCCTTCGTTGGAAACGGGTTTGGAAATTTCAGTTTCAAAATCTCTGTGAAAAAGCGTCAGAGAAGCTTCTCCGTTTAGAATCCAGCATATCTCACTGAACCGAAGAAGTGGTAGTTAGAAGGGAGTTAGAGCTGCAAGCAGTTTGGTTTGGGAAATTAGACGCAAAATGAAACTGCAAATGCCTTCCAACAGGCTTGGAAAAGTGTGTTCTATATCTCTAACAAACAAACTCCCCGGAGGTTGAGCTTTCAGAAGCTAGTTTAACTCTAAGGGAGGAAGCAGCAGAATGTGCCTCTCACATCTAGCCTGTAGGAATTCAGGTTGGCAAGTTCTATGGGGAAGCCCATTGCTGCCTTCGTTGGAAACGGGTTTGGAAATTTCAGCTTCAAAATCTCTGTGAAAAAGCGTCAGAGAAGCTTCTCCGTTTAGAATCCAGCATATCTCACTGAACCGAAGAAGTGGTAGTTAGAAGGGATTTAGAGCTGCAAGCAGTTTGGTTTGGGAAATTAGATGCGAAATGACACTGCAAAGGCCTTCCAACAGGCTTGGAAAAGTGTGTTCTATATCTCTGCCAAAGAGACTCCCCAGAGGTTGAGCTTTCAGAAGCAAGCTTAACTCTTAGGGAGGAAGCAGCAGAATGTGCCTCTCACATCTAGCCTGTAGGAATTCAGGTCGGCAAGTTCTATGAGGAAGCCCATTGCTGCCTATGGTGGAAACGGCATGGGAGATTTCAGTGTCAAAATCTCTGTGAAAAAGCGTCAGAGAAGCTTCTCCGTTTAGAATCCAGCATATCTCACTGAACCGAAGAAGTGGTAGTTAGAAGGGAGTTAGAGCTGCAAGCAGTTTGGTTTGGGAAATAAGACGCGAAATGAAACTGCAAATGCCTTCCAACAGGCTTGGAAAATTGTGTTCTATATCTCTGCCAAACAGACTCCCCGGAGGCTGATCTTCAGAAGCTAGTTTAACTCTAAGGGAGGAAGCAGCAGAATGTGCCTCTCACATCTAGCCTGTAGGAATTCAGGTTGGCAAGTTCTATGGGGAAGCCCATTGCTGCCTATGGTGGAAACGGCATGGGAGATTTCAGTTTCAAAATCTCTGTGAAAAAGCGTCAGAGAAGCTTCTCCGTTTAGAATCCAGCATATCTCACTGAACCGAAGAAGTGGTAGTTAGAAGGGAGTTAGAGCTGCAAGCAGTTTGGTTTGGGAAATTAGTCGCGAAATGACGTTGCAAATGCCTTCCAACAGGCTTGGAAAAGTGTGTTCTATATCCCTGCCAAACAGACTCCCCGGAGGTTGAGCTTTCAGAAGCAAGTTTAACTCTAAGGGAGGAAGCAGCAGAATGTACCTCTCACATGTAGCCTGTAGGAATTCAGGTTGGCAAGTTCTATGTGGAAGCCCATTGCTGCCTATGGTGGAAACGGCATGGGAGATTTCAGTTTCAAAATCTCTGTGAAAAAGCGTCAGAGAAGCTTCTCCGTTTAGAATCCAGCATATCTCACTGAACCGAAGAAGTGGTAGTTAGAAGGCAGTTAGAGCTGCAAGCAGTTTGGTTTGGGAAATTAGATGCGAAATGACACTGCAAAGGACTTCCAACAGGCTTGGAAAAGTGTGTTCTATATCTCTGCCAAACAGACTCCCCGGAGGTTGAGCTTTCAAAAGCAAGCTTAACTCTTAGGGAGGAAGCAGCAGAATGTGCCTCTCACATCTAGCCTGTTGGAATTCAGGTTGGCAAGTTCAATGGGGTAGCCCGTTGCTGCCTATGGTGGAAACGGCATGGGAGATTTCAGTTTCAAAATCTCTGTGAAAAAGCGTCAGAGAAGCTTCTCCGTTTAGAATCCAGCATATCTCACTGAACCGAAGAAGTGGTAGTTAGAAGGGAGTTAGAGCTGCAAGCAGTTTGGTTTGGGAAATTAGACGCGAAATGAAACTGCAAATGCCTTCCAACAGGCTTGGAAAAGTGTGTTCTATATCCCTGCCAAACAGACTCCCCGGAGGTTGAGCTTTCAGAAGCAAGTTTAACTCTAAGGGAGGAAGCAGCAGAATGTGCCTCTCACATCTAGCCTTTAGGAATTCAGGTTGGCAAGTTCTATGGAGAAGCCCATTGGCGCCTTCGTTGGAAACGGGTTTGGAAATTTCAGTTTCAAAATCTCTGTGAAAAAGCGTCAGAGGAGCTTCTCCGTTTAGAATCCAGCATATCTCACTGAACCGAAGAAGTGGTAGTTAGAAGGGAGTTAGAGCTGAAAGCAGTTTGGTTTGGGAAATTAGACGCGAAATTAAACTGCAAATGCCTTCCAACAGGCTTGGAAAAGTGTGTTCTATATCTCTGCCAAACAAACTCCCCGGAGGTTGAGCTTTCAGAAGCTAGTTTAACTCTAAGGGAGGAAGCAGCAGAATGTCTCTCTCACATCTAGCCTGTAGGAATTCAGGTTGGCAAGTTCTATGTGGAAGCCCATTGCTGCCTATGGTGGAAACGGCATGGGAGATTTCAGTTTCAAAATCTCTGTGAAAAAGCGTCAGAGAAGCTTCTCCGTTTAGAATCCAGCATATCTCACTGAACCGAAGAAGTGGTAGTTAGAAGGGGGTTAGAGCTGCAAGCAGTTTGGTTTGGGAAATTAGACGCGAAATGACACTGCAAATGCCTTCCAACAGGCTTGGAAAATTGTGTTCTATATCTCTGCCAAACAGACTCCCCAGAGGTTGAGTTTTCAGAAGCAAGCTTAACTCTTAGGGAGGAAGCAGCAGAATGTGCCTCTCACATCTAGCCTGTAGGAATTCAGGTCGGCAAGTTCTATGGGGAAGCCCATTGCTGCCTATGGTGGAAACGGCATGGGAGATTTCAGTGTCAAAATCTCTGTGAAAAAGCGTCAGAGAAGCTTCTCCGTTTAGAATCCAGCATATCTCACTGAACCGAAGAAGTGGTAGTTAGAAGGGAGTTAGAGCTGCAAGCAGTTTGGTTTGGGAAATTAGACGCGAAATGAAACTGCAAATGCCTTCCAACAGGCTTGGAAAAGTGTGTTCTATATCTCTGCCAAACAAACTCCCCGGAGGTTGAGCTTTCAGAAGCTAGTTTAACTCTAAGGGAGGAAGCAGCAGAATGTGCCTCTCACATCTAGCCTGTAGGAATTCAGGTTGGCAAGTTCTATGTGGAAGCCCATTGCTGCCTATGGTGGAAACGGCATGGGAGATTTCAGTTTCAAAATCTCTGTGAAAAAGCGTCAGAGAAGCTTCTCCGTTTAGAATCCAGCATATCTCACTGAACCGAAGAAGTGGTAGTTAGAAGGGAGTTAGAGCTGCAAGCAGTTTGGTTTGGGAAATTAGATGCGAAATGACACTGCAAAGGCCTTCCAACAGGCTTGGAAAAGTGTGTTCTATATCTCTGGCAAACAGACTCCCCAGAGGTTGAGCTTTCAGAAGCAAGCTTAACTCTTAGGGAGGAAGCAGCAGAATGTGCCTCTCACATCTAGCCTGTAGGAAATCAGGTTGGCAAGTTCTATGGGGAAGCCCATTGCTGCCTATGGTGGAAACGGCATGGGAGATTTCAGTTTCAAAATCTCTGTGAAAAAGCGTCAGAGAAGCTTCTCCGTTTAGAATCCAGCATATCTCACTGAACCGAAGAAGTGGTAGTTAGAAGGGGGTTAGAGCTGCAAGCAGTTCGGTTTGGGAAATTAGACGCGAAATGACACTGCAAATGCCTTCCAACAGGCTTGGAAAATTGTGTTCTATATCTCTGCCAAACAGACTCCCCGGAAGCTGAGCTTTCAGAAGCTAGTTTAACTCTAAGGGAGGAAGCAGCAGAATGTGCCTCTCACATCTAGACTGTAGGAATTCAGGTTGGCAAGTTCTATGGGGAAGCCCTTTGGCGCCTTCGTTGGAAACGGGTTTGGAAATTTCAGTTTCAAAATCTCTGTGAAAAAGCGTCAGAGAAGCTTCTCCGTTTAGAATCCAGCATATCTCACTGAACCGAAGAAGTGGTAGTTAGAAGGGAGTTAGAGCTGCAAGCAGTTTGGTTTGGGAAATTAGACGCGAAATGACACTGCAAATGCCTTCCAACGGGCTTGGAAAAGTGTGTTCTATATCCCTCCCAAACAGACTCCCCGGAGGTTGAGCTTTCAGAAGCAAGTTTAACTCTAAGGGAGGAAGCAGCAGAATGTGCCTCTCACATCTAGCCTGTAGGAATTCAGGTTGGCAAGTTCTATGGGGAAGCCCATTGGCGCCTTCGTTGGAAACGGGTTTGGAAATTTCAGCTTCAAAATCTCTGTGAAAAAGCGTCAGAGAAGCTTCTCCGTTTAGAATCCAGCATATCTCACTGAACCGAAGAAGTGGTAGTTAGAAGGCAGTTAGAGCTGCAAGCAGTTTGGTTTGGGAAATTAGATGCGAAATGACACTGCAAATGCCTTCCAACAGGCTTGGAAAAGTGTGTTCTATATCTCTGCCAAACAGACTCCCCGGCGTTGAGCTTTCAGAAGCAAGTTTAACTCTAAGGGAGGAAGCAGCAGAATGTGCCTCTCACATCTAGCCTGTAGGAATTCAGGTTGGCAAGTTCTATGGGGAAGCCCATTGCTGCCTATGGTGGAAACGGCATGGGAGATTTCAGTTTCAAAATCTCTCTGAAAAAGCGTCAGAGAAGCTTCTCCGTTTAGAATCCAGCATATCTCACTGAACCGAAGAAGTGGCAGTTAGAAGGGAGTTAGAGCTGCAAGCAGTTTGGTTTGGGAAATAAGACGCGAAATGAAACTGCAAAGGCCTTCCATCAGGCTTGGAAAAGTGTGTTCTATATCTCTGCCAAACAGACTCCCCGGAGGTTGAGCTTTCAGAAGCAAGCTTAACTCTTAGGGAGGAAGCAGCAGAATGTGCCTCTCACATGTAGCCTGTAGGAATTCAGGTTGGCAAGTTCTATGGGGAAGCCCATTGCTGCCTATGGTGGAAACGGCATGGGAGATTTCAGTTTCAAAATCTCTGTGAAAAAGCGTCAGAGAAGCTTCTCCGTTTAGAATCCAGCATATCTCACTGAACCGAAGAAGTGGTAGTTAGAAGGCAGTTAGAGCTGCAAGCAGTTTGGTTTGGGAAATTAGATGCGAAATGACACTGCAAAGGCCTTCCAACAGGCTTGGAAAAGTGTGTTCTATATCTCTGCCAAACAGACTCCCCGGAGGTTGAGCTTTCAAAAGCAAGCTTAACTCTTAGGGAGGAAGCAGCAGAATGTGCCTCTCACATCTAGCCTGTAGGAATTCAGGTTGGCAAGTTCTATGGGGAAGCCCATTGCTGCCTATGCTGGAAACGGAATGGGAGATTTCAGTTTCAAAATCTCTGTGAAAAAGCGTCAGAGAAGCTTCTCCGTTTAGAATCCAGCATATCTCACTGAACCGAAGAAGTGGTAGTTAGAAGGGAGTTAGAGCTGCAAGCAGTTTGGTTTGGGAAATTAGACGCGAAATGAAACTGCAAATGCCTTCCAACAGGCTTGGAAAAGTGTGTTCTATATCCCTGCCAAACAGACTCCCCGGAGGTTGAGCTTTCAGAAGCAAGTTTAACTCTAAGGGAGGAAGCAGCAGAATGTGCCTCTCACATCTAGCCTTTAGGAATTCAGGTTGGCAAGTTCTATGGAGAAGCCCATTGGCGCCTTCGTTGGAAACGGGTTTGGAAATTTCAGTTTCAAAATCTCTGTGAAAAAGCGTCAGAGAAGCTTCTCCGTTTAGAATCCAGCATATCTCACTGAACCGAAGAAGTGGTAGTTAGAAGGGAGTTAGAGCTGCAAGCAGTTTGGTTTGGGAAATTAGACGCAAAATGAAACTGCAAATGCCTTCCAACAGGCTTGGAAAAGTGTGTTCTATATCTCTAACAAACAAACTCCCCGGAGGTTGAGCTTTCAGAAGCTAGTTTAACTCTAAGGGAGGAAGCAGCAGAATGTGCCTCTCACATCTAACCTGTAGGAATTCAGGTTGGCAAGTTCTATGGGGAAGCCCATTGCTGCCTTCGTTGGAAACGGGTTTGGAAATTTCAGCTTCAAAATCTCTGTTAAAAAGCGTCAGAGAAGCTTCTCCGTTTAGAATCCAGCATATCTCACTGAACCGAAGAAGTGGTAGTTAGAAGGGATTTAGAGCTGCAAGCAGTTTGGTTTGGGAAATTAGATGCGAAATGACACTGCAAAGGCCTTCCAACAGGCTTGGAAAAGTGTGTTCTATATCTCTGCCAAACAGACTCCCCAGAGGTTGAGCTTTCAGAAGCAAGCTTAACTCTTAGGGAGGAAGCAGCAGAATGTGCCTCTCACATCTAGCCTGTAGGAATTCAGGTTGGCAAGTTCTATGAGGAAGCCCATTGCTGCCTATGGTGGAAACGGCATGGGAGATTTCAGTGTCAAAATCTCTGTGAAAAAGCGTCAGAGAAGCTTCTCCGTTTAGAATCCAGCATATCTCACTGAACCGAAGAAGTGGTAGTTAGAAGGGAGTTAGAGCTGCAAGCAGTTTGGTTTGGGAAATAAGACGCGAAATGAAACTGCAAATGCCTTCCAACAGGCTTGGAAAATTGTGTTCTATATCTCTGCCAAACAGACTCCCCGGAGGCTGATCTTCAGAAGCTAGTTTAACTCTAAGGGAGGAAGCAGCAGAATGTGCCTCTCACATCTAGCCTGTAGGAATTCAGGTTGGCAAGTTCTATGGGGAAGCCCATTGCTGCCTATGGTGGAAACGGCATGGGAGATTTCAGTTTCAAAATCTCTGTGAAAAAGCGTCAGAGAAGCTTCTCCGTTTAGAATCCAGCATATCTCACTGAACCGAAGAAGTGGTAGTTAGAAGGGAGTTAGAGCTGCAAGCAGTTTGGTTTGGGAAATTAGTCGCGAAATGACGTTGCAAATGCCTTCCAACAGGCTTGGAAAAGTGTGTTCTATATCCCTGCCAAACAGACTCCCCGGAGGTTGAGCTTTCAGAAGCAAGTTTAACTCTAAGGGAGGAAGCAGCAGAATGTACCTCTCACATCTAGCCTGTAGGAATTCAGGTTGGCAAGTTCTATGGGGAAGCCCATTGCTACCTATGGTGGAAACGGCATGGGAGATTTCAGTTTCAAAATCTCTGTGAAAAAGCGTCAGAGAAGCTTCTCCGTTTAGAATCCAGCATATCTCACTGAACCGAAGAAGTGGTAGTTAGAAGGCAGTTAGAGCTGCAAGCAGTTTGGTTTGGGAAATTAGATGCGAAATGACACTGCAAAGGACTTCCAACAGGCTTGGAAAAGTGTGTTCTATATCTCTGCCAAACAGACTCCCCGGAGGTTGAGCTTTCAAAAGCAAGCTTAACTCTTAGGGAGGAAGCAGCAGAATGTGCCTCTCACATCTAGCCTGTTGGAATTCAGGTTGGCAAGTTCTATGGGGTAGCCCGTTGCTGCCTATGGTGGAAACGGCATGGGAGATTTCAGTTTCAAAATCTCTGTGAAAAAGCGTCAGAGAAGCTTCTCCGTTTAGAATCCAGCATATCTCACTGAACCGAAGAAGTGGTAGTTAGAAGGGAGTTAGAGCTGCAAGCAGTTTGGTTTGGGAAATTAGACGCGAAATGAAACTGCAAATGCCTTCCAACAGGCTTGGAAAAGTGTGTTCTATATCCCTGCCAAACAGACTCCCCGGAGGTTGAGCTTTCAGAAGCAAGTTTAACTCTAAGGGAGGAAGCAGCAGAATGTGCCTCTCACATCTAGCCTTTAGGAATTCAGGTTGGCAAGTTCTATGGAGAAGCCCATTGGCGCCTTCGTTGGAAACGGGTTTGGAAATTTCAGTTTCAAAATCTCTGTGAAAAAGCGTCAGAGGAGCTTCTCCGTTTAGAATCCAGCATATCTCACTGAACCGAAGAAGTGGTAGTTAGAAGGGAGTTAGAGCTGAAAGCAGTTTGGTTTGGGAAATTAGACGCGAAATTAAACTGCAAATGCCTTCCAACAGGCTTGGAAAAGTGTGTTCTATATCTCTGCCAAACAAACTCCCCGGAGGTTGAGCTTTCAGAAGCTAGTTTAACTCTAAGGGAGGAAGCAGCAGAATGTGCCTCTCACATCTAGCCTGTAGGAATTCAGGTTGGCAAGTTCTATGTGGAAGCCCATTGCTGCCTATGGTGGAAACGGCATGGGAGATTTCAGTTTCAAAATCTCTGTGAAAAAGCGTCAGAGAAGCTTCTCCGTTTAGAATCCAGCATATCTCACTGAACCGAAGAAGTGGTAGTTAGAAGGGAGTTAGAGCTGCAAGCAGTTTGGTTTGGGAAATTAGATGCGAAATGACACTGCAAAGGCCTTCCAACAGGCTTGGAAAAGTGTGTTCTATATCTCTGGCAAACAGACTCCCCAGAGGTTGAGCTTTCAGAAGCAAGCTTAACTCTTAGGGAGGAAGCAGCAGAATGTGCCTCTCACATCTAGCCTGTAGGAAATCAGGTTGGCAAGTTCTATGGGGAAGCCCATTGCTGCCTATGGTGGAAACGGCATGGGAGATTTCAGTTTCAAAATCTCTGTGAAAAAGCGTCAGAGAAGCTTCTCCGTTTAGAATCCAGCATATCTCACTGAACCGAAGAAGTGGTAGTTAGAAGGGGGTTAGAGCTGCAAGCAGTTCGGTTTGGGAAATAAGACGCGAAATGACACTGCAAATGCCTTCCAACAGGCTTGGAAAATTGTGTTCTATATCTCTGCCAAACAGACTCCCCGGAAGCTGAGCTTTCAGAAGCTAGTTTAACTCTAAGGGAGGAAGCAGCAGAATGTGCCTCTCACATCTAGACTGTAGGAATTCAGGTTGGCAAGTTCTATGGGGAAGCCCTTTGGCGCCTTCGTTGGAAACGGGTTTGGAAATTTCAGTTTCAAAATCTCTGTGAAAAAGCGTCAGAGAAGCTTCTCCGTTTAGAATCCAGCATATCTCACTGAACCGAAGAAGTGGTAGTTAGAAGGGAGTTAGAGCTGCAAGCAGTTTGGTTTGGGAAATTAGACGCGAAATGACACTGCAAATGCCTTCCAACGGGCTTGGAAAAGTGTGTTCTATATCCCTCCCAAACAGACTCCCCGGAGGTTGAGCTTTCAGAAGCAAGTTTAACTCTAAGGGAGGAAGCAGCAGAATGTGCCTCTCACATCTAGCCTGTAGGAATTCAGGTTGGCAAGTTCTATGGGGAAGCCCATTGGCGCCTTCGTTGGAAACGGGTTTGGAAATTTCAGCTTCAAAATCTCTGTGAAAAAGCGTCAGAGAAGCTTCTCCGTTTAGAATCCAGCATATCTCACTGAACCGAAGAAGTGGTAGTTAGAAGGCAGTTAGAGCTGCAAGCAGTTTGGTTTGGGAAATTAGATGCGAAATGACACTGCAAATGCCTTCCAACAGGCTTGGAAAAGTGTGTTCTATATCTCTGCCAAACAGACTCCCCGGCGTTGAGCTTTCAGAAGCAAGTTTAACTCTAAGGGAGGAAGCAGCAGAATGTGCCTCTCACATCTAGCCTGTAGGAATTCAGGTTGGCAAGTTCTATGGGGAAGCCCATTGCTGCCTATGGTGGAAACGGCATGGGAGATTTCAGTTTCAAAATCTCTCTGAAAAAGCGTCAGAGAAGCTTCTCCGTTTAGAATCCAGCATATCTCACTGAACCGAAGAAGTGGCAGTTAGAAGGGAGTTAGAGCTGCAAGCAGTTTGGTTTGGGAAATAAGACGCGAAATGAAACTGCAAAGGCCTTCCATCAGGCTTGGAAAAGTGTGTTCTATATCTCTGCCAAACAAACTCCCCGGAGGTTGAGCTTTCAGAAGCAAGCTTAACTCTTAGGGAGGAAGCAGCAGAATGTGCCTCTCACATGTAGCCTGTAGGAATTCAGGTTGGCAAGTTCTATGGGGAAGCCCATTGCTGCCTATGGTGGAAACGGCATGGGAGATTTCAGTTTCAAAATATCTGTGAAAAAGCGTCAGAGAAGCTTCTCCGTTTAGAATCCAGCATATCTCACTGAACCGAAGAAGTGGTAGTTAGAAGGCAGTTAGAGCTGCAAGCAGTTTGGTTTGGGAAATTAGATGCGAAATGACACTGCAAAGGCCTTCCAACAGGCTTGGAAAAGTGTGTTCTATATCTCTGCCAAACAGACTCCCCGGAGGTTGAGCTTTCAAAAGCAAGCTTAACTCTTAGGGAGGAAGCAGCAGAATGTGCCTCTCACATCTAGCCTGTAGGAATTCAGGTTGGCAAGTTCTATGGGGAAGCCCATTGCTGCCTATGCTGGAAACGGAATGGGAGATTTCAGTTTCAAAATCTCTGTGAAAAAGCGTCAGAGAAGCTTCTCCGTTTAGAATACAGCATATCTCACTGAACCGAAGAAGTGGTAGTTAGAAGGGAGTTAGAGCTGCAAGCAGTTTGGTTTGGGAAATTAGACGCGAAATGAAACTGCAAATGCCTTCCAACAGGCTTGGAAAAGTGTGTTCTATATCCCTGCCAAACAGACTCCCCGGAGGTTGAGCTTTCAGAAGCAACTTTAACTCTAAGGGAGGAAGCAGCAGAATGTGCCTCTCACATCTAGCCTTTAGGAATTCAGGTTGGCAAGTTCTATGGAGAAGCCCATTGGCGCCTTCGTTGGAAACGGGTTTGGAAATTTCAGTTTCAAAATCTCTGTGAAAAAGCGTCAGAGAAGCTTCTCCGTTTAGAATCCAGCATATCTCACTGAACCGAAGAAGTGGTAGTTAGAAGGGAGTTAGAGCTGCAAGCAGTTTGGTTTGGGAAATTAGACGCAAAATGAAACTGCAAATGCCTTCCAACAGGCTTGGAAAAGTGTGTTCTATATCTCTAACAAACAAACTCCCCGGAGGTTGAGCTTTCAGAAGCTAGTTTAACTCTAAGCGAGGAAGCAGCAGAATGTGCCTCTCACATCTAGCCTGTAGGAATTCAGGTTGGCAAGTTCTATGGGGAAGCCCATTGCTGCCTTCGTTGGAAACGGGTTTGGAAATTTCAGCTTCAAAATCTCTGTGAAAAAGCGTCAGAGAAGCTTCTCCGTTTAGAATCCAGCATATCTCACTGAACCGAAGAAGTGGTAGTTAGAAGGGATTTAGAGCTGCAAGCAGTTTGGTTTGGGAAATTAGATGCGAAATGACACTGCAAAGGCCTTCCAACAGGCTTGGAAAAGTGTGTTCTATATCTCTGCCAAACAGACTCCCCAGAGGTTGAGCTTTCAGAAGCAAGCTTAACTCTTAGGGAGGAAGCAGCAGAATGTGCCTCTCACATCTAGCCTGTAGGAATTCAGGTTGGCAAGTTCTATGAGGAAGCCCATTGCTGCCTATGGTGGAAACGGCATGGGAGATTTCAGTTTCAAAATCTCTGTGAAAAAGCGTCAGAGAAGCTTCTCCGTTTAGAATCCAGCATATCTCACTGAACCGAAGAAGTGGTAGTTAGAAGGGAGTTAGAGCTGCAAGCAGTTTGGTTTGGGAAATTAGACGCGAAATGAAACTGCAAATGCCTTCCAACAGGCTTGGAAAAGTGTGTTCTATATCCCTGCCAAACAGACTCCCCGGAGGTTGAGCTTTCAGAAGCAAGTTTAACTCTAAGGGAGGAAGCAGCAGAATGTGCCTCTCACATCTAGCCTTTAGGAATTCAGGTTGGCAAGTTCTATGGAGAAGCCCATTGGCGCCTTCGTTGGAAACGGGTTTGGAAATTTCAGTTTCAAAATCTCTGTGAAAAAGCGTCAGAGGAGCTTCTCCGTTTAGAATCCAGCATATCTCACTGAACCGAAGAAGTGGTAGTTAGAAGGGAGTTAGAGCTGAAAGCAGTTTGGTTTCGGAAATTAGACGCGAAATTAAACTGCAAATGCCTTCCAACAGGCTTGGAAAAGTGTGTTCTATATCTCTGCCAAACAAACTCCCCGGAGGTTGAGCTTTCAGAAGCTAGTTTAACTCTAAGGGAGGAAGCAGCAGAATGTCTCTCTCACATCTAGCCTGTAGGAATTCAGGTTGGCAAGTTCTATGTGGAAGCCCATTGCTGCCTATGGTGGAAACGGCATGGGAGATTTCAGTTTCAAATTCTGTGAAAAAGCGTCAGAGAAGCTTCTCCGTTTAGAATCCAGCATATCTCACTGAACCGAAGAAGTGGTAGTTAGAAGGGGGTTAGAGCTGCAAGCAGTTTGGTTTGGGAAATTAGACGCGAAATGACACTGCAAATGCCTTCCAACAGGCTTGGAAAATTGTGTTCTATATCTCTGCCAAACAGACTCCCCAGAGGTTGAGCTATCAGAAGCAAGCTTAACTCTTAGGGAGGAAGCAGCAGAATGTGCCTCTCACATCTAGCCTGTAGGAATTCAGGTCGGCAAGTTCTATGGGGAAGCCCATTGCTGCCTATGGTGGAAACGGCATGGGAGATTTCAGTTTCAAAATATCTGTGAAAAAGCGTCAGAGAAGCTTCTCCGTTTAGAATCCAGCATATCTCACTGAACCGAAGAAGTGGTAGTTAGAAGGGAGTTAGAGCTGCAAGCAGTTTGGTTTGGGAAATTAGACGCGAAATGAAACTGCAAATGCCTTCCAACAGGCTTGGAAAAGTGTGTTCTATATCTCTGCCAAACAAACTCCCCGGAGGTTGAGCTTTCAGAAGCTAGTTTAACTCTAAGGGAGGAAGCAGCAGAATGTGCCTCTCACATCTAGCCTGTAGGAATTCAGGTTGGCAAGTTCTATGTGGAAGCCCATTGCTGCCTATGGTGGAAACGGCATGGGAGATTTCAGTTTCAAAATCTCTGTGAAAAAGCGTCAGAGAAGCTTCTCCGTTTAGAATCCAGCATATCTCACTGAACCGAAGAAGTGGTAGTGAGAAGGGAGTTAGAGCTGCAAGCAGTTTGGTTTGGGAAATTAGATGCGAAATGACACTGCAAAGGCCTTCCAACAGGCTTGGAAAAGTGTGTTCTATATCTCTGGCAAACAGACTCCCCAGAGGTTGAGCTTTCAGAAGCAAGCTTAACTCTTAGGGAGGAAGCAGCAGAATGTGCCTCTCACATCTAGCCTGTAGGAAATCAGGTTGGCAAGTTCTATGGGGAAGCCCATTGCTGCCTATGGTGGAAACGGCATGGGAGATTTCAGTTTCAAAATCTCTGTGAAAAAGCGTCAGAGAAGCTTCTCCGTTTAGAATCCAGCATATCTCACTGAACCGAAGAAGTGGTAGTTAGAAGGCAGTTAGAGCTGCAAGCAGTTTGGTTTGGGAAATTAGACGCGAAATGACACTGCAAATGCCTTCCAACAGGCTTGGAAAATTGTGTTCTATATCTCTGCCAAACAGACTCCCCGGAAGCTGAGCTTTCAGAAGCTAGTTTAACTCTAAGGGAGGAAGCAGCAGAATGTGCCTCTCACATCTAGACTGTAGGAATTCAGGTTGGCAAGTTCTATGGGGAAGCCCTTTGGCGCCTTCGTTGGAAACGGGTTTGGAAATTTCAGTTTCAAAATCTCTGTGAAAAAGCGTCAGAGAAGCTTCTCCGTTTAGAATCCAGCATATCTCACTGAACCGAAGAAGTGGTAGTTAAAAGGGAGTTAGAGCTGCAAGCAGTTTGGTTTGGGAAATTAGACGCGAAATGACACTGCAAATGCCTTCCAACGGGCTTGGAAAAGTGTGTTCTATATCCCTGCCAAACAGACTCCCCGGAGGTTGAGCTTTCAGAAGCAAGTTTAACTCTAAGGGAGGAAGCAGCAGAATGTACCTCTCACATCTAGCCTGTAGGAATTCAGGTTGGCAAGTTCTATGGGGAAGCCCATTGGCGCCTTCGTTGGAAACGGGTTTGGAAATTTCAGTTTCAAAATCTCTGTGAAAAAGCGTCAGAGAAGCTTCTCCGTTTAGAATCCAGAATATCTCACTGAACCGAAGAAGTGGTAGTTAGAAGGGAGTTAGAGCTGCAAGCAGTTTGGTTTGGGAAATTAGACGCGAAATGACACTGCAAATGCCTTCCAACGGGCTTGGAAAAGTGTGTTCTATATCCCTGCCAAACAGACTCCCCGGAGGTTGAGCTTTCAGAAGCAAGTTTAACTCTAAGGGAGGAAGCAGCAGAATGTACCTCTCACATCTAGCCTGTAGGAATTCAGGTTGGCAAGTTCTATGGGGAAGCCCATTGCTGCCTATGGTGGAAACGGCATGGGAGATTTCAGTTTCAAAATCTCTGTGAAAAAGCGTCAGAGAAGCTTCTCCGTTTAGAATCCAGCATATCTCACTGAACCGAAGAAGTGGTAGTTAGAAGGGAGTTAGAGCTGCAAGCAGTTTGGTTTGGGAAATTAGATGCGAAATGACACTGCAAAGGCCTTCCAACAGGCTTGGAAAAGTGTGTTCTATATCTCTGCCAAACAGACTCCCCGGAGGTTGAGCTTTCAGAAGCAAGCTTAACTCTTAGGGAGGAAGCAGCAGAATGTGCCTCTCACATCTAGCCTGTAGGAATTCAGGTTGGCAAGTTCTATGGGGAAGCCCATTGCTGCCTTCGTTGGAAACGGGTTTGGAAATTTCAGCTTCAAAATCTCTGTTAAAAAGCGTCAGAGAAGCTTCTCCGTTTAGAATCCAGCATATCTCACTGAACCGAAGAAGTGGTAGTTAGAAGGGATTTAGAGCTGCAAGCAGTTTGGTTTGGGAAATTAGATGCGAAATGACACTGCAAAGGCCTTCCAACAGGCTTGGAAAAGTGTGTTCTATATCTCTGCCAAACAGACTCCCCAGAGGTTGAGCTTTCAGAAGCAAGCTTAACTCTTAGGGAGGAAGCAGCAGAATGTGCCTCTCACATCTAGCCTGTAGGAATTCAGGTTGGCAAGTTCTATGAGGAAGCCCATTGCTGCCTATGGTGGAAACGGCATGGGAGATTTCAGTGTCAAAATCTCTGTGAAAAAGCGTCAGAGAAGCTTCTCCGTTTAGAATCCAGCATATCTCACTGAACCGAAGAAGTGGTAGTTAGAAGGGAGTTAGAGCTGTAAGCAGTTTGGTTTGGGAAATAAGACGCGAAATGAAACTGCAAATGCCTTCCAACAGGCTTGGAAAATTGTGTTCTATATCTCTGCCAAACAGACTCCCCGGAGGCTGATCTTCAGAAGCTAGTTTAACTCTAAGGGAGGAAGCAGCAGAATGTGCCTCTCACATCTAGCCTGTAGGAATTCAGGTTGGCAAGTTCTATGGGGAAGCCCATTGCTGCCTATGGTGGAAACGGCATGGGAGATTTCAGTTTCAAAATCTCTGTGAAAAAGCGTCAGAGAAGCTTCTCCGTTTAGAATCCAGCATATCTCACTGAACCGAAGAAGTGGTAGTTAGAAGGGAGTTAGAGCTGCAAGCAGTTTGGTTTGGGAAATTAGTCGCGAAATGACGTTGCAAATGCCTTCCAACAGGCTTGGAAAAGTGTGTTCTATATCCCTGCCAAACAGACTCCCCGGAGGTTGAGCTTTCAGAAGCAAGTTTAACTCTAAGGGAGGAAGCAGCAGAATGTACCTCTCACATCTAGCCTGTAGGAATTCAGGTTGGCAAGTTCTATGGGGAAGCCCATTGCTACCTATGGTGGAAACGGCATGGGAGATTTCAGTTTCAAAATCTCTGTGAAAAAGCGTCAGAGAAGCTTCTCCGTTTAGAATCCAGCATATCTCACTGAACCGAAGAAGTGGTAGTTAGAAGGCAGTTAGAGCTGCAAGCAGTTTGGTTTGGGAAATTAGATGCGAAATGACACTGCAAAGGACTTCCAACAGGCTTGGAAAAGTGTGTTCTATATCTCTGCCAAACAGACTCTCCGGAGGTTGAGCTTTCAAAAGCAAGCTTAACTCTTAGGGAGGAAGCAGCAGAATGTGCCTCTCACATCTAGCCTGTTGGAATTCAGGTTGGCAAGTTCTATGGGGTAGCCCGTTGCTGCCTATGGTGGAAACGGCATGGGAGATTTCAGTTTCAAAATCTCTGTGAAAAAGCGTCAGAGAAGCTTCTCCGTTTAGAATCCAGCATATCTCACTGAACCGAAGAAGTGGTAGTTAGAAGGGAGTTAGAGCTGCAAGCAGTTTGGTTTGGGAAATTAGACGCGAAATGAAACTGCAAATGCCTTCCAACAGGCTTGGAAAAGTGTGTTCTATATCCCTGCCAAACAGACTCCCCGGAGGTTGAGCTTTCAGAAGCAAGTTTAACTCTAAGGGAGGAAGCAGCAGAATGTGCCTCTCACATCTAGCCTTTAGGAATTCAGGTTGGCAAGTTCTATGGAGAAGCCCATTGGCGCCTTCGTTGGAAACGGGTTTGGAAATTTCAGTTTCAAAATCTCTGTGAAAAAGCGTCAGAGGAGCTTCTCCGTTTAGAATCCAGCATATCTCACTGAACCGAAGAAGTGGTAGTTAGAAGGGAGTTAGAGCTGAAAGCAGTTTGGTTTGGGAAATTAGACGCGAAATTAAACTGCAAATGCCTTCCAACAGGCTTGGAAAAGTGTGTTCTATATCTCTGCCAAACAAACTCCCCGGAGGTTGAGCTTTCAGAAGCTAGTTTAACTCTAAGGGAGGAAGCAGCAGAATGTGCCTCTCACATCTAGCCTGTAGGAATTCAGGTTGGCAAGTTCTATGTGGAAGCCCATTGCTGCCTATGGTGGAAACGGCATGGGAGATTTCAGTTTCAAAATCTCTGTGAAAAAGCGTCAGAGAAGCTTCTCCGTTTAGAATCCAGCATATCTCACTGAACCGAAGAAGTGGTAGTTAGAAGGGAGTTAGAGCTGCAAGCAGTTTGGTTTGGGAAATTAGATGCGAAATGACACTGCAAAGGCCTTCCAACAGGCTTGGAAAAGTGTGTTCTATATCTCTGGCAAACAGACTCCCCAGAGGTTGAGCTTTCAGAAGCAAGCTTAACTCTTAGGGAGGAAGCAGCAGAATGTGCCTCTCACATCTAGCCTGTAGGAAATCAGGTTGGCAAGTTCTATGGGGAAGCCCATTGCTGCCTATGGTGGAAACGGCATGGGAGATTTCAGTTTCAAAATCTCTGTGAAAAAGCGTCAGAGAAGCTTCTCCGTTTAGAATCCAGCATATCTCACTGAACCGAAGAAGTGGTAGTTAGAAGGGGGTTAGAGCTGCAAGCAGTTCGGTTTGGGAAATAAGACGCGAAATGACACTGCAAATGCCTTCCAACAGGCTTGGAAAATTGTGTTCTATATCTCTGCCAAACAGACTCCCCGGAAGCTGAGCTTTCAGAAGCTAGTTTAACTCTAAGGGAGGAAGCAGCAGAATGTGCCTCTCACATCTAGACTGTAGGAATTCAGGTTGGCAAGTTCTATGGGGAAGCCCTTTGGCGCCTTCGTTGGAAACGGGTTTGGAAATTTCAGTTTCAAAATCTCTGTGAAAAAGCGTCAGAGAAGCTTCTCCGTTTAGAATCCAGCATATCTCACTGAACCGAAGAAGTGGTAGTTAGAAGGGAGTTAGAGCTGCAAGCAGTTTGGTTTGGGAAATTAGACGCGAAATGACACTGCAAATGCCTTCCAACGGGCTTGGAAAAGTGTGTTCTATATCCCTCCCAAACAGACTCCCCGGAGGTTGAGCTTTCAGAAGCAAGTTTAACTCTAAGGGAGGAAGCAGCAGAATGTGCCTCTCACATCTAGCCTGTAGGAATTCAGGTTGGCAAGTTCTATGGGGAAGCCCATTGGCGCCTTCGTTGGAAACGGGTTTGGAAATTTCAGCTTCAAAATCTCTGTGAAAAAGCGTCAGAGAAGCTTCTCCGTTTAGAATCCAGCATATCTCACTGAACCGAAGAAGTGGTAGTTAGAAGGCAGTTAGAGCTGCAAGCAGTTTGGTTTGGGAAATTAGATGCGAAATGACACTGCAAATGCCTTCCAACAGGCTTGGAAAACTGTGTTCTATATCTCTGCCAAACAGACTCCCCGGCGTTGAGCTTTCAGAAGCAAGTTTAACTCTAAGGGAGGAAGCAGCAGAATGTGCCTCTCACATCTAGCCTGTAGGAATTCAGGTTGGCAAGTTCTATGGGGAAGCCCATTGCTGCCTATGGTGGAAACGGCATGGGAGATTTCAGTTTCAAAATCTCTCTGAAAAAGCGTCAGAGAAGCTTCTCC
Source organism: Cynocephalus volans (assembly GCF_027409185.1). Taxonomy (NCBI): domain Eukaryota; kingdom Metazoa; phylum Chordata; class Mammalia; order Dermoptera; family Cynocephalidae; genus Cynocephalus; species Cynocephalus volans. The sequence goes on from NW_026902468.1 coordinate 128,247, forward strand.
GTTTAGAATCCAGCATATCTCACTGAACCGAAGAAGTGGCAGTTAGAAGGGAGTTAGAGCTGCAAGCAGTTTGGTTTGGGAAATAAGACGCGAAATGAAACTGCAAAGGCCTTCCATCAGGCTTGGAAAAGTGTGTTCTATATCTCTGCCAAACAAACTCCCCGGAGGTTGAGCTTTCAGAAGCAAGCTTAACTCTTAGGGAGGAAGCAGCAGAATGTGCCTCTCACATGTAGCCTGTAGGAATTCAGGTTGGCAAGTTCTATGGGGAAGCCCATTGCTGCCTATGGTGGAAACGGCATGGGAGATTTCAGTTTCAAAATATCTGTGAAAAAGCGTCAGAGAAGCTTCTCCGTTTAGAATCCAGCATATCTCACTGAACCGAAGAAGTGGTAGTTAGAAGGCAGTTAGAGCTGCAAGCAGTTTGGTTTGGGAAATTAGATGCGAAATGACACTGCAAAGGCCTTCCAACAGGCTTGGAAAAGTGTGTTCTATATCTCTGCCAAACAGACTCCCCGGAGGTTGAGCTTTCAAAAGCAAGCTTAACTCTTAGGGAGGAAGCAGCAGAATGTGCCTCTCACATCTAGCCTGTAGGAATTCAGGTTGGCAAGTTCTATGGGGAAGCCCATTGCTGCCTATGCTGGAAACGGAATGGGAGATTTCAGTTTCAAAATCTCTGTGAAAAAGCGTCAGAGAAGCTTCTCCGTTTAGAATACAGCATATCTCACTGAACCGAAGAAGTGGTAGTTAGAAGGGAGTTAGAGCTGCAAGCAGTTTGGTTTGGGAAATTAGACGCGAAATGAAACTGCAAATGCCTTCCAACAGGCTTGGAAAAGTGTGTTCTATATCCCTGCCAAACAGACTCCCCGGAGGTTGAGCTTTCAGAAGCAACTTTAACTCTAAGGGAGGAAGCAGCAGAATGTGCCTCTCACATCTAGCCTTTAGGAATTCAGGTTGGCAAGTTCTATGGAGAAGCCCATTGGCGCCTTCGTTGGAAACGGGTTTGGAAATTTCAGTTTCAAAATCTCTGTGAAAAAGCGTCAGAGAAGCTTCTCCGTTTAGAATCCAGCATATCTCACTGAACCGAAGAAGTGGTAGTTAGAAGGGAGTTAGAGCTGCAAGCAGTTTGGTTTGGGAAATTAGACGCAAAATGAAACTGCAAATGCCTTCCAACAGGCTTGGAAAAGTGTGTTCTATATCTCTAACAAACAAACTCCCCGGAGGTTGAGCTTTCAGAAGCTAGTTTAACTCTAAGCGAGGAAGCAGCAGAATGTGCCTCTCACATCTAGCCTGTAGGAATTCAGGTTGGCAAGTTCTATGGGGAAGCCCATTGCTGCCTTCGTTGGAAACGGGTTTGGAAATTTCAGCTTCAAAATCTCTGTGAAAAAGCGTCAGAGAAGCTTCTCCGTTTAGAATCCAGCATATCTCACTGAACCGAAGAAGTGGTAGTTAGAAGGGATTTAGAGTTGCAAGCAGTTTGGTTTGGGAAATTAGATGCGAAATGACACTGCAAAGGCCTTCCAACAGGCTTGGAAAAGTGTGTTCTATATCTCTGCCAAACAGACTCCCCAGAGGTTGAGCTTTCAGAAGCAAGCTTAACTCTTAGGGAGGAAGCAGCAGAATGTGCCTCTCACATCTAGCCTGTAGGAATTCAGGTTGGCAAGTTCTATGAGGAAGCCCATTGCTGCCTATGGTGGAAACGGCATGGGAGATTTCAGTGTCAAAATCTCTGTGAAAAAGCGTCAGAGAAGCTTCTCCGTTTAGAATCCAGCATATCTCACTGAACCGAAGAAGTGGTAATTAGAAGGGAGTTAGAGCTGCAAGCAGTTTAGTTTGGGAAATAAGACGCGAAATGAAACTGCAAATGCCTTCCAACAGGCTTGGAAAATTGTGTTCTATATCTCTGCCAAACAGACTCCCCGGAGGCTGATCTTCAGAAGCTAGTTTAACTCTAAGGGAGGAAGCAGCAGAATGTGCCTCTCACATCTAGCCTGTAGGAATTCAGGTTGGCAAGTTCTATGGGGAAGCCCATTGCTGCCTATGGTGGAAACGGCATGGGAGATTTCAGTTTCAAAATCTCTGTGAAAAAGCGTCAGAGAAGCTTCTCCGTTTAGAATCCAGCATATCTCACTGAACCGAAGAAGTGGTAGTTAGAAGGGAGTTAGAGCTGCAAGCAGTTTGGTTTGGGAAATTAGTCGCGAAATGACGTTGCAAATGCCTTCCAACAGGCTTGGAAAAGTGTGTTCTACATCCCTGCCAAACAGACTCCCCGGAGGTTGAGCTTTCAGAAGCAAGTTTAACTCTAAGGGAGGAAGCAGCAGAATGTACCTCTCACATCTAGCCTGTAGGAATTCAGGTTGGCAAGTTCTATGGGGAAGCCCATTGCTGCCTATGGTGGAAACGGCATGGGAGATTTCAGTTTCAAAATCTCTGTGAAAAAGCGTCAGAGAAGCTTCTCCGTTTAGAATCCAGCATATCTCACTGAACCGAAGAAGTGGTAGTTAGAAGGCAGTTAGAGCTGCAAGCAGTTTGGTTTGGGAAATTAGATGCGAAATGACACTGCAAAGGACTTCCAACAGGCTTGGAAAAGTGTGTTCTATATCTCTGCCAAACAGACTCCCCGGAGGTTGAGCTTTCAAAAGCAAGCTTAACTCTTAGGGAGGAAGCAGCAGAATGTGCCTCTCACATCTAGCCTGTTGGAATTCAGGTTGGCAAGTTCTATGGGGTAGCCCGTTGCTGCCTATGGTGGAAACGGCATGGGAGATTTCAGTTTCAAAATCTCTGTGAAAAAGCGTCAGAGAAGCTTCTCCGTTTAGAATCCAGCATATCTCACTGAACCGAAGAAGTGGTAGTTAGAAGGGAGTTAGAGCTGCAAGCAGTTTGGTTTGGGAAATTAGACGCGAAATGAAACTGCAAATGCCTTCCAACAGGCTTGGAAAAGTGTGTTCTATATCCCTGCCAAACAGACTCCCCGGAGGTTGAGCTTTCAGAAGCAAGTTTAACTCTAAGGGAGGAAGCAGCAGAATGTGCCTCTCACATCTAGCCTTTAGGAATTCAGGTTGGCAAGTTCTATGGAGAAGCCCATTGGCGCCTTCGTTGGAAACGGGTTTGGAAATTTCAGTTTCAAAATCTCTGTGAAAAAGCGTCAGAGGAGCTTCTCCGTTTAGAATCCAGCATATCTCACTGAACCGAAGAAGTGGTAGTTAGAAGGGAGTTAGAGCTGAAAGCAGTTTGGTTTGGGAAATTAGACGCGAAATTAAACTGCAAATGCCTTCCAACAGGCTTGGAAAAGTGTGTTCTATACCTCTGCCAAACAAACTCCCCGGAGGTTGAGCTTTCAGAAGCTAGTTTAACTCTAAGGGAGGAAGCAGCAGAATGTCTCTCTCACATCTAGCCTGTAGGAATTCAGGTTGGCAAGTTCTATGTGGAAGCCCATTGCTGCCTATGGTGGAAACGGCATGGGAGATTTCAGTTTCAAAATCTCTGTGAAAAAGCGTCAGAGAAGCTTCTCCGTTTAGAATCCAGCATATCTCACTGAACCGAAGAAGTGGTAGTTAGAAGGGGGTTAGAGCTGCAAGCAGTTTGGTTTGGGAAATTAGACGCGAAATGACACTGCAAATGCCTTCCAACAGGCTTGGAAAATTGTGTTCTATATCTCTGCCAAACAGACTCCCCAGAGGTTGAGCTATCAGAAGCAAGCTTAACTCTTAGGGAGGAAGCAGCAGAATGTGCCTCTCACATCTAGCCTGTAGGAATTCAGGTCGGCAAGTTCTATGGGGAAGCCCATTGCTGCCTATGGTGGAAACGGCATGGGAGATTTCAGTTTCAAAATATCTGTGAAAAAGCGTCAGAGAAGCTTCTCCGTTTAGAATCCAGCATATCTCACTGAACCGAAGAAGTGGTAGTTAGAAGGGAGTTAGAGCTGCAAGCAGTTTGGTTTGGGAAATTAGACGCGAAATGAAACTGCAAATGCCTTCCAACAGGCTTGGAAAAGTGTGTTCTATATCTCTGCCAAACAAACTCCCCGGAGGTTGAGCTTTCAGAAGCTAGTTTAACTCTAAGGGAGGAAGCAGCAGAATGTGCCTCTCACATCTAGCCTGTAGGAATTCAGGTTGGCAAGTTCTATGTGGAAGCCCATTGCTGCCTATGGTGGAAACGGCATGGGAGATTTCAGTTTCAAAATCTCTGTGAAAAAGCGTCAGAGAAGCTTCTCCGTTTAGAATCCAGCATATCTCACTGAACCGAAGAAGTGGTAGTGAGAAGGGAGTTAGAGCTGCAAGCAGTTTGGTTTGGGAAATTAGATGCGAAATGACACTGCAAAGGCCTTCCAACAGGCTTGGAAAAGTGTGTTCTATATCTCTGGCAAACAGACTCCCCAGAGGTTGAGCTTTCAGAAGCAAGCTTAACTCTTAGGGAGGAAGCAGCAGAATGTGCCTCTCACATCTAGCCTGTAGGAATTCAGGTTGGCAAGTTCTATGGGGAAGCCCATTGCTGCCTATGCTGGAAACGGAATGGGAGATTTCAGTTTCAAAATCTCTGTGAAAAAGCGTCAGAGAAGCTTCTCCGTTTAGAATACAGCATATCTCACTGAACCGAAGAAGTGGTAGTTAGAAGGGAGTTAGAGCTGCAAGCAGTTTGGTTTGGGAAATTAGACGCGAAATGAAACTGCAAATGCCTTCCAACAGGCTTGGAAAAGTGTGTTCTATATCCCTGCCAAACAGACTCCCCGGAGGTTGAGCTTTCAGAAGCAACTTTAACTCTAAGGGAGGAAGCAGCAGAATGTGCCTCTCACATCTAGCCTTTAGGAATTCAGGTTGGCAAGTTCTATGGAGAAGCCCATTGGCGCCTTCATTGGAAACGGGTTTGGAAATTTCAGTTTCAAAATCTCTGTGAAAAAGCGTCAGAGAAGCTTCTCCGTTTAGAATCCAGCATATCTCACTGAACCGAAGAAGTGGTAGTTAGAAGGGAGTTAGAGCTGCAAGCAGTTTGGTTTGGGAAATTAGACGCAAAATGAAACTGCAAATGCCTTCCAACAGGCTTGGAAAAGTGTGTTCTATATCTCTAACAAACAAACTCCCCGGAGGTTGAGCTTTCAGAAGCTAGTTTAACTCTAAGCGAGGAAGCAGCAGAATGTGCCTCTCACATCTAGCCTGTAGGAATTCAGGTTGGCAAGTTCTATGGGGAAGCCCATTGCTGCCTTCGTTGGAAACGGGTTTGGAAATTTCAGCTTCAAAATCTCTGTGAAAAAGCGTCAGAGAAGCTTCTCCGTTTAGAATCCAGCATATCTCACTGAACCGAAGAAGTGGTAGTTAGAAGGGATTTAGAGCTGCAAGCAGTTTGGTTTGGGAAATTAGATGCGAAATGACACTGCAAAGGCCTTCCAACAGGCTTGGAAAAGTGTGTTCTATATCTCTGCCAAACAGACTCCCCAGAGGTTGAGCTTTCAGAAGCAAGCTTAACTCTTAGGGAGGAAGCAGCAGAATGTGCCTCTCACATCTAGCCTGTAGGAATTCAGGTTGGCAAGTTCTATGAGGAAGCCCATTGCTGCCTATGGTGGAAACGGCATGGGAGATTTCAGTGTCAAAATCTCTGTGAAAAAGCGTCAGAGAAGCTTCTCCGTTTAGAATCCAGCATATCTCACTGAACCGAAGAAGTGGTAGTTAGAAGGGAGTTAGAGCTGCAAGCAGTTTAGTTTGGGAAATAAGACGCGAAATGAAACTGCAAATGCCTTCCAACAGGCTTGGAAAATTGTGTTCTATATCTCTGCCAAACAGACTCCCCGGAGGCTGATCTTCAGAAGCTAGTTTAACTCTAAGGGAGGAAGCAGCAGAATGTGCCTCTCACATCTAGCCTGTAGGAATTCAGGTTGGCAAGTTCTATGGGGAAGCCCATTGCTGCCTATGGTGGAAACGGCATGGGAGATTTCAGTTTCAAAATCTCTGTGAAAAAGCGTCAGAGAAGCTTCTCCGTTTAGAATCCAGCATATCTCACTGAACCGAAGAAGTGGTAGTTAGAAGGGAGTTAGAGCTGCAAGCAGTTTGGTTTGGGAAATTAGTCGCGAAATGACGTTGCAAATGCCTTCCAACAGGCTTGGAAAAGTGTGTTCTACATCCCTGCCAAACAGACTCCCCGGAGGTTGAGCTTTCAGAAGCAAGTTTAACTCTAAGGGAGGAAGCAGCAGAATGTACCTCTCACATCTAGCCTGTAGGAATTCAGGTTGGCAAGTTCTATGGGGAAGCCCATTGCTGCCTATGGTGGAAACGGCATGGGAGATTTCAGTTTCAAAATCTCTGTGAAAAAGCGTCAGAGAAGCTTCTCCGTTTAGAATCCAGCATATCTCACTGAACCGAAGAAGTGGTAGTTAGAAGGCAGTTAGAGCTGCAAGCAGTTTGGTTTGGGAAATTAGATGCGAAATGACACTGCAAAGGACTTCCAACAGGCTTGGAAAAGTGTGTTCTATATCTCTGCCAAACAGACTCCCCGGAGGTTGAGCTTTCAAAAGCAAGCTTAACTCTTAGGGAGGAAGCAGCAGAATGTGCCTCTCACATCTAGCCTGTTGGAATTCAGGTTGGCAAGTTCTATGGGGTAGCCCGTTGCTGCCTATGGTGGAAACGGCATGGGAGATTTCAGTTTCAAAATCTCTGTGAAAAAGCGTCAGAGAAGCTTCTCCGTTTAGAATCCAGCATATCTCACTGAACCGAAGAAGTGGTAGTTAGAAGGGAGTTAGAGCTGCAAGCAGTTTGGTTTGGGAAATTAGACGCGAAATGAAACTGCAAATGCCTTCCAACAGGCTTGGAAAAGTGTGTTCTATATCCCTGCCAAACAGACTCCCCGGAGGTTGAGCTTTCAGAAGCAAGTTTAACTCTAAGGGAGGAAGCAGCAGAATGTGCCTCTCACATCTAGCCTTTAGGAATTCAGGTTGGCAAGTTCTATGGAGAAGCCCATTGGCGCCTTCGTTGGAAACGGGTTTGGAAATTTCAGTTTCAAAATCTCTGTGAAAAAGCGTCAGAGGAGCTTCTCCGTTTAGAATCCAGCATATCTCACTGAACCGAAGAAGTGGTAGTTAGAAGGGAGTTAGAGCTGAAAGCAGTTTGGTTTGGGAAATTAGACGCGAAATTAAACTGCAAATGCCTTCCAACAGGCTTGGAAAAGTGTGTTCTATACCTCTGCCAAACAAACTCCCCGGAGGTTGAGCTTTCAGAAGCTAGTTTAACTCTAAGGGAGGAAGCAGCAGAATGTCTCTCTCACATCTAGCCTGTAGGAATTCAGGTTGGCAAGTTCTATGTGGAAGCCCATTGCTGCCTATGGTGGAAACGGCATGGGAGATTTCAGTTTCAAAATCTCTGTGAAAAAGCGTCAGAGAAGCTTCTCCGTTTAGAATCCAGCATATCTCACTGAACCGAAGAAGTGGTAGTTAGAAGGGGGTTAGAGCTGCAAGCAGTTTGGTTTGGGAAATTAGACGCGAAATGACACTGCAAATGCCTTCCAACAGGCTTGGAAAATTGTGTTCTATATCTCTGCCAAACAGACTCCCCAGAGGTTGAGCTATCAGAAGCAAGCTTAACTCTTAGGGAGGAAGCAGCAGAATGTGCCTCTCACATCTAGCCTGTAGGAATTCAGGTCGGCAAGTTCTATGGGGAAGCCCATTGCTGCCTATGGTGGAAACGGCATGGGAGATTTCAGTTTCAAAATATCTGTGAAAAAGCGTCAGAGAAGCTTCTCCGTTTAGAATCCAGCATATCTCACTGAACCGAAGAAGTGGTAGTTAGAAGGGAGTTAGAGCTGCAAGCAGTTTGGTTTGGGAAATTAGACGCGAAATGAAACTGCAAATGCCTTCCAACAGGCTTGGAAAAGTGTGTTCTATATCTCTGCCAAACAAACTCCCCGGAGGTTGAGCTTTCAGAAGCTAGTTTAACTCTAAGGGAGGAAGCAGCAGAATGTGCCTCTCACATCTAGCCTGTAGGAATTCAGGTTGGCAAGTTCTATGTGGAAGCCCATTGCTGCCTATGGTGGAAACGGCATGGGAGATTTCAGTTTCAAAATCTCTGTGAAAAAGCGTCAGAGAAGCTTCTCCGTTTAGAATCCAGCATATCTCACTGAACCGAAGAAGTGGTAGTGAGAAGGGAGTTAGAGCTGCAAGCAGTTTGGTTTGGGAAATTAGATGCGAAATGACACTGCAAAGGCCTTCCAACAGGCTTGGAAAAGTGTGTTCTATATCTCTGGCAAACAGACTCCCCAGAGGTTGAGCTTTCAGAAGCAAGCTTAACTCTTAGGGAGGAAGCAGCAGAATGTGCCTCTCACATCTAGCCTGTAGGAAATCAGGTTGGCAAGTTCTATGGGGAAGCCCATTGCTGCCTATGGTGGAAACGGCATGGGAGATTTCAGTTTCAAAATCTCTGTGAAAAAGCGTCAGAGAAGCTTCTCCGTTTAGAATCCAGCATATCTCACTGAACCGAAGAAGTGGTAGTTAGAAGGCAGTTAGAGCTGCAAGCAGTTTGGTTTGGGAAATTAGACGCGAAATGACACTGCAAATGCCTTCCAACAGGCTTGGAAAATTGTGTTCTATATCTCTGCCAAACAGACTCCCCGGAAGCTGAGCTTTCAGAAGCTAGTTTAACTCTAAGGGAGGAAGCAGCAGAATGTGCCTCTCACATCTAGACTGTAGGAATTCAGGTTGGCAAGTTCTATGGGGAAGCCCTTTGGCGCCTTCGTTGGAAACGGGTTTGGAAATTTCAGTTTCAAAATCTCTGTGAAAAAGCGTCAGAGAAGCTTCTCCGTTTAGAATCCAGCATATCTCACTGAACCGAAGAAGTGGTAGTTAAAAGGGAGTTAGAGCTGCAAGCAGTTTGGTTTGGGAAATTAGACGCGAAATGACACTGCAAATGCCTTCCAACGGGCTTGGAAAAGTGTGTTCTATATCCCTGCCAAACAGACTCCCCGGAGGTTGAGCTTTCAGAAGCAAGTTTAACTCTAAGGGAGGAAGCAGCAGAATGTACCTCTCACATCTAGCCTGTAGGAATTCAGGTTGGCAAGTTCTATGGGGAAGCCCATTGGCGCCTTCGTTGGAAACGGGTTTGGAAATTTCAGTTTCAAAATCTCTGTGAAAAAGCGTCAGAGAAGCTTCTCCGTTTAGAATCCAGCATATCTCACTGAACCGAAGAAGTGGTAGTTAGAAGGGAGTTAGAGCTGCAAGCAGTTTGGTTTGGGAAATTAGACGCGAAATGACACTGCAAATGCCTTCCAACGGGCTTGGAAAAGTGTGTTCTATATCCCTGCCAAACAGACTCCCCGGAGGTTGAGCTTTCAGAAGCAAGTTTAACTCTAAGGGAGGAAGCAGCAGAATGTACCTCTCACATCTAGCCTGTAGGAATTCAGGTTGGCAAGTTCTATGGGGAAGCCCATTGCTGCCTATGGTGGAAACGGCATGGGAGATTTCAGTTTCAAAATCTCTGTGAAAAAGCGTCAGAGAAGCTTCTCCGTTTAGAATCCAGCATATCTCACTGAACCGAAGAAGTGGTAGTTAGAAGGGAGTTAGAGCTGCAAGCAGTTTGGTTTGGGAAATTAGACGCGAAATGAAACTGCAAATGCCTTCAAACAGGCTTGGAAAAGTGTGTTCTATATCTCTGCCAAACAAACTCCCCGGAGGTTGAGCTTTCAGAAGCAAGTTTAACTCTAAGGGAGGAAGCAGCAGAATGTGCCTCTCACATGTAGCCTGTAGGAATTCAGGTTGGCAAGTTCTATGGGGAAGCCCATTGCTGCCTATGGTGGAAACGGCATGGGAGATTTCAGTTTCAAAATCTCTGTGAAAAAGCGTCAGAGAAGCTTCTCCGTTTAGAATCCAGCATATCTCACTGAACCGAAGAAGTGGTAGTTAGAAGGGAGTTAGAGCTGCAAGCAGTTTGGTTTGGGAAATTAGATGCGAAATGACACTGCAAAGGCCTTCCAACAGGCTTGGAAAAGTGTGTTCTATATCTCTGCCAAACAGACTCCCCGGAGGTTGAGCTTTCAGAAGCAAGCTTAACTCTTAGGGAGGAAGCAGCAGAATGTGCCTCTCACATCTAGCCTGTAGGCATTCAGGTTGGCAAGTTCTATGGGGAAGCCCTTGCTGCCTATGGTGGAAACGGCATGGGAGATTTCAGTTTCAAAATCTCTGTGAAAAAGCGTCAGAGAAGCTTCTCCGTTTAGAATCCAGCATATCTCACTGAACCGAAGAAGTGGTAGTTAGAAGGGAGTTAGAGCTGCAAGCAGTTTGGTTTGGGAAATTAGACGCGAAATGAAACTGCAAATGCCTTCAAACAGGCTTGGAAAAGTGTGTTCTATATCTCTGCCAAACAAACTCCCCGGAGGTTGAGCTTTCAGAAGCAAGTTTAACTCTAAGGGAGGAAGCAGCAGAATGTGCCTCTCACATCTAGCCTGTAGGAATTCAGGTTGGCAAGTTCTATGGAGAAGCCCATTGGCGCCTTAGTTGGAAACGGGTTTGGAAATTTCAGCTTCAAAATCTCTGTGAAAAAGCGTCAGAGAAGCTTCTCCGTTTAGAATCCAGCATATCTCACTGAACCGAAGAAGTGGTAGTTAGAAGGGAGTTAGAGCTGCAAGCAGTTTGGTTTGGGAAATTAGATGCGAAATGACACTGCAAAGGCCTTCCAACAGGCTTGGAAAAGTGTGTTCTATATCTCTGCCAAACAGACTCCCCAGAGGTTCAGCTTTCAGAAGCAAGCTTAACTCTTAGGGAGGAAGCAGCAGAATGTGCTTCTCACATCTAGCCTGTAGGAATTCAGGTTGGCAAGTTCTATGAGGAAGCCCATTGCTGCCTATGGTGGAAACGGCATGGGAGATTTCAGTTTCAAAATCTCTGTGAAAAAGCGTCAGAGAAGCTTCTCCGTTTAGAATCCAGCATATCTCACTGAACCGAAGAAGTGGCAGTTAGAAGGGAGTTAGAGCTGCAAGCAGTTTGGTTTTGGAAATAAGACGCGAAATGAAACTGCAAAGGCCTTCCAACAGGCTTGGAAAAGTGTGTTCTATATCTCTGCCAAACAGACTCCCCGGAGGTTGAGCTTTCAGAAGCAAGCTTAACTCTTAGGGAGGAAGCAGCAGAATGTGCCTCTCACATCTAGCCTGTAGGAATTCAGGTTGGCAAGTTCTATGGGGAAGCCCATTGCTGCCTATGGTGGAAACGGCATGGGAGATTTCAGTTTCAAAATCTCTGTGAAAAAGCGTCAGAGAAGCTTCTCCGTTTAGAATCCAGCATATCTCACTGAACCGAAGAAGTGGTAGTTAGAAGGCAGTTAGAGCTGCAAGCAGTTTGGTTTGGGAAATTAGATGCGAAATGACACTGCAAATGCCTTCCAACAGGCTTGGAAAAGTGTGTTCTATATCTCTGCCAAACAGACTCCCCGGAGGTTGAGCGTTCAGAAGCAAGTTTAACTCTAAGGGAGGAAGCAGCAGAATGTGCCTCTCACATCTAGCCTGTAGGAATTCAGGTTGGCAAGTTCTATGGGGAAGCCCATTGCTGCCTATGGTGGAAACGGCATGGGAGATTTCAGTTTCAAAATCTCTCTGAAAAAGCGTCAGAGAAGCTTCTCCGTTTAGAATCCAGCATATCTCACTCAACCGAAGAAGTGGCAGTTAGAAGGCAGTTAGAGCTGCAAGCAGTTTGGTTTGGGAAATTAGATGCGAAATGACACTGCAAAGGCCTTCCAACAGGCTTGGAAAAGTGTGTTCTATATCTCTGCCAAACAGACTCCCCGGAGGTTGAGCGTTCAGAAGCAAGTTTAACTCTAAGGGAGGAAGCAGCAGAATGTGCCTCTCACATCTAGCCTGTAGGAATTCAGGTTGGCAAGTTCTATGGGGAAGCCCATTGCTGCCTATGGTGGAAACGGCATGGGAGATTTCAGTTTCAAAATCTCTCTGAAAAAGCGTCAGAGAAGCTTCTCCGTTTAGAATCCAGCATATCTCACTCAACCGAAGAAGTGGCAGTTAGAAGGGAGTTAGAGCTGCAAGCAGTTTGGTTTGGGAAATAAGACGCGAAATGAAACTGCAAAGGCCTTCCATCAGGCTTGGAAAAGTGTGTTCTATATCTCTGCCAAACAGACTCCCCGGAGGTTGAGCTTTCAGAAGCAAGCTTAACTCTTAGGGAGGAAGCAGCAGAATGTGCCTCTCACATGTAGCCTGTAGGAATTCAGGTTGGCAAGTTCTATGGGGAAGCCCATTGCTGCCTATGGTGGAAACGGCATGGGAGATTTCAGTTTCAAAATCTCTGTGAAAAAGCGTCAGAGAAGCTTCTCCGTTTAGAATCCAGCATATCTCACTGAACCGAAGAAGTGGTAGTTAGAAGGCAGTTAGAGCTGCAAGCAGTTTGGTTTGGGAAATTAGTCGCGAAATGACGTTGCAAATGCCTTCCAACAGGCTTGGAAAAGTGTGTTCTATATCCCTGCCAAACAGACTCCCCGGAGGTTGAGCTTTCAGAAGCAAGTTTAACTCTAAGGGAGGAAGCAGCAGAATGTACCTCTCACATCTAGCCTGTAGGAATTCAGGTTGGCAAGTTCTATGGGGAAGCCCATTGCTGCCTATGGTGGAAACGGCATGGGAGATTTCAGTTTCAAAATCTCTGTGAAAAAGCGTCAGAGAAGCTTCTCCGTTTAGAATCCAGCATATCTCACTGAACCGAAGAAGTGGTAGTTAGAAGGCAGTTAGAGCTGCAAGCAGTTTGGTTTGGGAAATTAGATGCGAAATGACACTGCAAAGGACTTCCAACAGGCTTGGAAAAGTGTGTTCTATATCTCTGCCAAACAGACTCCCCGGAGGTTGAGCTTTCAAAAGCAAGCTTAACTCTTAGGGAGGAAGCAGCAGAATGTGCCTCTCACATCTAGCCTGTTGGAATTCAGGTTGGCAAGTTCTATGGGTTAGCCCGTTGCTGCCTATGGTGGAAACGGCATGGGAGATTTCAGTTTCAAAATCTCTGTGAAAAAGCGTCAGAGAAGCTTCTCCGTTTAGAATCCAGCATATCTCACTGAACCGAAGAAGTGGTAGTTAGAAGGGAGTTAGAGCTGCAAGCAGTTTGGTTTGGGAAATTAGACGCGAAATGAAACTGCAAATGCCTTCCAACAGGCTTGGAAAAGTGTGTTCTATATCCCTGCCAAACAGACTCCCCGGAGGTTGAGCTTTCAGAAGCAAGTTTAACTCTTGGGAGGAAGCAGCAGAATGTGCCTCTCACATCTAGCCTTTAGGAATTCAGGTTGGCAAGTTCTATGGAGAAGCCCATTGGCGCCTTCGTTGGAAACGGGTTTGGAAATTTCAGTTTCAAAATCTCTGTGAAAAAGCGTCAGAGGAGCTTCTCCGTTTAGAATCCAGCATATCTCACTGAACCGAAGAAGTGGTAGTTAGAAGGGAGTTAGAGCTGAAAGCAGTTTGGTTTGGGAAATTAGACGCGAAATTAAACTGCAAATGCCTTCCAACAGGCTTGGAAAAGTGTGTTCTATATCTCTGCCAAACAAATTCCCCGGAGGTTGAGCTTTCAGAAGCTAGTTTAACTCTAAGGGAGGAAGCAGCAGAATGTCTCTCTCACATCTAGCCTGTAGGAATTCAGGTTGGCAAGTTCTATGTGGAAGCCCATTGCTGCCTATGGTGGAAACGGCATGGGAGATTTCAGTTTCAAAATCTCTGTGAAAAAGCGTCAGAGAAGCTTCTCCGTTTAGAATCCAGCATATCTCACTGAACCGAAGAAGTGGTAGTTAGAAGGGGGTTAGAGCTGCAAGCAGTTTGGTTTGGGAAATTAGACGCGAAATGACACTGCAAATGCCTTCCAACAGGCTTGGAAAATTGTGTTCTATATCTCTGCCAAACAGACTCCCCAGAGGTTGAGCTATCAGAAGCAAGCTTAACTCTTAGGGAGGAAGCAGCAGAATGTGCCTCTCACATCTAGCCTGTAGGAATTCAGGTCGGCAAGTTCTATGGGGAAGCCCATTGCTGCCTATGGTGGAAACGGCATGGGAGATTTCAGTTTCAAAATATCTGTGAAAAAGCGTCAGAGAAGCTTCTCCGTTTAGAATCCAGCATATCTCACTGAACCGAAGAAGTGGTAGTTAGAAGGGAGTTAGAGCTGCAAGCAGTTTGGTTTGGGAAATTAGACGCGAAATGAAACTGCAAATGCCTTCCAACAGGCTTGGAAAAGTGTGTTCTATATCTCTGCCAAACAAACTCCCCGGAGGTTGAGCTTTCAGAAGCTAGTTTAACTCTAAGGGAGGAAGCAGCAGAATGTGCCTCTCACATCTAGCCTGTAGGAATTCAGGTTGGCAAGTTCTATGTGGAAGCCCATTGCTGCCTATGGTGGAAACGGCATGGGAGATTTCAGTTTCAAAATCTCTGTGAAAAAGCGTCAGAGAAGCTTCTCCGTTTAGAATCCAGCATATCTCACTGAACCGAAGAAGTGGTAGTTAGAAGGGAGTTAGAGCTGCAAGCAGTTTGGTTTGGGAAATTAGATGCGAAATGACACTGCAAAGGCCTTCCAACAGGCTTGGAAAAGTGTGTTCTATATCTCTGGCAAACAGACTCCCCAGAGGTTGAGCTTTCAGAAGCAAGCTTAACTCTTAGGGAGGAAGCAGCAGAATGTGCCTCTCACATCTAGCCTGTAGGAAATCAGGTTGGCAAGTTCTATGGGGAAGCCCATTGCTGCCTATGGTGGAAACGGCATGGGAGATTTCAGTTTCAAAATCTCTGTGAAAAAGCGTCAGAGAAGCTTCTCCGTTTAGAATCCAGCATATCTCACTGAACCGAAGAAGTGGTAGTTAGAAGGGAGTTAGAGCTGCAAGCAGTTTGGTTTGGGAAATTAGACGCGAAATGACACTGCAAATGCCTTCCAACAGGCTTGGAAAATTGTGTTCTATATCTCTGCCAAACAGACTCCCCGGAAGCTGAGCTTTCAGAAGCTAGTTTAACTCTAAGGGAGGAAGCAGCAGAATGTGCCTCTCACATCTAGACTGTAGGAATTCAGGTTGGCAAGTTCTATGGGGAAGCCCTTTGGCGCCTTCGTTGGAAACGGGTTTGGAAATTTCAGTTTCAAAATCTCTGTGAAAAAGCGTCAGAGAAGCTTCTCCGTTTAGAATCCAGCATATCTCACTGAACCGAAGAAGTGGTAGTTAGAAGGGAGTTAGAGCTGCAAGCAGTTTGGTTTGGGAAATTAGACGCGAAATGACACTGCAAATGCCTTCCAACGGGCTTGGAAAAGTGTGTTCTATATCCCTGCCAAACAGACTCCCCGGAGGTTGAGCTTTCAGAAGCAAGTTTAACTCTAAGGGAGGAAGCAGCAGAATGTACCTCTCACATCTAGCCTGTAGGAATTCAGGTTGGCAAGTTCTATGGGGAAGCCCATTGGCGCCTTCGTTGGAAACGGGTTTGGAAATTTCAGTTTCAAAATCTCTGTGAAAAAGCGTCAGAGAAGCTTCTCCGTTTAGAATCCAGCATATCTCACTGAACCGAAGAAGTGGTAGTTAGAAGGGAGTTAGAGCTGCAAGCAGTTTGGTTTGGGAAATTAGACGCGAAATGACACTGCAAATGCCTTCCAACGGGCTTGGAAAAGTGTGTTCTATATCCCTGCCAAACAGACTCCCCGGAGGTTGAGCTTTCAGAAGCAAGTTTAACTCTAAGGGAGGAAGCAGCAGAATGTACCTCTCACATCTAGCCTGTAGGAATTCAGGTTGGCAAGTTCTATGGGGAAGCCCATTGCTGCCTATGGTGGAAACGGCATGGGAGATTTCAGTTTCAAAATCTCTGTGAAAAAGCGTCAGAGAAGCTTCTCCGTTTAGAATCCAGCATATCTCACTGAACCGAAGAAGTGGTAGTTAGAAGGGAGTTAGAGCTGCAAGCAGTTTGGTTTGGGAAATTAGACGCGAAATGAAACTGCAAATGCCTTCAAACAGGCTTGGAAAAGTGTGTTCTATATCTCTGCCAAACAAACTCCCCGGAGGTTGAGCTTTCAGAAGCAAGTTTAACTCTAAGGGAGGAAGCAGCAGAATGTGCCTCTCACATCTAGCCTGTAGGAATTCAGGTTGGCAAGTTCTATGGGGAAGCCCTTTGCTGCCTATGGTGGAAACGGCATGGGAGATTTCAGTTTCAAAATCTCTGTGAAAAAGCGTCAGAGAAGCTTCTCCGTTTAGAATCCAGCATATCTCACTGAACCGAAGAAGTGGTAGTTAGAAGGGAGTTAGAGCTGCAAGCAGTTTGGTTTGGGAAATTAGATGCGAAATGACACTGCAAAGGCCTTCCATCAGGCTTGGAAAAGTGTGTTCTATATCTCTGCCAAACAGACTCCCCGGAGGTTGAGCTTTCAGAAGCAAGCTTAACTCTTAGGGAGGAAGCAGCAGAATGTGCCTCTCACATCTAGCCTGTAGGCATTCAGGTTGGCAAGTTCTATGGGGAAGCCCTTGCTGCCTATGGTGGAAACGGCATGGGAGATTTCTGTTTCAAAATCTCTGTGAAAAAGCGTCAGAGAAGCTTCTCCGTTTAGAATCCAGCATATCTCACTGAACCAAAGAAGTGGTAGTTAGAAGGGAGTTAGAGCTGCAAGCAGTTTGGTTTGGGAAATTAGACGCGAAATGAAACTGCAAATGCCTTCAAACAGGCTTGGAAAAGTGTGTTCTATATCTCTGCCAAACAAACTCCCCGGAGGTTGAGCTTTCAGAAGCAAGTTTAACTCTAAGGGAGGAAGCAGCAGAATGTGCCTCTCACATCTAGCCTGTAGGAATTCAGGTTGGCAAGTTCTATGGGGAAGCCCATTGGCGCCTTAGTTGGAAACGGGTTTGGAAATTTCAGCTTCAAAATCTCTGTGAAAAAGCGTCAGAGAAGCTTCTCCGTTTAGAATCCAGCATATCTCACTGAACCGAAGAAGTGGTAGTTAGAAGGGAGTTAGAGCTGCAAGCAGTTTGGTTTGGGAAATTAGATGCGAAATGACACTGCAAAGGCCT
Source organism: Cynocephalus volans (assembly GCF_027409185.1). Classification (NCBI taxonomy): domain Eukaryota; kingdom Metazoa; phylum Chordata; class Mammalia; order Dermoptera; family Cynocephalidae; genus Cynocephalus; species Cynocephalus volans. The sequence continues at coordinate 145,202 of NW_026902468.1, forward strand.
TCCAACAGGCTTGGAAAAGTGTGTTCTATATCTCTGCCAAACAGACTCCCCGGAGGTTGAGCTTTCAGAAGCAAGCTTAACTCTTAGGGAGGAAGCAGCAGAATGTGCCTCTCACATCTAGCCTGTAGGAATTCAGGTTGGCAAGTTCTATGGGGAAGCCCATTGCTGCCTATGGTGGAAACGGCATGGGAGATTTCAGTTTCAAAATCTCTGTGAAAAAGCGTCAGAGAAGCTTCTCCGTTTAGAATCCAGCATATCTCACTGAACCGAAGAAGTGGTAGTTAGAAGGCAGTTAGAGCTGCAAGCAGTTTGGTTTGGGAAATTAGATGCGAAATGACACTGCAAATGCCTTCCAACAGGCTTGGAAAAGTGTGTTGTATATCTCTGCCAAAGAGACTCCCCGGAGGTTGAGCGTTCAGAAGCAAGTTTAACTCTAAGGGAGGAAGCAGCAGAATGTGCCTCTCACATCTAGCCTGTAGGAATTCAGGTTGGCAAGTTCTATGGGGAAGCCCATTGCTGCCTATGGTGGAAACGGCATGGGAGATTTCAGTTTCAAAATCTCTCTGAAAAAGCGTCAGAGAAGCTTCTCCGTTTAGAATCCAGCATATCTCACTCAACCGAAGAAGTGGCAGTTAAAAGGGAGTTAGAGCTGCAAGCAGTTTGGTTTGGGAAATAAGACGCGAAATGAAACTGCAAAGGCCTTCCATCAGGCTTGGAAAAGTGTGTTCTATATCTCTGCCAAACAGACTCCCAGGAGGTTGAGCTTTCAGAAGCAAGCTTAACTCTTAGGGAGGAAGCAGCAGAATGTGCCTCTCACATGTAGCCTGTAGGAATTCAGGTTGGCAAGTTCTATGGGGAAGCCCATTGCTGCCTATGGTGGTAACGGCATGGGAGATTTCAGTTTCAAAATCTCTGTGAAAAAGCGTCAGAGAAGCTTCTCCGTTTAGAATCCAGCATATCTCACTGAACCGAAGAAGTGGTAGTTAGAAGGCAGTTAGAGCTGCAAGCAGTTTGGTTTGGGAAATTAGATGCGAAATGACACTGCAAAGGCCTTCCAACAGGCTTGGAAAAGTGTGTTCTATATCTCTGCCAAACAGACTCCCCGGAGGTTGAGCTTTCAAAAGCAAGCTTAACTCTTAGGGAGGAAGCAGCAGAATGTGCCTCTCACATCTAGCCTGTAGGAATTCAGGTTGGCAAGTTCTATGGGGAAGCCCATTGCTGCCTATGGTGGAAACGGAATGGGAGATTTCAGTTTCAAAATCTCTGTGAAAAAGCGTCAGAGAAGCTTCTCCGTTTAGAATCCAGCATATCTCACTGAACCGAAGAAGTGGTAGTTAGAAGGGAGTTAGAGCTGCAAGCAGTTTGGTTTGGGAAATTAGATGCGAAATGACACTGCAAAGGCCTTCCAACAGGCTTGGAAAAGTGTGTTCTATATCTCTGGCAAACAGACTCCCCAGAGGTTGAGCTTTCAGAAGCAAGCTTAACTCTTAGGGAGGAAGCAGCAGAATGTGCCTCTCACATCTAGCCTGTAGGAAATCAGGTTGGCAAGTTCTATGGGGAAGCCCATTGCTGCCTATGGTGGAAACGGCATGGGAGATTTCAGTTTCAAAATCTCTGTGAAAAAGCGTCAGAGAAGCTTCTCCGTTTAGAATCCAGCATATCTCACTGAACCGAAGAAGTGGTAGTTAGAAGGGAGTTAGAGCTGCAAGCAGTTTGGTTTGGGAAATTAGACGCGAAATGACACTGCAAATGCCTTCCAACAGGCTTGGAAAATTGTGTTCTATATCTCTGCCAAACAGACTCCCCGGAAGCTGAGCTTTCAGAAGCTAGTTTAACTCTAAGGGAGGAAGCAGCAGAATGTGCCTCTCACATCTAGACTGTAGGAATTCAGGTTGGCAAGTTCTATGGGGAAGCCCTTTGGCGCCTTCGTTGGAAACGGGTTTGGAAATTTCAGTTTCAAAATCTCTGTGAAAAAGCGTCAGAGAAGCTTCTCCGTTTAGAATCCAGCATATCTCACTGAACCGAAGAAGTGGTAGTTAGAAGGGAGTTAGAGCTGCAAGCAGTTTGGTTTGGGAAATTAGACGCGAAATGACACTGCAAATGCCTTCCAACGGGCTTGGAAAAGTGTGTTCTATATCCCTGCCAAACAGACTCCCCGGAGGTTGAGCTTTCAGAAGCAAGTTTAACTCTAAGGGAGGAAGCAGCAGAATGTACCTCTCACATCTAGCCTGTAGGAATTCAGGTTGGCAAGTTCTATGGGGAAGCCCATTGGCGCCTTCGTTGGAAACGGGTTTGGAAATTTCAGTTTCAAAATCTCTGTGAAAAAGCGTCAGAGAAGCTTCTCCGTTTAGAATCCAGCATATCTCACTGAACCGAAGAAGTGGTAGTTAGAAGGGAGTTAGAGCTGCAAGCAGTTTGGTTTGGGAAATTAGACGCGAAATGACACTGCAAATGCCTTCCAACGGGCTTGGAAAATTGTGTTCTATATCCCTGCCAAACAGACTCCCCGGAGGTTGAGCTTTCAGAAGCAAGTTTAACTCTAAGGGAGGAAGCAGCAGAATGTACCTCTCACATCTAGCCTGTAGGAATTCAGGTTGGCAAGTTCTATGGGGAAGCCCATTGCTGCCTATGGTGGAAACGGCATGGGAGATTTCAGTTTCAAAATCTCTGTGAAAAAGCGTCAGAGAAGCTTCTCCGTTTAGAATCCAGCATATCTCACTGAACCGAAGAAGTGGTAGTTAGAAGGGAGTTAGAGCTGCAAGCAGTTTGGTTTGGGAAATTAGACGCGAAATGAAACTGCAAATGCCTTCAAACAGGCTTGGAAAAGTGTGTTCTATATCTCTGCCAAACAAACTCCCCGGAGGTTGAGCTTTCAGAAGCAAGTTTAACTCTAAGGGAGGAAGCAGCAGAATGTGCCTCTCACATCTAGCCTGTAGGAATTCAGGTTGGCAAGTTCTATGGGGAAGCCCATTGCTGCCTATGGTGGAAACGGCATGGGAGATTTCAGTTTCAAAATCTCTGTGAAAAAGCGTCAGAGAAGCTTCTCCGTTTAGAATCCAGCATATCTCACTGAACCGAAGAAGTGGTAGTTAGAAGGGAGTTAGAGCTGCAAGCAGTTTGGTTTGGGAAATTAGATGCGAAATGACACTGCAAAGGCCTTCCAACAGGCTTGGAAAAGTGTGTTCTATATCTCTGCCAAACAGACTCCCCGGAGGTTGAGCTTTCAGAAGCAAGCTTAACTCTTAGGGAGGAAGCAGCAGAATGTGCCTCTCACATCTAGCCTGTAGGCATTCAGGTTGGCAAGTTCTATGGGGAAGCCCTTGCTGCCTATGGTGGAAACGGCATGGGAGATTTCTGTTTCAAAATCTCTGTGAAAAAGCGTCAGAGAAGCTTCTCCGTTTAGAATCCAGCATATCTCACTGAACCGAAGAAGTGGTAGTTAGAAGGGAGTTAGAGCTGCAAGCAGTTTGGTTTGGGAAATTAGACGCGAAATGAAACTGCAAATGCCTTCAAACAGGCTTGGAAAAGTGTGTTCTATATCTCTGCCAAACAAACTCCCCGGAGGTTGAGCTTTCAGAAGCAAGTTTAACTCTAAGGGAGGAAGCAGCAGAATGTGCCTCTCACATCTAGCCTGTAGGAATTCAGGTTGGCAAGTTCTATGGGGAAGCCCATTGGCGCCTTAGTTGGAAACGGGTTTGGAAATTTCAGCTTCAAAATCTCTGTGAAAAAGCGTCAGAGAAGCTTCTCCGTTTAGAATCCAGCATATCTCACTGAACCGAAGAAGTGGTAGTTAGAAGGGAGTTAGAGCTGCAAGCAGTTTGGTTTGGGAAATTAGATGCGAAATGACACTGCAAAGGCCTTCCAACAGGCTTGGAAAAGTGTGTTCTATATCTCTGGCAAACAGACTCCCCGGAGGTTGAGCTTTCAGAAGCAAGCTTAACTCTTAGGGAGGAAGCAGCAGAATGTGCCTCTCACATCTAGCCTGTAGGAATTCAGGTTGGCAAGTTCTATGGGGAAGCCCATTGCTGCCTATGGTGGAAACGGCATGGGAGATTTCAGTTTCAAAATCTCTGTGAAAAAGCGTCAGAGAAGCTTCTCCGTTTAGAATCCAGCATATCTCACTGAACCGAAGAAGTGGTAGTTAGAAGGCAGTTAGAGCTGCAAGCAGTTTGGTTTGGGAAATTAGATGCGAAATGACACTGCAAATGCCTTCCAACAGGCTTGGAAAAGTGTGTTCTATATCTCTGCCAAACAGACTCCCCGGAGGTTGAGCGTTCAGAAGCAAGTTTAACTCTAAGGGAGGAAGCAGCAGAATGTGCCTCTCACATCTAGCCTGTAGGAATTCAGGTTGGCAAGTTCTATGGGGAAGCCCATTGCTGCCTATGGTGGAAACGGCATGGGAGATTTCAGTTTCAAAATCTCTCTGAAAAAGCGTCAGAGAAGCTTCTCCGTTTAGAATCCAGCATATCTCACTCAACCGAAGAAGTGGCAGTTAGAAGGGAGTTAGAGCTGCAAGCAGTTTGGTTTGGGAAATAAGACGCGAAATGAAACTGCAAAGGCCTTCCATCAGGCTTGGAAAAGTGTGTTCTATATCTCTGCCAAACAGACTCCCCGGAGGTTGAGCTTTCAGAAGCAAGCTTAACTCTTAGGGAGGAAGCAGCAGAATGTGCCTCTCACATGTAGCCTGTAGGAATTCAGGTTGGCAAGTTCTATGGGGAAGCCCATTGCTGCCTATGGTGGAAACGGCATGGGAGATTTCAGTTTCAAAATCTCTGTGAAAAAGCGTCAGAGAAGCTTCTCCGTTTAGAATCCAGCATATCTCACTGAACCGAAGAAGTGGTAGTTAGAAGGCAGTTAGAGCTGCAAGCAGTTTGGTTTGGGAAATTAGATGCGAAATGACACTGCAAAGGCCTTCCAACAGGCTTGGAAAAGTGTGTTCTATATCTCTGCCAAACAGACTCCCCGGAGGTTGAGCTTTCAAAAGCAAGCTTAACTCTTAGGGAGGAAGCAGCAGAATGTGCCTCTCACATCTAGCCTGTAGGAATTCAGGTTGGCAAGTTCTATGGGGAAGCCCATTGCTGCCTATGGTGGAAACGGAATGGGAGATTTCAGTTTCAAAATCTCTGTGAAAAAGCGTCAGAGAAGCTTCTCCGTTTAGAATCCAGCATATCTCACTGAACCGAAGAAGTGGTAGTTAGAAGGGAGTTAGAGCTGCAAGCAGTTTGGTTTGGGAAATTAGACGCGAAATGAAACTGCAAATGCCTTCCAACAGGCTTGGAAAAGTGTGTTCTATATCCCTGCCAAACAGACTCCCCGGAGGTTGAGCTTTCAGAAGCAAGTTTAACTCTAAGGGAGGAAGCAGCAGAATGTGCCTCTCACATCTAGCCTTTAGGAATTCAGGTTGGCAAGTTCTATGGAGAAGCCCATTGGCGCCTTCGTTGGAAACGGGTTTGGAAATTTCAGTTTCAAAATCTCTGTGAAAAAGCGTCAGAGAAGGTTCTCCGTTTAGAATCCAGCATATCTCACTGAACCGAAGAAGTGGTAGTTAGAAGGGAGTTAGAGCTGCAAGCACTTTGCTTTGGGAAATTAGACGCGAAATGACACTGCAAATGCCTTCCAACAGGCTTGGAAAAGTGTGTTCTATATCTCTGCCAAACACACTCCCCGGAGGTTGAGCTTTCAGAAGCTAGTTTAACTCTAAGGGAGGAAGCAGCAGAATGTGCCTCTCACATCTAGCCTGTAGGAATTCAGGTTGGCAAGTTCTATGTGGAAGCCCATTGCTGCCTATGGTGGAAACGGCATGGGAGATTTCAGTTTCAAAATCTCTGTGAAAAAGCGTCAGAGAAGCTTCTCCGTTTAGAATCCAGCATATCTCACTGAAACGAAGAAGTGGTAGTTAGAAGGGATTTAGAGCTGCAAGCAGTTTGGTTTGGGAAATTAGATGCGAAATGACACTGCAAAGGCCTTCCAACAGGCTTGGAAAAGTGTGTTCTATATCTCTGCCAAACAGACTCCCCAGAGGTTGAGCTTTCAGAAGCAAGCTTAACTCTTAGGGAGGAAGCAGCAGAATGTGCCTCTCACATCTAGCCTGTAGGAATTCAGGTTGGCAAGTTCTATGAGGAAGCCCATTGCTGCCTATGGTGGAAACTGCATGGGAGATTTCAGTTTCAAAATCTCTGTGAAAAAGCGTCAGAGAAGCTTCTCCGTTTAGAATCCAGCATATCTCACTGAACCGAAGAAGTGGTAGTTAGAAGGGAGTTAGAGCTGCAAGCAGTTTGGTTTGGGAAATAAGACGCGAAATGAAACTGCAAATGCCTTCCAACAGGCTTGGAAAATTGTGTTCTATATCTCTGCCAAACAGACTCCCCGGAGGCTGATCTTCAGAAGCTAGTTTAACTCTAAGGGAGGAAGCAGCAGAATGTGCCTCTCACATCTAGCCTGTAGGAATTCAGGTTGGCAAGTTCTATGGGGAAGCCCATTGCTGCCTATGGTGGAAACGGCATGGGAGATTTCAGTTTCAAAATCTCTGTGAAAAAGCGTCAGAGAAGCTTCTCCGTTTAGAATCCAGCATATCTCACTGAACCGAAGAAGTGGTAGTTAGAAGGGAGTTAGAGCTGCAAGCAGTTTGGTTTGGGAAATTAGATGCGAAATGACACTGCAAAGGCCTTCCAACAGGCTTGGAAAAGTGTGTTCTATATCTCTGCCAAACAGATTCCCCGGAGGTTGAGCTTTCAGAAGTAAGCTTAACTCTTAGGGAGGAAGCAGCAGAATGTGCCTCTCACATCTAGCCTGTAGGAATTCAGGATGGCAAGTTCTATGGGGAAGCCCATTGCTGCCTATGGTGGAAACGGCATGGGAGATTTCAGTTTCAAAATCTCTGTGAAAAAGCGTCAGAGAAGCTTCTCCGTTTAGAATCCAGCATATCTCACTGAACCGAAGAAGTGGTAGTTAGAAGGGAGTTAGAGCTGCAAGCAGTTTGGTTTTGGAAATTAGACGCGAAATGAAACTGCAAATGCCTTCCAACAGGCTTGGAAAAGTGTGTTCTATATCTCTGCCAAACAGACTCCCCGGAGGTTGAGCTTTCAGAAGCAAGTTTAACTCTAAGGGAGGAAGCAGCAGAATGTGCCTCTCACATCTAGCCTGTAGGAATTCAGGTTGGCAAGTTCTATGGGGAAGCCCATTGCTGCCTAAGGTGGAAACGGCATGGGAGATTTCAGTTTCAAAATCTCTGTGAAAAAGCATCAGAGAAGCTTCTCCGTTTAGAATCCAGCATATCTCACTGAACCGAAGAAGTGGTAGTTAGAAGGGAGTTAGAGCTGCAAGCAGTTTGCTTTGAGAAATTAGACGCGAAATGACACTGCAAAGGCCTTCCAACAGGCTTGGAAAAGTGTGTTCTATATCTCTGCCAAACAGACTCCCCAGAGGTTGAGCTTTCAGAAGCAAGCTTAACTCTTAGGGAGGAAGCAGCAGAATGTGCCTCTCACATCTAGCCTGTAGGAATTCAGGTTGGCAAGTTCTATGAGGAAGCCCATTGCTGCCTATGGTGGAAACGGCATGGGAGATTTCAGTTTCAAAATCTCTGTGAAAAAGCGTCAGAGAAGCTTCTCCGTTTAGAATCCAGCATATCTCACTGAACCGAAGAAGTGGTAGTTAGAAGGGAGTTAGAGCTGCAAGCAGTTTGGTTTGGGAAATAAGACGCGAAATGAAACTGCAAAGGCCTTCCAACAGGCTTGGAAAAGTGTGTTCTATATCTCTGCCAAACAGACTCCCCGGAGGTTGAGCTTTCAGAAGCAAGCTTAACTCTTAGGGAGGAAGCAGCAGAATGTGCCTCTCACATCTAGCCTGTAGGAATTCAGGTTGGCAAGTTCTATGGGGAAGCCCATTGCTGCCTATGGTGGAAACGGCATGGGAGATTTCAGTTTCAAAATCTCTGTGAAAAAGCGTCAGAGAAGCTTCTCCGTTTAGAATCCAGCATATCTCACTGAACCGAAGAAGTGGTAGTTAGAAGGGAGTTAGAGCTGCAAGCAGTTTGGTTTGGGAAATTAGATGCGAAATGACACTGCAAAGGCCTTCCAACAGGCTTGGAAAAGTGTGTTCTATATCTCTGCCAAACAGACTCCCCGGAGGTTGAGCTTTCAGAAGCAAGCTTAACTCTTAGGGAGGAAGCAGCAGAATGTGCCTCTCACATCTAGCCTGTAGGCATTCAGGTTGGCAAGTTCTATGGGGAAGCCCTTGCTGCCTATGGTGGAAACGGCATGGGAGATTTCAGTTTCAAAATCTCTGTGAAAAAGCGTCAGAGAAGCTTCTCCGTTTAGAATCCAGCATATCTCACTGAACCGAAGAAGTGGTAGTTAGAAGGGAGTTAGAGCTGCAAGCAGTTTGGTTTGGGAAATTAGACGCGAAATGAAACTGCAAATGCCTTCCAACAGGCTTGGAAAAGTGTGTTCTATATCTCTGCCAAAAAACTCCCCGGAGGTTGAGCTTTCAGAAGCTAGTTTAACTCTAAGGGAGGAAGCAGCAGAATGTGCCTCTCACATCTAGCCTTTAGGAATTCAGGTTGGCAAGTTCTATGGAGAAGCCCATTGGCGCCTTCGTTGGAAACGGGTTTGGAAATTTCAGTTTCAAAATCTCTGTGAAAAAGCGTCAGAGAAGGTTCTCCGTTTAGAATCCAGCATATCTCACTGAACCGAAGAAGTGGTAGTTAGAAGGGAGTTAGAGCTGCAAGCACTTTGCTTTGGGAAATTAGACGCGAAATGACACTGCAAATGCCTTCCAACAGGCTTGGAAAAGTGTGTTCTATATCTCTGCCAAACACACTCCCCGGAGGTTGAGCTTTCAGAAGCTAGTTTAACTCTAAGGGAGGAAGCAGCAGAATGTGCCTCTCACATCTAGCCTGTAGGAATTCAGGTTGGCAAGTTCTATGTGGAAGCCCATTGCTGCCTATGGTGGAAACGGCATGGGAGATTTCAGTTTCAAAATCTCTGTGAAAAAGCGTCAGAGAAGCTTCTCCGTTTAGAATCCAGCATATCTCACTGAAACGAAGAAGTGGTAGTTAGAAGGGATTTAGAGCTGCAAGCAGTTTGGTTTGGGAAATTAGATGCGAAATGACACTGCAAAGGCCTTCCAACAGGCTTGGAAAAGTGTGTTCTATATCTCTGCCAAACAGACTCCCCAGAGGTTGAGCTTTCAGAAGCAAGCTTAACTCTTAGGGAGGAAGCAGCAGAATGTGCCTCTCACATCTAGCCTGTAGGAATTCAGGTTGGCAAGTTCTATGAGGAAGCCCATTGCTGCCTATGGTGGAAACTGCATGGGAGATTTCAGTTTCAAAATCTCTGTGAAAAAGCGTCAGAGAAGCTTCTCCGTTTAGAATCCAGCATATCTCACTGAACCGAAGAAGTGGTAGTTAGAAGGGAGTTAGAGCTGCAAGCAGTTTGGTTTGGGAAATAAGACGCGAAATGAAACTGCAAATGCCTTCCAACAGGCTTGGAAAATTGTGTTCTATATCTCTGCCAAACAGACTCCCCGGAGGCTGATCTTCAGAAGCTAGTTTAACTCTAAGGGAGGAAGCAGCAGAATGTGCCTCTCACATCTAGCCTGTAGGAATTCAGGTTGGCAAGTTCTATGGGGAAGCCCATTGCTGCCTATGGTGGAAACGGCATGGGAGATTTCAGTTTCAAAATCTCTGTGAAAAAGCGTCAGAGAAGCTTCTCCGTTTAGAATCCAGCATATCTCACTGAACCGAAGAAGTGGTAGTTAGAAGGGAGTTAGAGCTGCAAGCAGTTTGGTTTGGGAAATTAGATGCGAAATGACACTGCAAAGGCCTTCCAACAGGCTTGGAAAAGTGTGTTCTATATCTCTGCCAAACAGATTCCCCGGAGGTTGAGCTTTCAGAAGTAAGCTTAACTCTTAGGGAGGAAGCAGCAGAATGTGCCTCTCACATCTAGCCTGTAGGAATTCAGGATGGCAAGTTCTATGGGGAAGCCCATTGCTGCCTATGGTGGAAACGGCATGGGAGATTTCAGTTTCAAAATCTCTGTGAAAAAGCGTCAGAGAAGCTTCTCCGTTTAGAATCCAGCATATCTCACTGAACCGAAGAAGTGGTAGTTAGAAGGGAGTTAGAGCTGCAAGCAGTTTGGTTTTGGAAATTAGACGCGAAATGAAACTGCAAATGCCTTCCAACAGGCTTGGAAAAGTGTGTTCTATATCTCTGCCAAACAGACTCCCCGGAGGTTGAGCTTTCAGAAGCAAGTTTAACTCTAAGGGAGGAAGCAGCAGAATGTGCCTCTCACATCTAGCCTGTAGGAATTCAGGTTGGCAAGTTCTATGGGGAAGCCCATTGCTGCCTAAGGTGGAAACGGCATGGGAGATTTCAGTTTCAAAATCTCTGTGAAAAAGCATCAGAGAAGCTTCTCCGTTTAGAATCCAGCATATCTCACTGAACCGAAGAAGTGGTAGTTAGAAGGGAGTTAGAGCTGCAAGCAGTTTGCTTTGAGAAATTAGACGCGAAATGACACTGCAAAGGCCTTCCAACAGGCTTGGAAAAGTGTGTTCTATATCTCTGCCAAACAGACTCCCCAGAGGTTGAGCTTTCAGAAGCAAGCTTAACTCTTAGGGAGGAAGCAGCAGAATGTGCCTCTCACATCTAGCCTGTAGGAATTCAGGTTGGCAAGTTCTATGAGGAAGCCCATTGCTGCCTATGGTGGAAACGGCATGGGAGATTTCAGTTTCAAAATCTCTGTGAAAAAGCGTCAGAGAAGCTTCTCCGTTTAGAATCCAGCATATCTCACTGAACCGAAGAAGTGGTAGTTAGAAGGGAGTTAGAGCTGCAAGCAGTTTGGTTTGGGAAATAAGACGCGAAATGAAACTGCAAAGGCCTTCCAACAGGCTTGGAAAAGTGTGTTCTATATCTCTGCCAAACAGACTCCCCGGAGGTTGAGCTTTCAGAAGCAAGCTTAACTCTTAGGGAGGAAGCAGCAGAATGTGCCTCTCACATCTAGCCTGTAGGAATTCAGGTTGGCAAGTTCTATGGGGAAGCCCATTGCTGCCTATGGTGGAAACGGCATGGGAGATTTCAGTTTCAAAATCTCTGTGAAAAAGCGTCAGAGAAGCTTCTCCGTTTAGAATCCAGCATATCTCACTGAACCGAAGAAGTGGTAGTTAGAAGGGAGTTAGAGCTGCAAGCAGTTTGGTTTGGGAAATTAGATGCGAAATGACACTGCAAAGGCCTTCCAACAGGCTTGGAAAAGTGTGTTCTATATCTCTGCCAAACAGACTCCCCGGAGGTTGAGCTTTCAGAAGCAAGCTTAACTCTTAGGGAGGAAGCAGCAGAATGTGCCTCTCACATCTAGCCTGTAGGCATTCAGGTTGGCAAGTTCTATGGGGAAGCCCTTGCTGCCTATGGTGGAAACGGCATGGGAGATTTCAGTTTCAAAATCTCTGTGAAAAAGCGTCAGAGAAGCTTCTCCGTTTAGAATCCAGCATATCTCACTGAACCGAAGAAGTGGTAGTTAGAAGGGAGTTAGAGCTGCAAGCAGTTTGGTTTGGGAAATTAGACGCGAAATGAAACTGCAAATGCCTTCCAACAGGCTTGGAAAAGTGTGTTCTATATCTCTGCCAAAAAACTCCCCGGAGGTTGAGCTTTCAGAAGCTAGTTTAACTCTAAGGGAGGAAGCAGCAGAATGTGCCTCTCACATCTAGCCTGTAGGAATTCAGGTTGGCAAGCTCTATGGGGAAGCCCATTGCTGCCTTCGTTGGAAACGGGTTTGGAAATTTCAGCTTCAAAATCTCTGTGAAAAAGCGTCAGAGAAGCTTCTCCGTTTAGATTCCAGCATATCTCACTGAACCGAAGAAGTGGTAGTTAGAAGGGATTTAGAGCTGCAAGCAGTTTGGTTTGGGAAATTAGATGCGAAATGACACTGCAAAGGCCTTCCAACAGGCTTGGAAAAGTGTGTTCTATATCTCTGCCAAACAGACTCCCCAGAGGTTGAGCTTTCAGAAGCAAGCTTAACTCTTAGGGAGGAAGCAGCAGAATGTGCCTCTCACATCTAGCCTGTAGGAATTCAGGTTGGCAAGTTCTATGGGGAAGCCCATTGCTGCCTATGGTGGAAACGGCATGGGAGATTTCAGTTTCAAAATCTCTGTGAAAAAGCGTCAGAGAAGCTTCTCCGTTTAGAATCCAGCATATCTCACTGAACCGAAGAAGTGGTAGTTAGAAGGGAGTTAGAGCTGCAAGCAGTTTGGTTTTGGAAATTAGACGCGAAATGAAACTGCAAATGCCTTCCAACAGGCTTGGAAAAGTGTGTTCTATATCTCTGCCAAACAGACTCCCCGGAGGTTGAGCTTTCTGAAGCAAGTTTAACTCTAAGGGAGGAAGCAGCAGAATGTGCCTCTCACATCTAGCCTGTAGGAATTCAGGTTGGCAAGTTCTATGGGGAAGCCCATTGCTGCCTAAGGTGGAAACGGCATGGGAGATTTCAGTTTCAAAATCTCTGTGAAAAAGCATCAGAGAAGCTTCTCCGTTTAGAATCCAGCATATCTCACTGAACCGAAGAAGTGGTAGTTAGAAGGGAGTTAGAGCTGCAAGCAGTTTGCTTTGAGAAATTAGACGCGAAATGACACTGCAAAGGCCTTCCAACAGGCTTGGAAAAGTGTGTTCTATATGTCTGCCAAACAGACTCCCCAGAGGTTGAGCTTTCAGAAGCAAGCTTAACTCTTAGGGAGGAAGCAGCAGAATGTGCCTCTCACATCTAGCCTGTAGGAATTCAGGTTGGCAAATTCTATGAGGAAGCCCATTGCTGCCTATGGTGGAAACGGCATGGGAGATTTCAGTTTCAAAATCTCTGTGAAAAAGCGTCAGAGAAGCTTCTCCGTTTAGAATCCAGCATATCTCACTGAACCGAAGAAGTGGTAGTTAGAAGGGAGTTAGAGCTGCAAGCAGTTTGGTTTGGGAAATAAGACGCGAAATGAAACTGCAAAGGCCTTCCAACAGGCTTGGAAAAGTGTGTTCTATATCTCTGCCAAACAGACTCCCCGGAGGTTGAGCTTTCAGAAGCAAGCTTAACTCTTAGGGAGGAAGCAGCAGAATGTGCCTCTCACATCTAGCCTGTAGGAATTCAGGTTGGCAAGTTCTATGGGGAAGCCCATTGCTGCCTATGGTGGAAACGGCATGGGAGATTTCAGTTTCAAAATCTCTGTGAAAAAGCGTCAGAGAAGCTTCTCCGTTTAGAATCCAGCATATCTCACTGAACCGAAGAAGTGGTAGTTAGAAGGGAGTTAGAGCTGCAAGCAGTTTGGTTTGGGAAATTAGATGCGAAATGACACTGCAAAGGCCTTCCAACAGGCTTGGAAAAGTGTGTTCTATATCTCTGCCAAACAGACTCCCCGGAGGTTGAGCTTTCAGAAGCAAGCTTAACTCTTAGGGAGGAAGCAGCAGAATGTGCCTCTCACATCTAGCCTGTAGGCATTCAGGTTGGCAAGTTCTATGGGGAAGCCCTTGCTGCCTATGGTGGAAACGGCATGGGAGATTTCAGTTTCAAAATCTCTGTGAAAAAGCGTCAGAGAAGCTTCTCCGTTTAGAATCCAGCATATCTCACTGAACCGAAGAAGTGGTAGTTAGAAGGGAGTTAGAGCTGCAAGCAGTTTGGTTTGGGAAATTAGACGCGAAATGAAACTGCAAATGCCTTCCAACAGGCTTGGAAAAGTGTGTTCTATATCTCTGCCAAAAAACTCCCCGGAGGTTGAGCTTTCAGAAGCTAGTTTAACTCTAAGGGAGGAAGCAGCAGAATGTGCCTCTCACATCTAGCCTGTAGGAATTCAGGTTGGCAAGTTCTATGGGGAAGCCCATTGCTGCCTTCGTTGGAAACGGGTTTGGAAATTTCAGCTTCAAAATCTCTGTGAAAAAGCGTCAGAGAAGCTTCTCCGTTTAGATTCCAGCATATCTCACTGAACCGAAGAAGTGGTAGTTAGAAGGGATTTAGAGCTGCAAGCAGTTTGGTTTGGGAAATTAGATGCGAAATGACACTGCAAAGGCCTTCCAACAGGCTTGGAAAAGTGTGTTCTATATCTCTGCCAAACAGACTCCCCAGAGGTTGAGCTTTCAGAAGCAAGCTTAACTCTTAGGGAGGAAGCAGCAGAATGTGCCTCTCACATCTAGCCTGTAGGAATTCAGGTTGGCAAGTTCTATGAGGAAGCCCATTGCTGCCTATGGTGGAAACGGCATGGGAGATTTCAGTTTCAAAATCTCTGTGAAAAAGCGTCAGAGAAGCTTCTCCGTTTAGAATCCAGCATATCTCACTGAACCGAAGAAGTGGTAGTTAGAAGGGAGTTAGAGCTGCAAGCAGTTTGGTTTGGGAAATAAGACGCGTAATGAAACTGCAAATGCCTTCCAACAGGCTTGGAAAATTGTGTTCTATATCTCTGCCAAACAGACTCCCCGGAGGCTGAGCTTTCAGAAGCTAGTTTAACTCTAAGGGAGGAAGCAGCAGAATGTGCCTCTCACATCTAGCCTGTAGGAATTCAGGTTGGCAAGTTCTATGGGGAAGCCCATTGATGCCTATGGTGGAAACGGCATGGGAGATTTCAGTTTCAAAATCTCTGTGAAAAAGCGTCAAAGAAGCTTCTCCGTTTAGAATCAGGCATATCTCACTGAACCGAAGAAGTGGTAGTTAGAAGGGAGTTAGAGCTGCAAGCAGTTTGGTTTGGGAAATTAGATGCGACATGACACTGCAAAGGCCTTCCAACAGGCTTGGAAAAGTGTGTTCTATATCTCTGCCAAACAGACTCCCCGGAGGTTGAGCTTTCAGAAGCAACCTTAACTCTTAGGGAGGAAGCAGCAGAATGTGCCTCTCACATCTAGCCTGTAGGAATTCAGGATGGCAAGTTCTATGGGGAAGCCCATTGCTGCCTATGGTGGAAACGGCATGGGAGATTTCAGTTTCAAAATCTCTGTGAAAAAGCGTCAGAGAAGCTTCTCCGTTTAGAATCCAGCATATCTCACTGAACCGAAGAAGTGGTAGTTAGAAGGGAGTTAGAGCTGCAAGCAGTTTGGTTTGGGAAATTAGACGCGAAATGAAACTGCAAATGGCTTCCAACAAGCTTGGAAAATTGTGTTCTATATCTCTGCCAAACAAACTCCCCGGAGTTTGAGCTTTCAGAAACTAGTTTAACTCTAAGGGAGGAAGCAGCAGAATGTGCCTCTCACATCTAGCCTGTAGGAATTCAGGTTGGCAAGTTCTATGTGGAAGCCCATTGCTGCCTATGGTGGAAACGGCAAGAGAGATTTCAGTTTCAAAATCTCTGTGAAAAAGCGTCAGAGAAGCTTCTCCGTTTAGAATCCAGCATATCTCACTGAACCGAAGAAGTGGCAGTTAGAAGGGAGTTAGAGCTGCAAGCAGTTTGGTTTGGGAAATTAAATGCGAAATGACACTGCAAAGGCCTTCCAACAGGCTTGGAAAAGTGTGTTCTATATCTCTGCCAAACAGACTCCCCAGAGGTTGAGCTTTCAGAAGCAAGCTTAACTCTTAGGGAGGAAGCAGCAGAATGTGCCTCTCACATCTAGCCTGTAGGAATTCAGGTTGGCAAGTTCTATGGGGAAGCCCATTGCTGCCTATGGTGGAAACGGAATGGGAGATTTCAGTTTCAAAATCTCTGTGAAAAAGCGTCAGAGAAGCTTCTCCGTTTAGAATCCAGCATATCTCACTGAACCGAAGAAGTGGTAGTTAGAAGGGAGTTAGAGCTGCAAGCAGTTTGGTTTGGGAAATTAGACGCGAAATGAAACTGCAAATGCCTTCCAACAGGCTTGGAAAAGTGTGTTCTATATCCCTGCCAAACAGACTCCCCGGAGGTTGAGCTTTCAGAAGCAAGTTTAACTCTAAGGGAGGAAGCAGCAGAATGTGCCTCTCACATCTAGCCTTTAGGAATTCAGGTTGGCAAGTTCTATGGAGAAGCCCATTGGCGCCTTCGTTGGAAACGGGTCTGGAAATTTCAGTTTCAAAATCTCTGTGAAAAAGCGTCAGAGAAGCTTCTCCGTTTAGAATCCAGCATATCTCACTGAACCGAAGAAGTGGTAGTTAGAAGGGAGTTAGAGCTGCAAGCAGTTTGGTTTGGGAAATTAGACGCGAAATGAAACTGCAAATGCCTTCCAACAGGCTTGGAAAAGTGTGTTCTATATCTCTGCCAAACAAACTACCCGGAGGTTGAGCTTTCAGAAGCTAGTTTAACTCTAAGGGAGGAAGCAGCAGAATGTGCCTCTCACATCTAGCCTGTAGGAATTCAGGTTGGCAAGTTCTATGTGGAAGCCCATTGCTGCCTATGGTGGAAACGGCAAGGGAGATTTCAGTTTCAAAATCTCTGTGAAAAAGCGTCAGAGAAGCTTCTCCGTTTAGAATCCAGCATATCTCACTGAACCGAAGAAGTGGTAGTTAGAAGGGAGTTAGAGCTGCAAGCAGTTTGGTTTGGGAAATTAGATGCGAAATGACACTGCAAAGGCCTTCCAACAGGCTTCGAAAAGTGTCTTCTATATCTCTGCCAAACAGACTCCCCGGAGGTTGAGCTTTCAGAAGCAAGCTTAACTCTTAGGGAGGAAGCAGCAGAATGTGCCTCTCACATCTAGCCTGTAGGAATTCAGGTTGGCAAGTTCTATGGGGTAGCCCATTGCTGCCTATGGTCGAAACGGCATGGGAGATTTCAGTTTCAAAATCTCTGTGAAAAAGCGTCAGAGAAGCTTCTCCGTTTAGAATCCAGCATATCTCACAGAACCGAAGAAGTGGTAGTTAGAAGGGAGTTAGAGCTGCAAGCAGTTTGGTTTGGGAAATTAGACGCGAAATGAAACTGCAAATGCCTTCAAACAAGCTTGGAAAAATGTGTTCTATATCTCTGCCAAACAGACTCCCCGGAGGTTGAGCTTTCAGAAGCAAGTTTAACTCTAAGGGAGGAAGCAGCAGAATGTGCCTCTCACATCTAGCCTGTAGGAATTCAGGTTGGCAAGTTCTATGGGGAAGCCCATTGCTGCCTATGGTGGAAACGGCATGGGAGATTTCAGTTTCAAAATCTCTGTGAAAAAGCGTCAGAGAAGCTTCTCCGTTTAGAATCCAGCATATCTCACTGAACCGAAGAAGTGGTAGTTAGAAGGGAGTTAGAGCTGCAAGCAGTTTGGTTTGGGAAATTAGATGCGAAATGACACTGCAAATGCCTTCCAACAGGCTTGGAAAAGTGTGTTCTATATCTCTGCCAAACAGACTCCCCGGAGGTTGAGCTTTCAGAAGCAAGCTTAACTCTTAGGGAGGAAGCAGCAGAATGTGCCTCTCACATCTAGCCTGTAGGCATTCAGGTTGGCAAGTTCTATGGGGAAGCCCTTGCTGCCTATGGTGGAAACGGCATGGGAGATTTCAGTTTCAAAATCTCTGTGAAAAAGCGTCAGAGAAGCTTCTCCGTTTAGAATCCAGCATATCTCACAGAACCGAAGAAGTGGTAGTTAGAAGGGAGTTAGAGCTGCAAGCAGTTTGGTTTGGGAAATTAGACGCGAAATGAAACTGCAAATGCCTTCAAACAGGCTTGGGAAAATGTGTTCTATATCTCTGCCAAACAAACTCCCCGGAGGTTGAGCTTTCAGAAGCAAGTTTAACTCTAAGGGAGGAAGCAGCAGAATGTGCCTCTCACATCTAGCCTGTAGGAATTCAGGTTGGCAAGTTCTATGGGGAAGCCCATTGCTGCCTATGGTGGAAACGGCATGGGAGATTTCAGTTTCAAAATCTCTCTGAAAAAGCGTCAGAGAAGCTTCTCCGTTTAGAATCCAGCATATCTCACTGAACCGAAGAAGTGGCAGTTAGAAGGGAGTTAGAGCTGCAAGCAGTTTGGTTTGGGAAATAAGACGCGAAATGAAACTGCAAAGGCCTTCCATCAGGCTTGGAAAAGTGTGTTCTATATCTCTGCCAAACAGACTCCCCGGAGGTTGAGCTTTCAGAAGCAAGCTTAACTCTTAGGGAGGTAGCAGCAGAATGTGCCTCTCACATCTAGCCTGTAGGAATTCAGGATGGCAAGTTCTATGGGGAAGCCCATTGCTGCCTATGGTGGAAACGGCATGGGAGATTTCAGTTTCAAAATCTCTGTGAAAAAGCGTCAGAGAAGCTTCTCCGTTTAGAATCGAGCATATCTCACTGAACCGAAGAAGTGGTAGTTAGAAGGGAGTTAGAGCTGCAAGCAGTTTGGTTTTGGAAATTAGACGCGAAATGAAACTGCAAATGCCTTCCAACAGGCTTGGAAAAGTGTGTTCTATATCTCTGCCAAACAAACTACCCGGAGGTTGAGCTTTCAGAAGCTAGTTTAACTCTAAGGGAGGAAGCAGCAGAATGTGCCTCTCACATCTAGCCTGTAGGGATTCAGGTTGGCAAGTTCTATGTGGAAGCCCATTGCTGCCTATGGTGGAAACGGCAAGGGAGATTTAAGTTTCAAAATCTCTGTGAAAAAGCGTCAGAGAAGCTTCTCCGTTTAGAATCCAGCATATCTCACTGAACCGAAGAAGTGGTAGTTAGAAGGGAGTTAGAGCTGCAAGCAGTTTGGTTTGGGAAATTAGATGCGAAATGACACTGCAAAGGCCTTCCAACAGGCTTCGAAAAGTGTCTTCTATATCTCTGCCAAACAGACTCCCCGGAGGTTGAGCTTTCAGAAGCAAGCTTAACTCTTAGGGAGGAAGCAGCAGAATGTGCCTCTCACATCTAGCCTGTAGGAATTCAGGTTGGCAAGTTCTATGGGGAAGCCCATTGCTGCCTATGGTGGAAACGGCATGGGAGATTTCAGTTTCAAAATCTCTGTGAAAAAGCGTCAGAGAAGCTTCTCCGTTTAGAATCCAGCATATCTCACTGAACCGAAGAAGTGGTAGTTAGAAGGGAGTTAGAGCTGCAAGCAGTTTGGTTTGGGAAATTAGATGCGAAATGACACTGCAAAGGCCTTCCAACAGGCTTGGAAAAGTGTGTTCTATATCTCTGCCAAACAGACTCCCCGGAGGTTGAGCTTTCAGAAGCAAGCTTAACTCTTAGGGAGGAAGCAGCAGAATGTGCCTCTCACATCTAGCCTGTAGGCATTCAGGTTGGCAAGTTCTATGGGGAAGCCCTTGCTGCCTATGGTGGAAACGGCATGGGAGATTTCAGTTTCAAAATCTCTGTGAAAAAGCGTCAGAGAAGCTTCTCCGTTTAGAATCCAGCATATCTCACTGAACCGAAGAAGTGGTAGTTAGAAGGGAGTTAGAGCTGCAAGCAGTTTGGTTTGGGAAATTAGACGCGAAATGAAACTGCAAATGCCTTCAAACAGGCTTGGGAAAGTGTGTTCTATATCTCTGCCAAACAAACTCCCCGGAGGTTGAGCTTTCAGAAGCAAGTTTAACTCTAAGGGAGGAAGCAGCAGAATGTGCCTCTCACATCTAGCCTGTAGGAATTCAGGTTGGCAAGTTCTATGGGGAAGCCCATTGGCGCCTTCGTTGGAAACGGGTTTGGAAATTTCAGCTTCAAAATCTCTGTGAAAAAGCGTCAGAGAAGCTTCTCCGTTTAGAATCCAGCATATCTCACAGAACCGAAGAAGTGGTAGTTAGAAGGGAGTTAGAGCTGCAAGCAGTTTGGTTTGGGAAATTAGATGCGAAATGACACTGCAAAGGCCTTCCAACAGGCTTGGAAAAGTGTGTTCTATATCTCTGCCAAACAGACTCCCCAGAGGTTCAGCTTTCAGAAGCAAGCTTAACTCTTAGGGAGGAAGCAGCAGAATGTGCCTCTCACATCTAGCCTGTAGGAATTCAGGTTGGCAAGTTCTATGAGGAAGCCCATTGCTGCCTATGGTGGAAACGGCATGGGAGATTTCAGTTTCAAAATCTCTGTGAAAAAGCGTCAGAGAAGCTTCTCCGTTTAGAATCCAGCATATCTCACTGAACCGAAGAAGTGGCAGTTAGAAGGGAGTTAGAGCTGCAAGCAGTTTGGTTTGGGAAATAAGACGCGAAATGAAACTGCAAAGGCCTTCCAACAGGCTTGGAAAAGTGTGTTCTATATCTCTGCCAAACAGACTCCCCGGAGGTTGAGCTTTCAGAAGCAAGCTTAACTCTTAGGGAGGAAGCAGCAGAATGTGCCTCTCACATCTAGCCTGTAGGAATTCAGGTTGGCAAGTTCTATGGGGAAGCCCATTGCTGCCTATGGTGGAAACGGCATGGGAGATTTCAGTTTCAAAATCTCTGTGAAAAAGCGTCAGAGAAGCTTCTCCGTTTAGAATCCAGCATATCTCACTGAACCGAAGAAGTGGTACTTAGAAGGCAGTTAGAGCTGCAAGCAGTTTGGTTTGGGAAATTAGATGCGAAATGACACTGCAAATGCCTTCCAACAGGCTTGGAAAAGTGTGTTCTATATCTCTGCCAAACAGACTCCCCGGAGGTTGAGCGTTCAGAAGCAAGTTTAACTCTAAGGGAGGAAGCAGCAGAATGTGCCTCTCACATCTAGCCTGTAGGAATTCAGGTTGGCAAGTTCTATGGGGAAGCCCATTGCTGCCTATGGTGGAAACGGCATGGGAGATT
Source organism: Cynocephalus volans (assembly GCF_027409185.1). Lineage (NCBI taxonomy): Eukaryota > Metazoa > Chordata > Mammalia > Dermoptera > Cynocephalidae > Cynocephalus > Cynocephalus volans. The sequence continues at coordinate 165,744 of NW_026902468.1, forward strand.
TCAGTTTCAAAATCTCTCTGAAAAAGCGTCAGAGAAGCTTCTCCGTTTAGAATCCAGCATATCTCACTGAACCGAAGAAGTGGCAGTTAGAAGGGAGTTAGAGCTGCAAGCAGTTTGGTTTGGGAAATAAGACGCGAAATGAAACTGCAAAGGCCTTCCATCAGGCTTGGAAAAGTGTGTTCTATATCTCTGCCAAACAGACTCCCCGGAGGTTGAGCTTTCAGAAGCAAGCTTAACTCTTAGGGAGGAAGCAGCAGAATGTGCCTCTCACATCTAGCCTGTAGGAATTCAGGTTGGCAAGTTCTATGGGGTAGCCCATTGCTGCCTATGGTCGAAACGGCATGGGAGATTTCAGTTTCAAAATCTCTGTGAAAAAGCGTCAGAGAAGCTTCTCCGTTTAGAATCCAGCATATCTCACAGAACCGAAGAAGTGGTAGTTAGAAGGGAGTTAGAGCTGCAAGCAGTTTGGTTTGGGAAATTAGACGCGAAATGAAACTGCAAATGCCTTCAAACAAGCTTGGAAAAATGTGTTCTATATCTCTGCCAAACAGACTCCCCGGAGGTTGAGCTTTCAGAAGCAAGTTTAACTCTAAGGGAGGAAGCAGCAGAATGTGCCTCTCACATCTAGCCTGTAGGAATTCAGGTTGGCAAGTTCTATGGGGAAGCCCATTGCTGCCTATGGTGGAAACGGCATGGGAGATTTCAGTTTCAAAATCTCTGTGAAAAAGCGTCAGAGAAGCTTCTCCGTTTAGAATCCAGCATATCTCACTGAACCGAAGAAGTGGTAGTTAGAAGGCAGTTAGAGCTGCAAGCAGTTTGGTTTGGGAAATTAGATGCGAAATGACACTGCAAAGGCCTTCCAACAGGCTTGGAAAAGTGTGTTCTATATCTCTGCCAAACAGACTCCCCGGAGGTTGAGCTTTCAGAAGCAAGCTTAACTCTTAGGGAGGAAGCAGCAGAATGTGCCTCTCACATCTAGCCTGTAGGCATTCAGGTTGGCAAGTTCTATGGGGAAGCCCTTGCTGCCTATGGTGGAAACGGCATGGGAGATTTCAGTTTCAAAATCTCTGTGAAAAAGCGTCAGAGAAGCTTCTCCGTTTAGAATCCAGCATATCTCACTGAACCGAAGAAGTGGTAGTTAGAAGGGAGTTAGAGCTGCAAGCAGTTTGGTTTGGGAAATTAGACGCGAAATGAAACTGCAAATGCCTTCAAACAGGCTTGGGAAAGTGTGTTCTATATCTCTGCCAAACAAACTCCCCGGAGGTTGAGCTTTCAGAAGCAAGTTTAACTCTAAGGGAGGAAGCAGCAGAATGTGCCTCTCACATCTAGCCTGTAGGAATTCAGGTTGGCAAGTTCTATGGGGAAGCCCATTGGCGCCTTCGTTGGAAACGGGTTTGGAAATTTCAGCTTCAAAATCTCTGTGAAAAAGCGTCAGAGAAGCTTCTCCGTTTAGAATCCAGCATATCTCACAGAACCGAAGAAGTGGTAGTTAGAAGGGAGTTAGAGCTGCAAGCAGTTTGGTTTGGGAAATTAGATGCGAAATGACACTGCAAAGGCCTTCCAACAGGCTTGGAAAAGTGTGTTCTATATCTCTGCCAAACAGACTCCCCGGAGGTTGAGCTTTCAGAAGCAAGCTTAACTCTTAGGGAGGTAGCAGCAGAATGTGCCTCTCACATCTAGCCTGTAGGAATTCAGGATGGCAAGTTCTATGGGGAAGCCCATTGCTGCCTATGGTGGAAACGGCATGGGAGATTTCAGTTTCAAAATCTCTGTGAAAAAGCGTCAGAGAAGCTTCTCCGTTTAGAATCCAGCATATCTCACTGAACCGAAGAAGTGGTAGTTAGAAGGGAGTTAGAGCTGCAAGCAGTTTGGTTTTGGAAAATAGACGCGAAATGAAACTGCAAATGCCTTCCAACAGGCTTGGAAAAGTGTGTTCTATATCTCTGCCAAACAGACTCCCCGGAGGTTGAGCTTTCAGAAGCTAGTTTAACTCTAAGGGAGGAAGCAGCAGAATGTGCCTCTCACATCTAGCCTGTAGGAATTCAGGTTGGCAAGTTCTATGGGGAAGCCCATTGCTGCCTATGGTGGAAACGGCAAGGGAGATTTCAGTTTCAAAATCTCTGTGAAAAAGCGTCAGAGAAGCTTCTCCGTTTAGAATCCAGCATATCTCACTGAACCGAAGAAGTGGTAGTTAGAAGGGAGTTAGAGCTGCAAGCAGTTTGGTTTGGGAAATTAGATGCGAAATGACACTGCAAAGGCCTTCCAACAGGCTTCGAAAAGTGTCTTCTATATCTCTGCCAAACAGACTCCCCGGAGGTTGAGCTTTGAGAAGCAAGCTTAACTCTTAGGGAGGAAGCAGCAGAATGTGCCTCTCACATCTAGCCTGTAGGAATTCAGGTTGGCAAGTTCTATGGGGTAGCCCATTGCTGCTTATGGTCGAAACGGCATGGGAGATTTCAGTTTCAAAATCTCTGTGAAAAAGCGTCAGAGAAGCTTCTCCGTTTAGAATCCAGCATATCTCACAGAACCGAAGAAGTGGTAGTTAGAAGGGAGTTAGAGCTGCAAGCAGTTTGGTTTGGGAAATTAGACGCGAAATGAAACTGCAAATGCCTTCAAACAAGCATGGAAAAATGTGTTCTATATCTCTGCCAAACAGACTCCCCGGAGGTTGAGCTTTCAGAAGCAAGTTTAACTCTAAGGGAGGAAGCAGCAGAATGTGCCTCTCACATCTAGCCTGTAGGAATTCAGGTTGGCAAGTTCTATGGGGAAGCCCATTGGCGCCTTCGTTGGAAACGGGTTTGGAAATTTCAGCTTCAAAATCTCTGTGAAAAAGCGTCAGAGAAGCTTCTCCGTTTAGAATCCAGCATATCTCACAGAACCGAAGAAGTGGTAGTTAGAAGGCAGTTAGAGCTGCAAGCAGTTTGGTTTGGGAAATTAGATGCGAAATGACACTGCAAATGCCTTCCAACAGGCTTGGAAAAGTGTGTTCTATATCTCTGCCAAACAGACTCCCCGGAGGTTGAGCGTTCAGAAGCAAGTTTAACTCTAAGGGAGGAAGCAGCAGAATGTGCCTCTCACATCTAGCCTGTAGGAATTCAGGTTGGCAAGTTCTATGGGGAAGCCCATTGCTGCCTATGGTGGAAACGGCATGGGAGATTTCAGTTTCAAAATCTCTCTGAAAAAGCGTCAGAGAAGCTTCTCCGTTTAGAATCCAGCATATCTCACTGAACCGAAGAAGTGGCAGTTAGAAGGGAGTTAGAGCTGCAAGCAGTTTGGTTTGGGAAATAAGACGCGAAATGAAACTGCAAAGGCCTTCCATCAGGCTTGGAAAAGTGTGTTCTATATCCCTGCCAAACAGACTCCCCGGAGGTTGAGCTTTCAGAAGCAAGCTTAACTCTTAGGGAGGAAGCAGCAGAATGTGCCTCTCACATCTAGCCTGTAGGCATTCAGGTTGGCAAGTTCTATGGGGAAGCCCTTGCTGCCTATGGTGGAAACGGCATGGGAGATTTCAGTTTCAAAATCTCTGTGAAAAAGCGTCAGAGAAGCTTCTCCGTTTAGAATCCAGCATATCTCACTGAACCGAAGAAGTGGTAGTTAGAAGGGAGTTAGAGCTGCAAGCAGTTTGGTTTGGGAAATTAGACGCGAAATGAAACTGCAAATGCCTTCCAACAGGCTTGGAAAAGTGTGTTCTATATCTCTGCCAAAAAACTCCCCGGAGGTTGAGCTTTCAGAAGCTAGTTTAACTCTAAGGGAGGAAGCAGCAGAATGTGCCTCTCACATCTAGCCTTTAGGAATTCAGGTTGGCAAGTTCTATGGAGAAGCCCATTGGCGCCTTCGTTGGAAACGGGTTTGGAAATTTCAGTTTCAAAATCTCTGTGAAAAAGCGTCAGAGAAGGTTCTCCGTTTAGAATCCAGCATATCTCACTGAACCGAAGAAGTGGTAGTTAGAAGGGAGTTAGAGCTGCAAGCACTTTGCTTTGGGAAATTAGACGCGAAATGACACTGCAAATGCCTTCCAACAGGCTTGGAAAAGTGTGTTCTATATCTCTGCCAAACACACTCCCCGGAGGTTGAGCTTTCAGAAGCTAGTTTAACTCTAAGGGAGGAAGCAGCAGAATGTGCCTCTCACATCTAGCCTGTAGGAATTCAGGTTGGCAAGTTCTATGTGGAAGCCCATTGCTGCCTATGGTGGAAACGGCATGGGAGATTTCAGTTTCAAAATCTCTGTGAAAAAGCGTCAGAGAAGCTTCTCCGTTTAGAATCCAGCATATCTCACTGAAACGAAGAAGTGGTAGTTAGAAGGGATTTAGAGCTGCAAGCAGTTTGGTTTGGGAAATTAGATGCGAAATGACACTGCAAAGGCCTTCCAACAGGCTTGGAAAAGTGTGTTCTATATCTCTGCCAAACAGACTCCCCAGAGGTTGAGCTTTCAGAAGCAAGCTTAACTCTTAGGGAGGAAGCAGCAGAATGTGCCTCTCACATCTAGCCTGTAGGAATTCAGGTTGGCAAGTTCTATGAGGAAGCCCATTGCTGCCTATGGTGGAAACTGCATGGGAGATTTCAGTTTCAAAATCTCTGTGAAAAAGCGTCAGAGAAGCTTCTCCGTTTAGAATCCAGCATATCTCACTGAACCGAAGAAGTGGTAGTTAGAAGGGAGTTAGAGCTGCAAGCAGTTTGGTTTGGGAAATAAGACGCGAAATGAAACTGCAAATGCCTTCCAACAGGCTTGGAAAATTGTGTTCTATATCTCTGCCAAACAGACTCCCCGGAGGCTGATCTTCAGAAGCTAGTTTAACTCTAAGGGAGGAAGCAGCAGAATGTGCCTCTCACATCTAGCCTGTAGGAATTCAGGTTGGCAAGTTCTATGGGGAAGCCCATTGCTGCCTATGGTGGAAACGGCATGGGAGATTTCAGTTTCAAAATCTCTGTGAAAAAGCGTCAGAGAAGCTTCTCCGTTTAGAATCCAGCATATCTCACTGAACCGAAGAAGTGGTAGTTAGAAGGGAGTTAGAGCTGCAAGCAGTTTGGTTTGGGAAATTAGATGCGAAATGACACTGCAAAGGCCTTCCAACAGGCTTGGAAAAGTGTGTTCTATATCTCTGCCAAACAGATTCCCCGGAGGTTGAGCTTTCAGAAGTAAGCTTAACTCTTAGGGAGGAAGCAGCAGAATGTGCCTCTCACATCTAGCCTGTAGGAATTCAGGATGGCAAGTTCTATGGGGAAGCCCATTGCTGCCTATGGTGGAAACGGCATGGGAGATTTCAGTTTCAAAATCTCTGTGAAAAAGCGTCAGAGAAGCTTCTCCGTTTAGAATCCAGCATATCTCACTGAACCGAAGAAGTGGTAGTTAGAAGGGAGTTAGAGCTGCAAGCAGTTTGGTTTTGGAAATTAGACGCGAAATGAAACTGCAAATGCCTTCCAACAGGCTTGGAAAAGTGTGTTCTATATCTCTGCCAAACAGACTCCCCGGAGGTTGAGCTTTCAGAAGCAAGTTTAACTCTAAGGGAGGAAGCAGCAGAATGTGCCTCTCACATCTAGCCTGTAGGAATTCAGGTTGGCAAGTTCTATGGGGAAGCCCATTGCTGCCTAAGGTGGAAACGGCATGGGAGATTTCAGTTTCAAAATCTCTGTGAAAAAGCATCAGAGAAGCTTCTCCGTTTAGAATCCAGCATATCTCACTGAACCGAAGAAGTGGTAGTTAGAAGGGAGTTAGAGCTGCAAGCAGTTTGCTTTGAGAAATTAGACGCGAAATGACACTGCAAAGGCCTTCCAACAGGCTTGGAAAAGTGTGTTCTATATCTCTGCCAAACAGACTCCCCAGAGGTTGAGCTTTCAGAAGCAAGCTTAACTCTTAGGGAGGAAGCAGCAGAATGTGCCTCTCACATCTAGCCTGTAGGAATTCAGGTTGGCAAGTTCTATGAGGAAGCCCATTGCTGCCTATGGTGGAAACGGCATGGGAGATTTCAGTTTCAAAATCTCTGTGAAAAAGCGTCAGAGAAGCTTCTCCGTTTAGAATCCAGCATATCTCACTGAACCGAAGAAGTGGTAGTTAGAAGGGAGTTAGAGCTGCAAGCAGTTTGGTTTGGGAAATAAGACGCGAAATGAAACTGCAAAGGCCTTCCAACAGGCTTGGAAAAGTGTGTTCTATATCTCTGCCAAACAGACTCCCCGGAGGTTGAGCTTTCAGAAGCAAGCTTAACTCTTAGGGAGGAAGCAGCAGAATGTGCCTCTCACATCTAGCCTGTAGGAATTCAGGTTGGCAAGTTCTATGGGGAAGCCCATTGCTGCCTATGGTGGAAACGGCATGGGAGATTTCAGTTTCAAAATCTCTGTGAAAAAGCGTCAGAGAAGCTTCTCCGTTTAGAATCCAGCATATCTCACTGAACCGAAGAAGTGGTAGTTAGAAGGGAGTTAGAGCTGCAAGCAGTTTGGTTTGGGAAATTAGATGCGAAATGACACTGCAAAGGCCTTCCAACAGGCTTGGAAAAGTGTGTTCTATATCTCTGCCAAACAGACTCCCCGGAGGTTGAGCTTTCAGAAGCAAGCTTAACTCTTAGGGAGGAAGCAGCAGAATGTGCCTCTCACATCTAGCCTGTAGGCATTCAGGTTGGCAAGTTCTATGGGGAAGCCCTTGCTGCCTATGGTGGAAACGGCATGGGAGATTTCAGTTTCAAAATCTCTGTGAAAAAGCGTCAGAGAAGCTTCTCCGTTTAGAATCCAGCATATCTCACTGAACCGAAGAAGTGGTAGTTAGAAGGGAGTTAGAGCTGCAAGCAGTTTGGTTTGGGAAATTAGACGCGAAATGAAACTGCAAATGCCTTCCAACAGGCTTGGAAAAGTGTGTTCTATATCTCTGCCAAAAAACTCCCCGGAGGTTGAGCTTTCAGAAGCTAGTTTAACTCTAAGGGAGGAAGCAGCAGAATGTGCCTCTCACATCTAGCCTGTAGGAATTCAGGTTGGCAAGCTCTATGGGGAAGCCCATTGCTGCCTTCGTTGGAAACGGGTTTGGAAATTTCAGCTTCAAAATCTCTGTGAAAAAGCGTCAGAGAAGCTTCTCCGTTTAGATTCCAGCATATCTCACTGAACCGAAGAAGTGGTAGTTAGAAGGGATTTAGAGCTGCAAGCAGTTTGGTTTGGGAAATTAGATGCGAAATGACACTGCAAAGGCCTTCCAACAGGCTTGGAAAAGTGTGTTCTATATCTCTGCCAAACAGACTCCCCAGAGGTTGAGCTTTCAGAAGCAAGCTTAACTCTTAGGGAGGAAGCAGCAGAATGTGCCTCTCACATCTAGCCTGTAGGAATTCAGGTTGGCAAGTTCTATGGGGAAGCCCATTGCTGCCTATGGTGGAAACGGCATGGGAGATTTCAGTTTCAAAATCTCTGTGAAAAAGCGTCAGAGAAGCTTCTCCGTTTAGAATCCAGCATATCTCACTGAACCGAAGAAGTGGTAGTTAGAAGGGAGTTAGAGCTGCAAGCAGTTTGGTTTTGGAAATTAGACGCGAAATGAAACTGCAAATGCCTTCCAACAGGCTTGGAAAAGTGTGTTCTATATCTCTGCCAAACAGACTCCCCGGAGGTTGAGCTTTCTGAAGCAAGTTTAACTCTAAGGGAGGAAGCAGCAGAATGTGCCTCTCACATCTAGCCTGTAGGAATTCAGGTTGGCAAGTTCTATGGGGAAGCCCATTGCTGCCTAAGGTGGAAACGGCATGGGAGATTTCAGTTTCAAAATCTCTGTGAAAAAGCATCAGAGAAGCTTCTCCGTTTAGAATCCAGCATATCTCACTGAACCGAAGAAGTGGTAGTTAGAAGGGAGTTAGAGCTGCAAGCAGTTTGCTTTGAGAAATTAGACGCGAAATGACACTGCAAAGGCCTTCCAACAGGCTTGGAAAAGTGTGTTCTATATGTCTGCCAAACAGACTCCCCAGAGGTTGAGCTTTCAGAAGCAAGCTTAACTCTTAGGGAGGAAGCAGCAGAATGTGCCTCTCACATCTAGCCTGTAGGAATTCAGGTTGGCAAATTCTATGAGGAAGCCCATTGCTGCCTATGGTGGAAACGGCATGGGAGATTTCAGTTTCAAAATCTCTGTGAAAAAGCGTCAGAGAAGCTTCTCCGTTTAGAATCCAGCATATCTCACTGAACCGAAGAAGTGGTAGTTAGAAGGGAGTTAGAGCTGCAAGCAGTTTGGTTTGGGAAATAAGACGCGAAATGAAACTGCAAAGGCCTTCCAACAGGCTTGGAAAAGTGTGTTCTATATCTCTGCCAAACAGACTCCCCGGAGGTTGAGCTTTCAGAAGCAAGCTTAACTCTTAGGGAGGAAGCAGCAGAATGTGCCTCTCACATCTAGCCTGTAGGAATTCAGGTTGGCAAGTTCTATGGGGAAGCCCATTGCTGCCTATGGTGGAAACGGCATGGGAGATTTCAGTTTCAAAATCTCTGTGAAAAAGCGTCAGAGAAGCTTCTCCGTTTAGAATCCAGCATATCTCACTGAACCGAAGAAGTGGTAGTTAGAAGGGAGTTAGAGCTGCAAGCAGTTTGGTTTGGGAAATTAGATGCGAAATGACACTGCAAAGGCCTTCCAACAGGCTTGGAAAAGTGTGTTCTATATCTCTGCCAAACAGACTCCCCGGAGGTTGAGCTTTCAGAAGCAAGCTTAACTCTTAGGGAGGAAGCAGCAGAATGTGCCTCTCACATCTAGCCTGTAGGCATTCAGGTTGGCAAGTTCTATGGGGAAGCCCTTGCTGCCTATGGTGGAAACGGCATGGGAGATTTCAGTTTCAAAATCTCTGTGAAAAAGCGTCAGAGAAGCTTCTCCGTTTAGAATCCAGCATATCTCACTGAACCGAAGAAGTGGTAGTTAGAAGGGAGTTAGAGCTGCAAGCAGTTTGGTTTGGGAAATTAGACGCGAAATGAAACTGCAAATGCCTTCCAACAGGCTTGGAAAAGTGTGTTCTATATCTCTGCCAAAAAACTCCCCGGAGGTTGAGCTTTCAGAAGCTAGTTTAACTCTAAGGGAGGAAGCAGCAGAATGTGCCTCTCACATCTAGCCTGTAGGAATTCAGGTTGGCAAGTTCTATGGGGAAGCCCATTGCTGCCTTCGTTGGAAACGGGTTTGGAAATTTCAGCTTCAAAATCTCTGTGAAAAAGCGTCAGAGAAGCTTCTCCGTTTAGATTCCAGCATATCTCACTGAACCGAAGAAGTGGTAGTTAGAAGGGATTTAGAGCTGCAAGCAGTTTGGTTTGGGAAATTAGATGCGAAATGACACTGCAAAGGCCTTCCAACAGGCTTGGAAAAGTGTGTTCTATATCTCTGCCAAACAGACTCCCCAGAGGTTGAGCTTTCAGAAGCAAGCTTAACTCTTAGGGAGGAAGCAGCAGAATGTGCCTCTCACATCTAGCCTGTAGGAATTCAGGTTGGCAAGTTCTATGAGGAAGCCCATTGCTGCCTATGGTGGAAACGGCATGGGAGATTTCAGTTTCAAAATCTCTGTGAAAAAGCGTCAGAGAAGCTTCTCCGTTTAGAATCCAGCATATCTCACTGAACCGAAGAAGTGGTAGTTAGAAGGGAGTTAGAGCTGCAAGCAGTTTGGTTTGGGAAATAAGACGCGTAATGAAACTGCAAATGCCTTCCAACAGGCTTGGAAAATTGTGTTCTATATCTCTGCCAAACAGACTCCCCGGAGGCTGAGCTTTCAGAAGCTAGTTTAACTCTAAGGGAGGAAGCAGCAGAATGTGCCTCTCACATCTAGCCTGTAGGAATTCAGGTTGGCAAGTTCTATGGGGAAGCCCATTGATGCCTATGGTGGAAACGGCATGGGAGATTTCAGTTTCAAAATCTCTGTGAAAAAGCGTCAAAGAAGCTTCTCCGTTTAGAATCAGGCATATCTCACTGAACCGAAGAAGTGGTAGTTAGAAGGGAGTTAGAGCTGCAAGCAGTTTGGTTTGGGAAATTAGATGCGACATGACACTGCAAAGGCCTTCCAACAGGCTTGGAAAAGTGTGTTCTATATCTCTGCCAAACAGACTCCCCGGAGGTTGAGCTTTCAGAAGCAACCTTAACTCTTAGGGAGGAAGCAGCAGAATGTGCCTCTCACATCTAGCCTGTAGGAATTCAGGATGGCAAGTTCTATGGGGAAGCCCATTGCTGCCTATGGTGGAAACGGCATGGGAGATTTCAGTTTCAAAATCTCTGTGAAAAAGCGTCAGAGAAGCTTCTCCGTTTAGAATCCAGCATATCTCACTGAACCGAAGAAGTGGTAGTTAGAAGGGAGTTAGAGCTGCAAGCAGTTTGGTTTGGGAAATTAGACGCGAAATGAAACTGCAAATGGCTTCCAACAAGCTTGGAAAATTGTGTTCTATATCTCTGCCAAACAAACTCCCCGGAGTTTGAGCTTTCAGAAACTAGTTTAACTCTAAGGGAGGAAGCAGCAGAATGTGCCTCTCACATCTAGCCTGTAGGAATTCAGGTTGGCAAGTTCTATGTGGAAGCCCATTGCTGCCTATGGTGGAAACGGCAAGAGAGATTTCAGTTTCAAAATCTCTGTGAAAAAGCGTCAGAGAAGCTTCTCCGTTTAGAATCCAGCATATCTCACTGAACCGAAGAAGTGGCAGTTAGAAGGGAGTTAGAGCTGCAAGCAGTTTGGTTTGGGAAATTAAATGCGAAATGACACTGCAAAGGCCTTCCAACAGGCTTGGAAAAGTGTGTTCTATATCTCTGCCAAACAGACTCCCCAGAGGTTGAGCTTTCAGAAGCAAGCTTAACTCTTAGGGAGGAAGCAGCAGAATGTGCCTCTCACATCTAGCCTGTAGGAATTCAGGTTGGCAAGTTCTATGGGGAAGCCCATTGCTGCCTATGGTGGAAACGGAATGGGAGATTTCAGTTTCAAAATCTCTGTGAAAAAGCGTCAGAGAAGCTTCTCCGTTTAGAATCCAGCATATCTCACTGAACCGAAGAAGTGGTAGTTAGAAGGGAGTTAGAGCTGCAAGCAGTTTGGTTTGGGAAATTAGACGCGAAATGAAACTGCAAATGCCTTCCAACAGGCTTGGAAAAGTGTGTTCTATATCCCTGCCAAACAGACTCCCCGGAGGTTGAGCTTTCAGAAGCAAGTTTAACTCTAAGGGAGGAAGCAGCAGAATGTGCCTCTCACATCTAGCCTTTAGGAATTCAGGTTGGCAAGTTCTATGGAGAAGCCCATTGGCGCCTTCGTTGGAAACGGGTCTGGAAATTTCAGTTTCAAAATCTCTGTGAAAAAGCGTCAGAGAAGCTTCTCCGTTTAGAATCCAGCATATCTCACTGAACCGAAGAAGTGGTAGTTAGAAGGGAGTTAGAGCTGCAAGCAGTTTGGTTTGGGAAATTAGACGCGAAATGAAACTGCAAATGCCTTCCAACAGGCTTGGAAAAGTGTGTTCTATATCTCTGCCAAACAAACTACCCGGAGGTTGAGCTTTCAGAAGCTAGTTTAACTCTAAGGGAGGAAGCAGCAGAATGTGCCTCTCACATCTAGCCTGTAGGAATTCAGGTTGGCAAGTTCTATGTGGAAGCCCATTGCTGCCTATGGTGGAAACGGCAAGGGAGATTTCAGTTTCAAAATCTCTGTGAAAAAGCGTCAGAGAAGCTTCTCCGTTTAGAATCCAGCATATCTCACTGAACCGAAGAAGTGGTAGTTAGAAGGGAGTTAGAGCTGCAAGCAGTTTGGTTTGGGAAATTAGATGCGAAATGACACTGCAAAGGCCTTCCAACAGGCTTCGAAAAGTGTCTTCTATATCTCTGCCAAACAGACTCCCCGGAGGTTGAGCTTTCAGAAGCAAGCTTAACTCTTAGGGAGGAAGCAGCAGAATGTGCCTCTCACATCTAGCCTGTAGGAATTCAGGTTGGCAAGTTCTATGGGGTAGCCCATTGCTGCCTATGGTCGAAACGGCATGGGAGATTTCAGTTTCAAAATCTCTGTGAAAAAGCGTCAGAGAAGCTTCTCCGTTTAGAATCCAGCATATCTCACAGAACCGAAGAAGTGGTAGTTAGAAGGGAGTTAGAGCTGCAAGCAGTTTGGTTTGGGAAATTAGACGCGAAATGAAACTGCAAATGCCTTCAAACAAGCTTGGAAAAATGTGTTCTATATCTCTGCCAAACAGACTCCCCGGAGGTTGAGCTTTCAGAAGCAAGTTTAACTCTAAGGGAGGAAGCAGCAGAATGTGCCTCTCACATCTAGCCTGTAGGAATTCAGGTTGGCAAGTTCTATGGGGAAGCCCATTGCTGCCTATGGTGGAAACGGCATGGGAGATTTCAGTTTCAAAATCTCTGTGAAAAAGCGTCAGAGAAGCTTCTCCGTTTAGAATCCAGCATATCTCACTGAACCGAAGAAGTGGTAGTTAGAAGGGAGTTAGAGCTGCAAGCAGTTTGGTTTGGGAAATTAGATGCGAAATGACACTGCAAATGCCTTCCAACAGGCTTGGAAAAGTGTGTTCTATATCTCTGCCAAACAGACTCCCCGGAGGTTGAGCTTTCAGAAGCAAGCTTAACTCTTAGGGAGGAAGCAGCAGAATGTGCCTCTCACATCTAGCCTGTAGGCATTCAGGTTGGCAAGTTCTATGGGGAAGCCCTTGCTGCCTATGGTGGAAACGGCATGGGAGATTTCAGTTTCAAAATCTCTGTGAAAAAGCGTCAGAGAAGCTTCTCCGTTTAGAATCCAGCATATCTCACAGAACCGAAGAAGTGGTAGTTAGAAGGGAGTTAGAGCTGCAAGCAGTTTGGTTTGGGAAATTAGACGCGAAATGAAACTGCAAATGCCTTCAAACAGGCTTGGGAAAATGTGTTCTATATCTCTGCCAAACAAACTCCCCGGAGGTTGAGCTTTCAGAAGCAAGTTTAACTCTAAGGGAGGAAGCAGCAGAATGTGCCTCTCACATCTAGCCTGTAGGAATTCAGGTTGGCAAGTTCTATGGGGAAGCCCATTGCTGCCTATGGTGGAAACGGCATGGGAGATTTCAGTTTCAAAATCTCTCTGAAAAAGCGTCAGAGAAGCTTCTCCGTTTAGAATCCAGCATATCTCACTGAACCGAAGAAGTGGCAGTTAGAAGGGAGTTAGAGCTGCAAGCAGTTTGGTTTGGGAAATAAGACGCGAAATGAAACTGCAAAGGCCTTCCATCAGGCTTGGAAAAGTGTGTTCTATATCTCTGCCAAACAGACTCCCCGGAGGTTGAGCTTTCAGAAGCAAGCTTAACTCTTAGGGAGGTAGCAGCAGAATGTGCCTCTCACATCTAGCCTGTAGGAATTCAGGATGGCAAGTTCTATGGGGAAGCCCATTGCTGCCTATGGTGGAAACGGCATGGGAGATTTCAGTTTCAAAATCTCTGTGAAAAAGCGTCAGAGAAGCTTCTCCGTTTAGAATCGAGCATATCTCACTGAACCGAAGAAGTGGTAGTTAGAAGGGAGTTAGAGCTGCAAGCAGTTTGGTTTTGGAAATTAGACGCGAAATGAAACTGCAAATGCCTTCCAACAGGCTTGGAAAAGTGTGTTCTATATCTCTGCCAAACAAACTACCCGGAGGTTGAGCTTTCAGAAGCTAGTTTAACTCTAAGGGAGGAAGCAGCAGAATGTGCCTCTCACATCTAGCCTGTAGGGATTCAGGTTGGCAAGTTCTATGTGGAAGCCCATTGCTGCCTATGGTGGAAACGGCAAGGGAGATTTAAGTTTCAAAATCTCTGTGAAAAAGCGTCAGAGAAGCTTCTCCGTTTAGAATCCAGCATATCTCACTGAACCGAAGAAGTGGTAGTTAGAAGGGAGTTAGAGCTGCAAGCAGTTTGGTTTGGGAAATTAGATGCGAAATGACACTGCAAAGGCCTTCCAACAGGCTTCGAAAAGTGTCTTCTATATCTCTGCCAAACAGACTCCCCGGAGGTTGAGCTTTCAGAAGCAAGCTTAACTCTTAGGGAGGAAGCAGCAGAATGTGCCTCTCACATCTAGCCTGTAGGAATTCAGGTTGGCAAGTTCTATGGGGAAGCCCATTGCTGCCTATGGTGGAAACGGCATGGGAGATTTCAGTTTCAAAATCTCTGTGAAAAAGCGTCAGAGAAGCTTCTCCGTTTAGAATCCAGCATATCTCACTGAACCGAAGAAGTGGTAGTTAGAAGGGAGTTAGAGCTGCAAGCAGTTTGGTTTGGGAAATTAGATGCGAAATGACACTGCAAAGGCCTTCCAACAGGCTTGGAAAAGTGTGTTCTATATCTCTGCCAAACAGACTCCCCGGAGGTTGAGCTTTCAGAAGCAAGCTTAACTCTTAGGGAGGAAGCAGCAGAATGTGCCTCTCACATCTAGCCTGTAGGCATTCAGGTTGGCAAGTTCTATGGGGAAGCCCTTGCTGCCTATGGTGGAAACGGCATGGGAGATTTCAGTTTCAAAATCTCTGTGAAAAAGCGTCAGAGAAGCTTCTCCGTTTAGAATCCAGCATATCTCACTGAACCGAAGAAGTGGTAGTTAGAAGGGAGTTAGAGCTGCAAGCAGTTTGGTTTGGGAAATTAGACGCGAAATGAAACTGCAAATGCCTTCAAACAGGCTTGGGAAAGTGTGTTCTATATCTCTGCCAAACAAACTCCCCGGAGGTTGAGCTTTCAGAAGCAAGTTTAACTCTAAGGGAGGAAGCAGCAGAATGTGCCTCTCACATCTAGCCTGTAGGAATTCAGGTTGGCAAGTTCTATGGGGAAGCCCATTGGCGCCTTCGTTGGAAACGGGTTTGGAAATTTCAGCTTCAAAATCTCTGTGAAAAAGCGTCAGAGAAGCTTCTCCGTTTAGAATCCAGCATATCTCACAGAACCGAAGAAGTGGTAGTTAGAAGGGAGTTAGAGCTGCAAGCAGTTTGGTTTGGGAAATTAGATGCGAAATGACACTGCAAAGGCCTTCCAACAGGCTTGGAAAAGTGTGTTCTATATCTCTGCCAAACAGACTCCCCAGAGGTTCAGCTTTCAGAAGCAAGCTTAACTCTTAGGGAGGAAGCAGCAGAATGTGCCTCTCACATCTAGCCTGTAGGAATTCAGGTTGGCAAGTTCTATGAGGAAGCCCATTGCTGCCTATGGTGGAAACGGCATGGGAGATTTCAGTTTCAAAATCTCTGTGAAAAAGCGTCAGAGAAGCTTCTCCGTTTAGAATCCAGCATATCTCACTGAACCGAAGAAGTGGCAGTTAGAAGGGAGTTAGAGCTGCAAGCAGTTTGGTTTGGGAAATAAGACGCGAAATGAAACTGCAAAGGCCTTCCAACAGGCTTGGAAAAGTGTGTTCTATATCTCTGCCAAACAGACTCCCCGGAGGTTGAGCTTTCAGAAGCAAGCTTAACTCTTAGGGAGGAAGCAGCAGAATGTGCCTCTCACATCTAGCCTGTAGGAATTCAGGTTGGCAAGTTCTATGGGGAAGCCCATTGCTGCCTATGGTGGAAACGGCATGGGAGATTTCAGTTTCAAAATCTCTGTGAAAAAGCGTCAGAGAAGCTTCTCCGTTTAGAATCCAGCATATCTCACTGAACCGAAGAAGTGGTACTTAGAAGGCAGTTAGAGCTGCAAGCAGTTTGGTTTGGGAAATTAGATGCGAAATGACACTGCAAATGCCTTCCAACAGGCTTGGAAAAGTGTGTTCTATATCTCTGCCAAACAGACTCCCCGGAGGTTGAGCGTTCAGAAGCAAGTTTAACTCTAAGGGAGGAAGCAGCAGAATGTGCCTCTCACATCTAGCCTGTAGGAATTCAGGTTGGCAAGTTCTATGGGGAAGCCCATTGCTGCCTATGGTGGAAACGGCATGGGAGATTTCAGTTTCAAAATCTCTCTGAAAAAGCGTCAGAGAAGCTTCTCCGTTTAGAATCCAGCATATCTCACTGAACCGAAGAAGTGGCAGTTAGAAGGGAGTTAGAGCTGCAAGCAGTTTGGTTTGGGAAATAAGACGCGAAATGAAACTGCAAAGGCCTTCCATCAGGCTTGGAAAAGTGTGTTCTATATCTCTGCCAAACAGACTCCCCGGAGGTTGAGCTTTCAGAAGCAAGCTTAACTCTTAGGGAGGAAGCAGCAGAATGTGCCTCTCACATCTAGCCTGTAGGAATTCAGGTTGGCAAGTTCTATGGGGTAGCCCATTGCTGCCTATGGTCGAAACGGCATGGGAGATTTCAGTTTCAAAATCTCTGTGAAAAAGCGTCAGAGAAGCTTCTCCGTTTAGAATCCAGCATATCTCACAGAACCGAAGAAGTGGTAGTTAGAAGGGAGTTAGAGCTGCAAGCAGTTTGGTTTGGGAAATTAGACGCGAAATGAAACTGCAAATGCCTTCAAACAAGCTTGGAAAAATGTGTTCTATATCTCTGCCAAACAGACTCCCCGGAGGTTGAGCTTTCAGAAGCAAGTTTAACTCTAAGGGAGGAAGCAGCAGAATGTGCCTCTCACATCTAGCCTGTAGGAATTCAGGTTGGCAAGTTCTATGGGGAAGCCCATTGCTGCCTATGGTGGAAACGGCATGGGAGATTTCAGTTTCAAAATCTCTGTGAAAAAGCGTCAGAGAAGCTTCTCCGTTTAGAATCCAGCATATCTCACTGAACCGAAGAAGTGGTAGTTAGAAGGCAGTTAGAGCTGCAAGCAGTTTGGTTTGGGAAATTAGATGCGAAATGACACTGCAAAGGCCTTCCAACAGGCTTGGAAAAGTGTGTTCTATATCTCTGCCAAACAGACTCCCCGGAGGTTGAGCTTTCAGAAGCAAGCTTAACTCTTAGGGAGGAAGCAGCAGAATGTGCCTCTCACATCTAGCCTGTAGGCATTCAGGTTGGCAAGTTCTATGGGGAAGCCCTTGCTGCCTATGGTGGAAACGGCATGGGAGATTTCAGTTTCAAAATCTCTGTGAAAAAGCGTCAGAGAAGCTTCTCCGTTTAGAATCCAGCATATCTCACTGAACCGAAGAAGTGGTAGTTAGAAGGGAGTTAGAGCTGCAAGCAGTTTGGTTTGGGAAATTAGACGCGAAATGAAACTGCAAATGCCTTCAAACAGGCTTGGGAAAGTGTGTTCTATATCTCTGCCAAACAAACTCCCCGGAGGTTGAGCTTTCAGAAGCAAGTTTAACTCTAAGGGAGGAAGCAGCAGAATGTGCCTCTCACATCTAGCCTGTAGGAATTCAGGTTGGCAAGTTCTATGGGGAAGCCCATTGGCGCCTTCGTTGGAAACGGGTTTGGAAATTTCAGCTTCAAAATCTCTGTGAAAAAGCGTCAGAGAAGCTTCTCCGTTTAGAATCCAGCATATCTCACAGAACCGAAGAAGTGGTAGTTAGAAGGGAGTTAGAGCTGCAAGCAGTTTGGTTTGGGAAATTAGATGCGAAATGACACTGCAAAGGCCTTCCAACAGGCTTGGAAAAGTGTGTTCTATATCTCTGCCAAACAGACTCCCCGGAGGTTGAGCTTTCAGAAGCAAGCTTAACTCTTAGGGAGGTAGCAGCAGAATGTGCCTCTCACATCTAGCCTGTAGGAATTCAGGATGGCAAGTTCTATGGGGAAGCCCATTGCTGCCTATGGTGGAAACGGCATGGGAGATTTCAGTTTCAAAATCTCTGTGAAAAAGCGTCAGAGAAGCTTCTCCGTTTAGAATCCAGCATATCTCACTGAACCGAAGAAGTGGTAGTTAGAAGGGAGTTAGAGCTGCAAGCAGTTTGGTTTTGGAAAATAGACGCGAAATGAAACTGCAAATGCCTTCCAACAGGCTTGGAAAAGTGTGTTCTATATCTCTGCCAAACAGACTCCCCGGAGGTTGAGCTTTCAGAAGCTAGTTTAACTCTAAGGGAGGAAGCAGCAGAATGTGCCTCTCACATCTAGCCTGTAGGAATTCAGGTTGGCAAGTTCTATGGGGAAGCCCATTGCTGCCTATGGTGGAAACGGCAAGGGAGATTTCAGTTTCAAAATCTCTGTGAAAAAGCGTCAGAGAAGCTTCTCCGTTTAGAATCCAGCATATCTCACTGAACCGAAGAAGTGGTAGTTAGAAGGGAGTTAGAGCTGCAAGCAGTTTGGTTTGGGAAATTAGATGCGAAATGACACTGCAAAGGCCTTCCAACAGGCTTCGAAAAGTGTCTTCTATATCTCTGCCAAACAGACTCCCCGGAGGTTGAGCTTTGAGAAGCAAGCTTAACTCTTAGGGAGGAAGCAGCAGAATGTGCCTCTCACATCTAGCCTGTAGGAATTCAGGTTGGCAAGTTCTATGGGGTAGCCCATTGCTGCTTATGGTCGAAACGGCATGGGAGATTTCAGTTTCAAAATCTCTGTGAAAAAGCGTCAGAGAAGCTTCTCCGTTTAGAATCCAGCATATCTCACAGAACCGAAGAAGTGGTAGTTAGA
The DNA here is from genome assembly GCF_027409185.1 of Cynocephalus volans. NCBI lineage: Eukaryota > Metazoa > Chordata > Mammalia > Dermoptera > Cynocephalidae > Cynocephalus > Cynocephalus volans. The sequence continues at coordinate 184,076 of NW_026902468.1, forward strand.
AGGGAGTTAGAGCTGCAAGCAGTTTGGTTTGGGAAATTAGACGCGAAATGAAACTGCAAATGCCTTCAAACAAGCATGGAAAAATGTGTTCTATATCTCTGCCAAACAGACTCCCCGGAGGTTGAGCTTTCAGAAGCAAGTTTAACTCTAAGGGAGGAAGCAGCAGAATGTGCCTCTCACATCTAGCCTGTAGGAATTCAGGTTGGCAAGTTCTATGGGGAAGCCCATTGGCGCCTTCGTTGGAAACGGGTTTGGAAATTTCAGCTTCAAAATCTCTGTGAAAAAGCGTCAGAGAAGCTTCTCCGTTTAGAATCCAGCATATCTCACAGAACCGAAGAAGTGGTAGTTAGAAGGCAGTTAGAGCTGCAAGCAGTTTGGTTTGGGAAATTAGATGCGAAATGACACTGCAAATGCCTTCCAACAGGCTTGGAAAAGTGTGTTCTATATCTCTGCCAAACAGACTCCCCGGAGGTTGAGCGTTCAGAAGCAAGTTTAACTCTAAGGGAGGAAGCAGCAGAATGTGCCTCTCACATCTAGCCTGTAGGAATTCAGGTTGGCAAGTTCTATGGGGAAGCCCATTGCTGCCTATGGTGGAAACGGCATGGGAGATTTCAGTTTCAAAATCTCTCTGAAAAAGCGTCAGAGAAGCTTCTCCGTTTAGAATCCAGCATATCTCACTGAACCGAAGAAGTGGCAGTTAGAAGGGAGTTAGAGCTGCAAGCAGTTTGGTTTGGGAAATAAGACGCGAAATGAAACTGCAAAGGCCTTCCATCAGGCTTGGAAAAGTGTGTTCTATATCTCTGCCAAACAGACTCCCCGGAGGTTGAGCTTTCAGAAGCAAGCTTAACTCTTAGGGAGGAAGCAGCAGAATGTGCCTCTCACATGTAGCCTGTAGGAATTCAGGTTGGCAAGTTCTATGGGGAAGCCCATTGCTGCCTATGGTGGAAACGGCATGGGAGATTTCAGTTTCAAAATCTCTGTGAAAAAGCGTCAGAGAAGCTTCTCCGTTTAGAATCGAGCATATCTCACTGAACCGAAGAAGTGGTAGTTAGAAGGGAGTTAGAGCTGCAAGCAGTTTGGTTTGGGAAATTAGACGCGAAATGAAACTGCAAATGCCTTCCAACAGGCTTGGAAAAGTGTGTTCTATATCCCTGCCAAACAGACTCCCCGGAGGTTGAGCTTCCAGAAGCAAGTTTAACTCTAAGGGAGGAAGCAGCAGAATGTGCCTCTCACATCTAGCCTTTAGGAATTCAGGTTGGCAAGTTCTATGGAGAAGCCCATTGGCGCCTTCGTTGGAAACGGGTTTGGAAATTTCAGTTTCAAAATCTCTGTGAAAAAGCGTCAGAGAAGCTTCTCCGTTTAGAATCCAGCATATCTCACTGAACCGAAGAAGTGGTAGTTAGAAGGGAGTTAGAGCTGCAAGCAGTTTGCTTTGGGAAATTAGACGCGAAATGACACTGCAAATGCCTTCCAACAGGCTTGGAAAAGTGTGTTCTATATCTCTGCCAAACACACTCCCCGGAGGTTGAGCTTTCAGAAGCTAGTTTAACTCTAAGGGAGGAAGCAGCAGAATGTGCCTCTCACATCTAGCCTGTAGGAATTCAGGTTGGCAAGTTCTATGTGGAAGCCCATTGCTGCCTATGGTGGAAACGGCATTGGAGATTTCAGTTTCAAAATCTCTGTGAAAAAGCGTCAGAGAAGCTTCTCCGTTTAGAATCCAGCATATCTCACTGAACCGAAGAAGTGGTAGTTAGAAGGGATTTAGAGCTGCAAGCAGTTTGGTTTGGGAAATTAGATGCGAAATGACACTGCAAAGGCCTTCCAACAGGCTTGGAAAAGTGTGTTCTATATCTCTGCCAAACAGACTCCCCAGAGGTTGAGCTTTCAGAAGCAAGCTTAACTCTTAGGGAGGAAGCAGCAGAATGTGCCTCTCACATCTAGCCTGTAGGAATTCAGGTTGGCAAGTTCTATGAGGAAGCCCATTGCTGCCTATGGTGGAAACGGCATGGGAGATTTCAGTTTCAAAATCTCTCTGAAAAAGCGTCAGAGAAGCTTCTCCGTTTAGAATCCAGCATATCTCACTGAACCGAAGAAGTGGTAGTTAGAAGGGAGTTAGAGCTGCAAGCAGTTTGGTTTGGGAAATAAGACGCGAAATGAAACTGCAAATGCCTTCCAACAGGCTTGGAAAATTGTGTTCTATATCTCTGCCAAACAGACTCCCGGGAGGCTGATCTTCAGAAGCTAGTTTAACTCTAAGGGAGGAAGCAGCAGAATGTGCCTCTCACATCTAGCCTGTAGGAATTCAGGTTGGCAAGTTCTATGGGGAAGCCCATTGCTGCCTATGGTGGAAACGGCATGGGAGATTTCAGTTTCAAAATCTCTGTGAAAAAGCGTCAGAGAAGCTTCTCCGTTTAGAATCCAGCATATCTCACTGAACCGAAGAAGTGGTAGTTAGAAGGGAGTTAGAGCTGCAAGCAGTTTGGTTTTGGAAATTAGACGCGAAATGAAACTGCAAATGCCTTCCAACAGGCTTGGAAAAGTGTGTTCTATATCTCTGCCAAACAGACTCCCCGGAGGTTGAGCTTTCAGAAGCAAGTTTAACTCTAAGGGAGGAAGCAGCAGAATGTGCCTCTCACATCTAGCCTGTAGGAATTCAGGTTGGCAAGTTCTATGGGGAAGCCCATTGCTGCCTAAGGTGGAAACGGCATGGGAGATTTCAGTTTCAAAATCTCTGTGAAAAAGCATCAGAGAAGCTTCTCCGTTTAGAATCCAGCATATCTCACTGAACCGAAGAAGTGGTAGTTAGAAGGGAGTTAGAGCTGCAAGCAGTTTGCTTTGAGAAATTAGACGCGAAATGACACTGCAAAGGCCTTCCAACAGGCTTGGAAAAGTGTGTTCTATATCTCTGCCAAACAGACTCCCCAGAGGTTGAGCTTTCAGAAGCAAGCTTAACTCTTAGGGAGGAAGCAGCAGAATGTGCCTCTCACATCTAGCCTGTAGGAATTCAGGTTGGCAAGTTCTATGAGGAAGCCCATTGCTGCCTATGGTGGAAACGGCATGGGAGATTTCAGTTTCAAAATCTCTGTGAAAAAGCGTCAGAGAAGCTTCTCCGTTTAGAATCCAGCATATCTCACTGAACCGAAGAAGTGGTAGTTAGAAGGGAGTTAGAGCTGCAAGCAGTTTGGTTTGGGAAATAAGACGCGAAATGAAACTGCAAAGGCCTTCCAACAGGCTTGGAAAAGTGTGTTCTATATCTCTGCCAAACAGACTCCCCGGAGGTTGAGCTTTCTGAAGCAAGCTTAACTCTTAGGGAGGAAGCAGCAGAATGTGCCTCTCACATCTAGCCTGTAGGAATTCAGGTTGGCAAGTTCTATGGGGAAGCCCATTGCTGCCTATGGTGGAAACGGCATGGGAGATTTCAGTTTCAAAATCTCTGTGAAAAAGCGTCAGAGAAGCTTCTCCGTTTAGAATCCAGCATATCTCACTGAACCGAAGAAGTGGTAGTTAGAAGGGAGTTAGAGCTGCAAGCAGTTTGGTTTGGGAAATTAGATGCGAAATGACACTGCAAAGGCCTTCCAACAGGCTTGGAAAAGTGTGTTCTATATCTCTGCCAAACAGACTCCCCGGAGGTTGAGCTTTCAGAAGCAAGCTTAACTCTTAGGGAGGAAGCAGCAGAATGTGCCTCTCACATCTAGCCTGTAGGCATTCAGGTTGGCAAGTTCTATGGGGAAGCCCTTGCTGCCTATGGTGGAAACGGCATGGGAGATTTCAGTTTCAAAATCTCTGTGAAAAAGCGTCAGAGAAGCTTCTCCGTTTAGAATCCAGCATATCTCACTGAACCGAAGAAGTGGTAGTTAGAAGGGAGTTAGAGCTGCAAGCAGTTTGGTTTGGGAAATTAGACGCGAAATGAAACTGCAAATGCCTTCCAACAGGCTTGGAAAAGTGTGTTCTATATCTCTGCCAAAAAACTCCCCGGAGGTTGAGCTTTCAGAAGCTAGTTTAACTCTAAGGGAGGAAGCAGCAGAATGTGCCTCTCACATCTAGCCTGTAGGAATTCAGGTTGGCAAGTTCTATGGGGAAGCCCATTGCTGCCTTCGTTGGAAACGGGTTTGGAAATTTCAGCTTCAAAATCTCTGTGAAAAAGCGTCAGAGAAGCTTCTCCGTTTAGATTCCAGCATATCTCACTGAACCGAAGAAGTGGTAGTTAGAAGGGATTTAGAGCTGCAAGCAGTTTGGTTTGGGAAATTAGATGCGAAATGACACTGCAAAGGCCTTCCAACAGGCTTGGAAAAGTGTGTTCTATATCTCTGCCAAACAGACTCCCCGGAGGTTGAGCTTTCAGAAGCAAGCTTAACTCTTAGGGAGGAAGCAGCAGAATGTGCCTCTCACATCTAGCCTGTAGGAATTCAGGTTGGCAAGTTCTATGAGGAAGCCCATTGCTGCCTATGGTTGAAACGGCATGGGAGATTTCAGTTTCAAAATCTCTGTGAAAAAGCGTCAGAGAAGCTTCTCCGTTTAGAATCCAGCATATCTCACTGAACCGAAGAAGTGGTAGTTAGAAGGGAGTTAGAGCTGCAAGCAGTTTGGTTTGGGAAATAAGACGCGAAATGAAACTGCAAATGCCTTCCAACAGGCTTGGAAAATTGTGTTCTATATCTCTGCCAAACAGACTCCCCGGAGGCTGAGCTTTCAGAAGCTAGTTTAACTCTAAGGGAGGAAGCAGCAGAATGTGCCTCTCACATCTAGCCTGTAGGAATTCAGGTTGGCAAGTTCTATGGGGAAGCCCATTGATGCCTATGGTGGAAACGGCATGGGAGATTTCAGTTTCAAAATCTCTGTGAAAAAGCGTCAAAGAAGCTTCTCCGTTTAGAATCAGGCATATCTCACTGAACCGAAGAAGTGGTAGTTAGAAGGGAGTTAGAGCTGCAAGCAGTTTGGTTTGGGAAATTAGATGCGAAATGACACTGCAAAGGCCTTCCAACAGGCTTGGAAAAGTGTGTTCTATATCTCTGCCAAACAGACTCCCCGGAGGTTGAGCTTTCAGAAGCAAGCTTAACTCTTAGGGAGGAAGCAGCAGAATGTGCCTCTCACATCTAGCCTGTAGGAATTCAGGTTGGCAAGTTCTATGGGGAAGCCCATTGCTGCCTATGGTGGAAACGGAATGGGAGATTTCAGTTTCAAAATCTCTGTGAAAAAGCGTCAGAGAAGCTTCTCCGTTTAGAATCCAGCATATCTCACTGAACCGAAGAAGTGGTAGTTAGAAGGGAGTTAGAGCTGCAAGCAGTTTGGTTTGGGAAATTAGACGCGAAATGAAACTGCAAATGCCTTCCAACAGGCTTGGAAAAGTGTGTTCTATATCCCTGCCAAACAGACTCCCCGGAGGTTGAGCTTTCAGAAGCAAGTTTAACTCTAAGGGAGGAAGCAGCAGAATGTGCCTCTCACATCTAGCCTTTAGGAATTCAGGTTGGCAAGTTCTATGGAGAAGCCCATTGGCGCCTTCGTTGGAAACGGGTCTGGAAATTTCAGTTTCAAAATCTCTGTGAAAAAGCGTCAGAGAAGCTTCTCCGTTTAGAATCCAGCATATCTCACTGAACCGAAGAAGTGGTAGTTAGAAGGGAGTTAGAGCTGCAAGCAGTTTGGTTTGGGAAATTAGACGCGAAATGAAACTGCAAATGCCTTCCAACAGGCTTGGAAAAGTGTGTTCTATATCTCTAACAAACAAACTCCCCGGAGGTTGAGCTTTCAGAAGCTAGTTTAACTCTAAGGGAGGAAGCAGCAGAATGTGCCTCTCACATCTAGCCTGTAGGAATTCAGGTTGGCAAGTTCTATGGGGAAGCCCATTGCTGCCTATGGTGGAAACGGCATGGGAGATTTCAGTTTCAAAATCTCTGTGAAAAAGCGTCAAAGAAGCTTCTCCGTTTAGAATCCAGCATATCTCACTGAACCGAAGAAGTGGTAGTTAGAAGGGAGTTAGAGCTGCAAGCAGTTTGGTTTGGGAAATTAGATGCGAAATGACACTGCAAAGGCCTTCCAACAGGCTTGGAAAAGTGTGTTCTATATCTCTGCCAAACAGACTCCCCGGAGGTTGAGCTTTCAGAAGCAAGCTTAACTCTTAGGGAGGTAGCAGCAGAATGTGCCTCTCACATCTAGCCTGTAGGAATTCAGGATGGCAAGTTCTATGGGGAAGCCCATTGCTGCCTATGGTGGAAACGGCATGGGAGATTTCAGTTTCAAAATCTCTGTGAAAAAGCGTCAGAGAAGCTTCTCCGTTTAGAATCCAGCATATCTCACTGAACCGAAGAAGTGGTAGTTAGAAGGGAGTTAGAGCTGCAAGCAGTTTGGTTTTGGAAATTAGACGCGAAATGAAACTGCAAATGCCTTCCAACAGGCTTGGAAAAGTGTGTTCTATATCTCTGCCAAACAAACTCCCCGGAGGTTGAGCTTTCAGAAGCTAGTTTAACTCTAAGGGAGGAAGCAGCAGAATGTGCCTCTCACATCTAGCCTGTAGGAATTCAGGTTGGCAAGTTCTATGTGGAAGCCCATTGCTGCCTATGGTGGAAACGGCAAGGGAGATTTCAGTTTCAAAATCTCTGTGAAAAAGCGTCAGAGAAGCTTCTCCGTTTAGAATCCAGCATATCTCACTGAACCGAAGAAGTGGTAGTTAGAAGGGAGTTAGAGCTGCAAGCAGTTTGGTTTGGGAAATTAGATGCGAAATGACACTGCAAAGGCCTTCCAACAGGCTTCGAAAAGTGTCTTCTATATCTCTGCCAAACAGACTACGCGGAGGTTGAGCTTTCAGAAGCAAGCTTAACTCTTAGGGAGGAAGCAGCAGAATGTGCCTCTCACATCTAGCCTGTAGGAATTCAGGTTGGCAAGTTCTATGGGGTAGCCCATTGCTGCCTATGGTCGAAACGGCATGGGAGATTTCAGTTTCAAAATCTCTGTGAAAAAGCGTCAGAGAAGCTTCTCCGTTTAGAATCCAGCATATCTCACAGAACCGAAGAAGTGGTAGTTAGAAGGGAGTTAGAGCTGCAAGCAGTTTGGTTTGGGAAATTAGACGCGAAATGAAACTGCAAATGGCTTCCAACAAGCTTGGAAAAGTGTGTTCTATATCTCTGCCAAACAAACTCCCCGGAGTTTGAGCTTTCAGAAACTAGTTTAACTCTAAGGGAGGAAGCAGCAGAATGTGCCTCTCACATCTAGCCTGTAGGAATTCAGGTTGGCAAGTTCTATGGGGAAGCCCATTGCTGCCTATGGTGGAAACGGCAAGGGAGATTTCAGTTTCAAAATCTCTGTGAAAAAGCGTCAGAGAAGCTTCTCCGTTTAGAATCCAGCATATCTCACTGAACCGAAGAAGTGGTAGTTAGAAGGGAGTTAGAGCTGCAAGCAGTTTGGTTTGGGAAATAAGACGCGAAATGAAACTGCAAATGCCTTCCAACAGGCTTGGAAAATTGTGTTCTATATCTCTGCCAAACAGACTCCCCGGAGGCTGATCTTCAGAAGCTAGTTTAACTCTAAGGGAGGAAGCAGCAGAATGTGCCTCTCACATCTAGCCTGTAGGAATTCAGGTTGGCAAGTTCTATGGGGAAGCCCATTGCTGCCTATGGTGGAAACGGCATGGGAGATTTCAGTTTCAAAATCTCTGTGAAAAAGCGTCAGAGAAGCTTCTCCGTTTAGAATCCAGCATATCTCACTGAACCGAAGAAGTGGTAGTTACAAGGGAGTTAGAGCTGCAAGCAGTTTGGTTTGGGAAATTAGATGCGAAATGACACTGCAAAGGCCTTCCAACAGGCTTGGAAAAGTGTGTTCTATATCTCTGCCAAACAGACTCCCCGGAGGTTGAGCTTTCAGAAGCAAGCTTAACTCTTAGGGAGGAAGCAGCAGAATGTGCCTCTCACATCTAGCCTGTAGGCATTCAGGTTGGCAACTTCTATGGGGAAGCCCTTGCTGCCTATGGTGGAAACGGCATGGGAGATTTCAGTTTCAAAATCTCTGTGAAAAAGCGTCAGAGAAGCTTCTCCGTTTAGAATCCAGCATATCTCACTGAACCGAAGAAGTGGTAGTTAGAAGGGAGTTAGAGCTGCAAGCAGTTTGGTTTGGGAAATTAGACGCGAAATGAAACTACAAATGCCTTCAAACAGGCTTGGAAAAGTGTGTTCTATATCTCTGCCAAACAAACTCCCCGGAGGTTGAGCTTTCAGAAGCAAGTTTAACTCTAAGGGAGGAAGCAGCAGAATGTGCCTCTCACATCTAGCCTGTAGGAATTCAGGTTGGCAAGTTCTATGGGGAAGCCCATTGGCGCCTTCGTTGGAAACGGGTTTGGAAATTTCAGCTTCAAAATCTCTGTGAAAAAGCGTCAGAGAAGCTTCTCCGTTTAGAATCCAGCATATCTCACAGAACCGAAGAAGTGGTAGTTAGAAGGCAGTTAGAGCTGCAAGCAGTTTGGTTTGGGAAATTAGATGCGAAATGACACTGCAAATGCCTTCCAACAGGCTTGGAAAAGTGTGTTCTATATCTCTGCCAAACAGACTCCCCGGAGGTTGAGCGTTCAGAAGCAAGTTTAACTCTAAGGGAGGAAGCAGCAGAATGTGCCTCTCACATCTAGCCTGTAGGAATTCAGGTTGGCAAGTTCTATGGGGAAGCCCATTGCTGCCTATGGTGGAAACGGCATGGGAGATTTCAGTTTCAAAATCTCTCTGAAAAAGCGTCAGAGAAGCTTCTCCGTTTAGAATCCAGCATATCTCACTGAGCCGAAGAAGTGGCAGTTAGAAGGGAGTTAGAGCTGCAAGCAGTTTGGTTTGGGAAATAAGACGCGAAATGAAACTGCAAAGGCCTTCCATCAGGCTTGGAAAAGTGTGTTCTATATCTCTGCCAAACAGACTCCCCGGAGGTTGAGCTTTCAGAAGCAAGCTTAACTCTTAGGGAGGAAGCAGCAGAATGTGCCTCTCACATGTAGCCTGTAGGAATTCAGGTTGGCAAGTTCTATGGGGAAGCCCATTGCTGCCTATGGTGGAAACGGCATGGGAGATTTCAGTTTCAAAATCTCTGTGAAAAAGCGTCAGAGAAGCTTCTCCGTTTAGAATCGAGCATATCTCACTGAACCGAAGAAGTGGTAGTTAGAAGGGAGTTAGAGCTGCAAGCAGTTTGGTTTGGGAAATTAGACGCGAAATGAAACTGCAAATGCCTTCCAACAGGCTTGGAAAAGTGTGTTCTATATCCCTGCCAAACAGACTCCCCGGAGGTTGAGCTTCCAGAAGCAAGTTTAACTCTAAGGGAGGAAGCAGCAGAATGTGCCTCTCACATCTAGCCTTTAGGAATTCAGGTTGGCAAGTTCTATGGGGAAGCCCATTGGCGCCTTCGTTGGAAACGGCATGGGAGATTTCAGTTTCAAAATCTCTGTGAAAAAGCGTCAGAGAAGCTTCTCCGTTTAGAATCCAGCATATCTCACTGAACCGAAGAAGTGGTAGTTAGAAGGGAGTTAGAGCTGCAAGCAGTTTGCTTTGGGAAATTAGACGCGAAATGACACTGCAAATGCCTTCCAACAGGCTTGGAAAAGTGTGTTCTATATCTCTGCCAAACACACTCCCCGGAGGTTGAGCTTTCAGAAGCTAGTTTAACTCTAAGGGAGGAAGCAGCAGAATGTGCCTCTCACATCTAGCCTGTAGGAATTCAGGTTGGCAAGTTCTATGTGGAAGCCCATTGCTGCCTATGGTGGAAACGGCATTGGAGATTTCAGTTTCAAAATCTCTGTGAAAAAGCGTCAGAGAAGCTTCTCCGTTTAGAATCCAGCATATCTCACTGAACCGAAGAAGTGGTAGTTAGAAGGGATTTAGAGCTGCAAGCAGTTTGGTTTGGGAAATTAGATGCGAAATGACACTGCAAAGGCCTTCCAACAGGCTTGGAAAAGTGTGTTCTATATCTCTGCCAAACAGACTCCCCAGAGGTTGAGCTTTCAGAAGCAAGCTTAACTCTTAGGGAGGAAGCAGCAGAATGTGCCTCTCACATCTAGCCTGTAGGAATTCAGGTTGGCAAGTTCTATGAGGAAGCCCATTGCTGCCTATGGTGGAAACGGCATGGGAGATTTCAGTTTCAAAATCTCTCTGAAAAAGCGTCAGAGAAGCTTCTCCGTTTAGAATCCAGCATATCTCACTGAACCGAAGAAGTGGTAGTTAGAAGGGAGTTAGAGCTGCAAGCAGTTTGGTTTGGGAAATAAGACGCGAAATGAAACTGCAAATGCCTTCCAACAGGCTTGGAAAATTGTGTTCTATATCTCTGCCAAACAGACTCCCGGGAGGCTGATCTTCAGAAGCTAGTTTAACTCTAAGGGAGGAAGCAGCAGAATGTGCCTCTCACATCTAGCCTGTAGGAATTCAGGTTGGCAAGTTCTATGGGGAAGCCCATTGCTGCCTATGGTGGAAACGGCATGGGAGATTTCAGTTTCAAAATCTCTGTGAAAAAGCGTCAGAGAAGCTTCTCCGTTTAGAATCCAGCATATCTCACTGAACCGAAGAAGTGGTAGTTAGAAGGGAGTTAGAGCTGCAAGCAGTTTGGTTTTGGAAATTAGACGCGAAATGAAACTGCAAATGCCTTCCAACAGGCTTGGAAAAGTGTGTTCTATATCTCTGCCAAACAGACTCCCCGGAGGTTGAGCTTTCAGAAGCAAGTTTAACTCTAAGGGAGGAAGCAGCAGAATGTGCCTCTCACATCTAGCCTGTAGGAATTCAGGTTGGCAAGTTCTATGGGGAAGCCCATTGCTGCCTAAGGTGGAAACGGCATGGGAGATTTCAGTTTCAAAATCTCTGTGAAAAAGCATCAGAGAAGCTTCTCCGTTTAGAATCCAGCATATCTCACTGAACCGAAGAAGTGGTAGTTAGAAGGGAGTTAGAGCTGCAAGCAGTTTGCTTTGAGAAATTAGACGCGAAATGACACTGCAAAGGCCTTCCAACAGGCTTGGAAAAGTGTGTTCTATATCTCTGCCAAACAGACTCCCCAGAGGTTGAGCTTTCAGAAGCAAGCTTAACTCTTAGGGAGGAAGCAGCAGAATGTGCCTCTCACATCTAGCCTGTAGGAATTCAGGTTGGCAAGTTCTATGAGGAAGCCCATTGCTGCCTATGGTGGAAACGGCATGGGAGATTTCAGTTTCAAAATCTCTGTGAAAAAGCGTCAGAGAAGCTTCTCCGTTTAGAATCCAGCATATCTCACTGAACCGAAGAAGTGGTAGTTAGAAGGGAGTTAGAGCTGCAAGCAGTTTGGTTTGGGAAATAAGACGCGAAATGAAACTGCAAAGGCCTTCCAACAGGCTTGGAAAAGTGTGTTCTATATCTCTGCCAAACAGACTCCCCGGAGGTTGAGCTTTCTGAAGCAAGCTTAACTCTTAGGGAGGAAGCAGCAGAATGTGCCTCTCACATCTAGCCTGTAGGAATTCAGGTTGGCAAGTTCTATGGGGAAGCCCATTGCTGCCTATGGTGGAAACGGCATGGGAGATTTCAGTTTCAAAATCTCTGTGAAAAAGCGTCAGAGAAGCTTCTCCGTTTAGAATCCAGCATATCTCACTGAACCGAAGAAGTGGTAGTTAGAAGGGAGTTAGAGCTGCAAGCAGTTTGGTTTGGGAAATTAGATGCGAAATGACACTGCAAAGGCCTTCCAACAGGCTTGGAAAAGTGTGTTCTATATCTCTGCCAAACAGACTCCCCGGAGGTTGAGCTTTCAGAAGCAAGCTTAACTCTTAGGGAGGAAGCAGCAGAATGTGCCTCTCACATCTAGCCTGTAGGCATTCAGGTTGGCAAGTTCTATGGGGAAGCCCTTGCTGCCTATGGTGGAAACGGCATGGGAGATTTCAGTTTCAAAATCTCTGTGAAAAAGCGTCAGAGAAGCTTCTCCGTTTAGAATCCAGCATATCTCACTGAACCGAAGAAGTGGTAGTTAGAAGGGAGTTAGAGCTGCAAGCAGTTTGGTTTGGGAAATTAGACGCGAAATGAAACTGCAAATGCCTTCCAACAGGCTTGGAAAAGTGTGTTCTATATCTCTGCCAAAAAACTCCCCGGAGGTTGAGCTTTCAGAAGCTAGTTTAACTCTAAGGGAGGAAGCAGCAGAATGTGCCTCTCACATCTAGCCTGTAGGAATTCAGGTTGGCAAGTTCTATGGGGAAGCCCATTGCTGCCTTCGTTGGAAACGGGTTTGGAAATTTCAGCTTCAAAATCTCTGTGAAAAAGCGTCAGAGAAGCTTCTCCGTTTAGATTCCAGCATATCTCACTGAACCGAAGAAGTGGTAGTTAGAAGGGATTTAGAGCTGCAAGCAGTTTGGTTTGGGAAATTAGATGCGAAATGACACTGCAAAGGTCTTCCAACAGGCTTGGAAAAGTGTGTTCTATATCTCTGCCAAACAGACTCCCCGGAGGTTGAGCTTTCAGAAGCAAGCTTAACTCTTAGGGAGGAAGCAGCAGAATGTGCCTCTCACATCTAGCCTGTAGGAATTCAGGTTGGCAAGTTCTATGAGGAAGCCCATTGCTGCCTATGGTTGAAACGGCATGGGAGATTTCAGTTTCAAAATCTCTGTGAAAAAGCGTCAGAGAAGCTTCTCCGTTTAGAATCCAGCATATCTCACTGAACCGAAGAAGTGGTAGTTAGAAGGGAGTTAGAGCTGCAAGCAGTTTGGTTTGGGAAATAAGACGCGAAATGAAACTGCAAATGCCTTCCAACAGGCTTGGAAAATTGTGTTCTATATCTCTGCCAAACAGACTCCCCGGAGGCTGAGCTTTCAGAAGCTAGTTTAACTCTAAGGGAGGAAGCAGCAGAATGTGCCTCTCACATCTAGCCTGTAGGAATTCAGGTTGGCAAGTTCTATGGGGAAGCCCATTGATGCCTATGGTGGAAACGGCATGGGAGATTTCAGTTTCAAAATCTCTGTGAAAAAGCGTCAAAGAAGCTTCTCCGTTTAGAATCAGGCATATCTCACTGAACCGAAGAAGTGGTAGTTAGAAGGGAGTTAGAGCTGCAAGCAGTTTGGTTTGGGAAATTAGATGCGAAATGACACTGCAAAGGCCTTCCAACAGGCTTGGAAAAGTGTGTTCTATATCTCTGCCAAACAGACTCCCCGGAGGTTGAGCTTTCAGAAGCAAGCTTAACTCTTAGGGAGGAAGCAGCAGAATGTGCCTCTCACATCTAGCCTGTAGGAATTCAGGATGGCAAGTTCTATGGGGAAGCCCATTGCTGCCTATGGTGGAAACGGCATGGGAGATTTCAGTTTCAAAATCTCTGTGAAAAAGCGTCAGAGAAGCTTCTCCGTTTAGAATCCAGCATATCTCACTCAACCGAAGAAGTGGTAGTTAGAAGGGAGTTAGAGCTGCAAGCAGTTTGGTTTGGGAAATTAGACGCGAAATGAAACTGCAAATGGCTTCCAACAAGCTTGGAAAAGTGTGTTCTATATCTCTGCCAAACAAACTCCCCGGAGTTTGAGCTTTCAGAAACTAGTTTAACTCTAAGGGAGGAAGCAGCAGAATGTGCCTCTCACATCTAGCCTGTAGGAATTCAGGTTGGCAAGTTCTATGTGGAAGCCCATTGCTGCCTATGGTGGAAACGGCAAGGGAGATTTCAGTTTCAAAATCTCTGTGAAAAAGCGTCAGAGAAGCTTCTCCGTTTAGAATCCAGCATATCTCACTGAACCGAAGAAGTGGCAGTTAGAAGGGAGTTAGAGCTGCAAGCAGTTTGGTTTGGGAAATAAGACGCGAAATGAAACTGCAAAGGCCTTCCATCAGGCTTGGAAAAGTGTGTTCTATATCTCTGCCAAACAGACTCCCCGGAGGTTGAGCTTTCAGAAGCAAGCTTAACTCTTAGGGAGGAAGCAGCAGAATGTGCCTCTCACATCTAGCCTGTAGGAATTCAGGTTGGCAAGTTCTATGGGGAAGCCCATTGCTGCCTATGGTGGAAACGGCATGGGAGATTTCAGTTTCAAAATCTCTGTGAAAAAGCGTCAGAGAAGCTTCTCCGTTTAGAATCCAGCATATCTCACTGAACCGAAGAAGTGGTAGTTAGAAGGGATTTAGAGCTGCAAGCAGTTTGGTTTGGGAAATTAAATGCGAAATGACACTGCAAAGGCCATCCAACAGGCTTGGAAAAGTGTGTTCTATATCTCTGCCAAACAGACTCCCCAGAGGTTGAGCTTTCAGAAGCAAGCTTAACTCTTAGGGAGGAAGCAGCAGAATGTGCCTCTCACATCTAGCCTGTAGGAATTCAGGTTGGCAAGTTCTATGGGGAAGCCCATTGCTGCCTATGGTGGAAACGGAATGGGAGATTTCAGTTTCAAAATCTCTGTGAAAAAGCGTCAGAGAAGCTTCTCCGTTTAGAATCCATCATATCTCACTGAACCGAAGAAGTGGTAGTTAGAAGGGAGTTAGAGCTGCAAGCAGTTTGGTTTGGGAAATTAGACGCGAAATGAAACTGCAAATGCCTTCCAACAGGCTTGGAAAAGTGTGTTCTATATCCCTGCCAAACAGACTCCCCGGAGGTTGAGCTTTCAGAAGCAAGTTTAACTCTAAGGGAGGAAGCAGCAGAATGTGCCTCTCACATCTAGCCTTTAGGAATTCAGGTTGGCAAGTTCTATGGAGAAGCCCATTGGCGCCTTCGTTGGAAACGGGTCTGGAAATTTCAGTTTCAAAATCTCTGTGAAAAAGCGTCAGAGAAGCTTCTCCGTTTAGAATCCAGCATATCTCACTGAACCGAAGAAGTGGTAGTTAGAAGGGAGTTAGAGCTGCAAGCAGTTTGGTTTGGGAAATTAGACGCGAAATGAAACTGCAAATGCCTTCCAACAGGCTTGGAAAAGTGTGTTCTATATCTCTAACAAACAAACTCCCCGGAGGTTGAGCTTTCAGAAGCTAGTTTAACTCTAAGGGAGGAAGCAGCAGAATGTGCCTCTCACATCTAGCCTGTAGGAATTCAGGTTGGCAAGTTCTATGGGGAAGCCCATTGCTGCCTATGGTGGAAACGGCATGGGAGATTTCAGTTTCAAAATCTCTGTGAAAAAGCGTCAAAGAAGCTTCTCCGTTTAGAATCCAGCATATCTCACTGAACCGAAGAAGTGGTAGTTAGAAGGGAGTTAGAGCTGCAAGCAGTTTGGTTTGGGAAATTAGATGCGAAATGACACTGCAAAGGCCTTCCAACAGGCTTGGAAAAGTGTGTTCTATATCTCTGCCAAACAGACTCCCCGGAGGTTGAGCTTTCAGAAGCAAGCTTAACTCTTAGGGAGGTAGCAGCAGAATGTGCCTCTCACATCTAGCCTGTAGGAATTCAGGATGGCAAGTTCTATGGGGAAGCCCATTGCTGCCTATGGTGGAAACGGCATGGGAGATTTCAGTTTCAAAATCTCTGTGAAAAAGCGTCAGAGAAGCTTCTCCGTTTAGAATCCAGCATATCTCACTGAACCGAAGAAGTGGTAGTTAGAAGGGAGTTAGAGCTGCAAGCAGTTTGGTTTTGGAAATTAGACGCGAAATGAAACTGCAAATGCCTTCCAACAGGCTTGGAAAAGTGTGTTCTATATCTCTGCCAAACAAACTCCCCGGAGGTTGAGCTTTCAGAAGCTAGTTTAACTCTAAGGGAGGAAGCAGCAGAATGTGCCTCTCACATCTAGCCTGTAGGAATTCAGGTTGGCAAGTTCTATGTGGAAGCCCATTGCTGCCTATGGTGGAAACGGCAAGGGAGATTTCAGTTTCAAAATCTCTGTGAAAAAGCGTCAGAGAAGCTTCTCCGTTTAGAATCCAGCATATCTCACTGAACCGAAGAAGTGGTAGTTAGAAGGGAGTTAGAGCTGCAAGCAGTTTGGTTTGGGAAATTAGATGCGAAATGACACTGCAAAGGCCTTCCAACAGGCTTCGAAAAGTGTCTTCTATATCTCTGCCAAACAGACTACGCGGAGGTTGAGCTTTCAGAAGCAAGCTTAACTCTTAGGGAGGAAGCAGCAGAATGTGCCTCTCACATCTAGCCTGTAGGAATTCAGGTTGGCAAGTTCTATGGGGTAGCCCATTGCTGCCTATGGTCGAAACGGCATGGGAGATTTCAGTTTCAAAATCTCTGTGAAAAAGCGTCAGAGAAGCTTCTCCGTTTAGAATCCAGCATATCTCACAGAACCGAAGAAGTGGTAGTTAGAAGGGAGTTAGAGCTGCAAGCAGTTTGGTTTGGGAAATTAGACGCGAAATGAAACTGCAAATGGCTTCCAACAAGCTTGGAAAAGTGTGTTCTATATCTCTGCCAAACAAACTCCCCGGAGTTTGAGCTTTCAGAAACTAGTTTAACTCTAAGGGAGGAAGCAGCAGAATGTGCCTCTCACATCTAGCCTGTAGGAATTCAGGTTGGCAAGTTCTATGTGGAAGCCCATTGCTGCCTATGGTGGAAACGGCAAGGGAGATTTCAGTTTCAAAATCTCTGTGAAAAAGCGTCAGAGAAGCTTCTCCGTTTAGAATCCAGCATATCTCACTGAACTGAAGAAGTGGCAGTTAGAAGGGAGTTAGAGCTGCAAGCAGTTTGGTTTGGGAAATAAGACGCGAAATGAAACTGCAAAGGCCTTCCAACAGGCTTGGAAAAGTGTGTTCTATATCTCTGGCAAACAGACTCCCCAGAGGTTGAGCTTTCAGAAGCAAGCTTAACTCTTAGGGAGGAAGCAGCAGAATGTGCCTCTCACATCTAGCCTGTAGGAAATCAGGTTGGCAAGTTCTATGGGGAAGCCCATTGCTGCCTATGGTGGAAACGGCATGGGAGATTTCAGTTTCAAAATCTCTGTGAAAAAGCGTCAGAGAAGCTTCTCCGTTTAGAATCCAGCATATCTCACTGAACCGAAGAAGTGGTAGTTAGAAGGGAGTTAGAGCTGCAAGCAGTTTGGTTTGGGAAATTAGACGCGAAATGACACTGCAAATGCCTTCCAACAGGCTTGGAAAATTGTGTTCTATATCTCTGCCAAACAGACTCCCCGGAAGCTGAGCTTTCAGAAGCTAGTTTAACTCTAAGGGAGGAAGCAGCAGAATGTGCCTCTCACATCTAGACTGTAGGAATTCAGGTTGGCAAGTTCTATGGGGAAGCCCTTTGGCGCCTTCGTTGGAAACGGGTTTGGAAATTTCAGTTTCAAAATCTCTGTGAAAAAGCGTCAGAGAAGCTTCTCCGTTTAGAATCCAGCATATCTCACTGAACCGAAGAAGTGGTAGTTAGAAGGGAGTTAGAGCTGCAAGCAGTTTGGTTTTGGAAATTAGACGCGAAATGAAACTGCAAATGCCTTCCAACAGGCTTGGAAAAGTGTGTTCTATATCTCTGCCAAACAGACTCCCCGGAGGTTGAGCTTTCTGAAGCAAGTTTAACTCTAAGGGAGGAAGCAGCAGAATGTGCCTCTCACATCTAGCCTGTAGGAATTCAGGTTGGCAAGTTCTATGGGGAAGCCCATTGCTGCCTAAGGTGGAAACGGCATGGGAGATTTCAGTTTCAAAATCTCTGTGAAAAAGCATCAGAGAAGCTTCTCCGTTTAGAATCCAGCATATCTCACTGAACCGAAGAAGTGGTAGTTAGAAGGGAGTTAGAGCTGCAAGCAGTTTGCTTTGAGAAATTAGACGCGAAATGACACTGCAAAGGCCTTCCAACAGGCTTGGAAAAGTGTGTTCTATATCTCTGCCAAACAGACTCCCCAGAGGTTGAGCTTTCAGAAGCAAGCTTAACTCTTAGGGAGGAAGCAGCAGAATGTGCCTCTCACATCTAGCCTGTAGGAATTCAGGTTGGCAAATTCTATGAGGAAGCCCATTGCTGCCTATGGTGGAAACGGCATGGGAGATTTCAGTTTCAAAATCTCTGTGAAAAAGCGTCAGAGAAGCTTCTCCGTTTAGAATCCAGCATATCTCACTGAACCGAAGAAGTGGTAGTTAGAAGGGAGTTAGAGCTGCAAGCAGTTTGGTTTGGGAAATAAGACGCGAAATGAAACTGCAAAGGCCTTCCAACAGGCTTGGAAAAGTGTGTTCTATATCTCTGCCAAACAGACTCCCCGGAGGTTGAGCTTTCAGAAGCAAGCTTAACTCTTAGGGAGGAAGCAGCAGAATGTGCCTCTCACATCTAGCCTGTAGGAATTCAGGTTGGCAAGTTCTATGGGGAAGCCCATTGCTGCCTATGGTGGAAACGGCATGGGAGATTTCAGTTTCAAAATCTCTGTGAAAAAGCGTCAGAGAAGCTTCTCCGTTTAGAATCCAGCATATCTCACTGAACCGAAGAAGTGGTAGTTAGAAGGGAGTTAGAGCTGCAAGCAGTTTGGTTTGGGAAATTAGATGCGAAATGACACTGCAAAGGCCTTCCAACAGGCTTGGAAAAGTGTGTTCTATATCTCTGCCAAACAGACTCCCCGGAGGTTGAGCTTTCAGAAGCAAGCTTAACTCTTAGGGAGGAAGCAGCAGAATGTGCCTCTCACATCTAGCCTGTAGGCATTCAGGTTGGCAAGTTCTATGGGGAAGCCCTTGCTGCCTATGGTGGAAACGGCATGGGAGATTTCAGTTTCAAAATCTCTGTGAAAAAGCGTCAGAGAAGCTTCTCCGTTTAGAATCCAGCATATCTCACTGAACCGAAGAAGTGGTAGTTAGAAGGGAGTTAGAGCTGCAAGCAGTTTGGTTTGGGAAATTAGACGCGAAATGAAACTGCAAATGCCTTCCAACAGGCTTGGAAAAGTGTGTTCTATATCTCTGCCAAAAAACTCCCCGGAGGTTGAGCTTTCAGAAGCTAGTTTAACTCTAAGGGAGGAAGCAGCAGAATGTGCCTCTCACATCTAGCCTGTAGGAATTCAGGTTGGCAAGTTCTATGGGGAAGCCCATTGCTGCCTTCGTTGGAAACGGGTTTGGAAATTTCAGCTTCAAAATCTCTGTGAAAAAGCGTCAGAGAAGCTTCTCCGTTTAGATTCCAGCATATCTCACTGAACCGAAGAAGTGGTAGTTAGAAGGGATTTAGAGCTGCAAGCAGTTTGGTTTGGGAAATTAGATGCGAAATGACACTGCAAAGGCCTTCCAACAGGCTTGGAAAAGTGTGTTCTATATCTCTGCCAAACAGACTCCCCAGAGGTTGAGCTTTCAGAAGCAAGCTTAACTCTTAGGGAGGAAGCAGCAGAATGTGCCTCTCACATCTAGCCTGTAGGAATTCAGGTTGGCAAGTTCTATGAGGAAGCCCATTGCTGCCTATGGTGGAAACGGCATGGGAGATTTCAGTTTCAAAATCTCTGTGAAAAAGCGTCAGAGAAGCTTCTCCGTTTAGAATCCAGCATATCTCACTGAACCGAAGAAGTGGTAGTTAGAAGGGAGTTAGAGCTGCAAGCAGTTTGGTTTGGGAAATAAGACGCGTAATGAAACTGCAAATGCCTTCCAACAGGCTTGGAAAATTGTGTTCTATATCTCTGCCAAACAGACTCCCCGGAGGCTGAGCTTTCAGAAGCTAGTTTAACTCTAAGGGAGGAAGCAGCAGAATGTGCCTCTCACATCTAGCCTGTAGGAATTCAGGTTGGCAAGTTCTATGGGGAAGCCCATTGATGCCTATGGTGGAAACGGCATGGGAGATTTCAGTTTCAAAATCTCTGTGAAAAAGCGTCAAAGAAGCTTCTCCGTTTAGAATCAGGCATATCTCACTGAACCGAAGAAGTGGTAGTTAGAAGGGAGTTAGAGCTGCAAGCAGTTTGGTTTGGGAAATTAGATGCGACATGACACTGCAAAGGCCTTCCAACAGGCTTGGAAAAGTGTGTTCTATATCTCTGCCAAACAGACTCCCCGGAGGTTGAGCTTTCAGAAGCAACCTTAACTCTTAGGGAGGAAGCAGCAGAATGTGCCTCTCACATCTAGCCTGTAGGAATTCAGGATGGCAAGTTCTATGGGGAAGCCCATTGCTGCCTATGGTGGAAACGGCATGGGAGATTTCAGTTTCAAAATCTCTGTGAAAAAGCGTCAGAGAAGCTTCTCCGTTTAGAATCCAGCATATCTCACTGAACCGAAGAAGTGGTAGTTAGAAGGGAGTTAGAGCTGCAAGCAGTTTGGTTTGGGAAATTAGACGCGAAATGAAACTGCAAATGGCTTCCAACAAGCTTGGAAAAGTGTGTTCTATATCTCTGCCAAACAAACTCCCCGGAGTTTGAGCTTTCAGAAACTAGTTTAACTCTAAGGGAGGAAGCAGCAGAATGTGCCTCTCACATCTAGCCTGTAGGAATTCAGGTTGGCAAGTTCTATGTGGAAGCCCATTGCTGCCTATGGTGGAAACGGCAAGAGAGATTTCAGTTTCAAAATCTCTGTGAAAAAGCGTCAGAGAAGCTTCTCCGTTTAGAATCCAGCATATCTCACTGAACCTAAGAAGTGGCAGTTAGAAGGGAGTTAGAGCTGCAAGCAGTTTGGTTTGGGAAATTAAATGCGAAATGACACTGCAAAGGCCTTCCAACAGGCTTGGAAAAGTGTGTTCTATATCTCTGCCAAACAGACTCCCCAGAGGTTGAGCTTTCAGAAGCAAGCTTAACTCTTAGGGAGGAAGCAGCAGAATGTGCCTCTCACATCTAGCCTGTAGGAATTCAGGTTGGCAAGTTCTATGGGGAAGCCCATTGCTGCCTATGGTGGAAACGGAATGGGAGATTTCAGTTTCAAAATCTCTGTGAAAAAGCGTCAGAGAAGCTTCTCCGTTTAGAATCCAGCATATCTCACTGAACCGAAGAAGTGGTAGTTAGAAGGGAGTTAGAGCTGCAAGCAGTTTGGTTTGGGAAATTAGACGCGAAATGAAACTGCAAATGCCTTCCAACAGGCTTGGAAAAGTGTGTTCTATATCCCTGCCAAACAGACTCCCCGGAGGTTGAGCTTTCAGAAGCAAGTTTAACTCTAAGGGAGGAAGCAGCAGAATGTGCCTCTCACATCTAGCCTTTAGGAATTCAGGTTGGCAAGTTCTATGGAGAAGCCCATTGGCGCCTTCGTTGGAAACGGGTCTGGAAATTTCAGTTTCAAAATCTCTGTGAAAAAGCGTCAGAGAAGCTTCTCCGTTTAGAATCCAGCATATCTCACTGAACCGAAGAAGTGGTAGTTAGAAGGGAGTTAGAGCTGCAAGCAGTTTGGTTTGGGAAATTAGACGCGAAATGAAACTGCAAATGCCTTCCAACAGGCTTGGAAAAGTGTGTTCTATATCTCTGCCAAACAAACTACCCGGAGGTTGAGCTTTCAGAAGCTAGTTTAACTCTAAGGGAGGAAGCAGCAGAATGTGCCTCTCACATCTAGCCTGTAGGAATTCAGGTTGGCAAGTTCTATGTGGAAGCCCATTGCTGCCTATGGTGGAAACGGCAAGGGAGATTTCAGTTTCAAAATCTCTGTGAAAAAGCGTCAGAGAAGCTTCTCCGTTTAGAATCCAGCATATCTCACTGAACCGAAGAAGTGGTAGTTAGAAGGGAGTTAGAGCTGCAAGCAGTTTGGTTTGGGAAATTAGATGCGAAATGACACTGCAAAGGCCTTCCAACAGGCTTCGAAAAGTGTCTTCTATATCTCTGCCAAACAGACTCCCCGGAGGTTGAGCTTTCAGAAGCAAGCTTAACTCTTAGGGAGGAAGCAGCAGAATGTGCCTCTCACATCTAGCCTGTAGGAATTCAGGTTGGCAAGTTCTATGGGGTAGCCCATTGCTGCCTATGGTCGAAACGGCATGGGAGATTTCAGTTTCAAAATCTCTGTGAAAAAGCGTCAGAGAAGCTTCTCCGTTTAGAATCCAGCATATCTCACTGAACCGAAGAAGTGGTAGTTAGAAGGGAGTTAGAGCTGCAAGCAGTTTGGTTTGGGAAATTAGACGCGAAATGAAACTGCAAATGCCTTCAATCAAGCTTGGAAAAATGTGTTCTATATCTCTGCCAAACAGACTCCCCGGAGGTTGAGCTTTCAGAAGCAAGTTTAACTCTAAGGGAGGAAGCAGCAGAATGTGCCTCTCACATCTAGCCTGTAGGAATTCAGGTTGGCAAGTTCTATGGGGAAGCCCATTGCTGCCTATGGTGGAAACGGCATGGGAGATTTCAGTTTCAAAATCTCTGTGAAAAAGCGTCAGAGAAGCTTCTCCGTTTAGAATCCAGCATATCTCACTGAACCGAAGAAGTGGTAGTTAGAAGGGAGTTAGATCTGCAAGCAGTTTGATTTGGGAAATTAGATGCGAAATGACACTGCAAAGGCCTTCCAACAGGCTTGGAAAAGTGTGTTCTATATCTCTGCCAAACAGACTCCCCGGAGGTTGAGCTTTCAGAAGCAAGCTTAACTCTTAGGGAGGAAGCAGCAGAATGTGCCTCTCACATCTAGCCTGTAGGCATTCAGGTTGGCAAGTTCTATGGGGAAGCCCTTGCTGCCTATGGTGGAAACGGCATGGGAGATTTCAGTTTCAAAATCTCTGTGAAAAAGCGTCAGAGAAGCTTCTCCGTTTAGAATCCAGCATATCTCACAGAACCGAAGAAGTGGTAGTTAGAAGGGAGTTAGAGCTGCAAGCAGTTTGGTTTGGGAAATTAGACGCGAAATGAAACTGCAAATGCCTTCAAACAGGCTTGGGAAAGTGTGTTCTATATCTCTGCCAAACAAACTCCCCGGAGGTTGAGCTTTCAGAAGCAAGTTTAACTCTAAGGGAGGAAGCAGCAGAATGTGCCTCTCACATCTAGCCTGTAGGAATTCAGGTTGGCAAGTTCTATGGGGAAGCCCATTGCTGCCTATGGTGGAAACGGCATGGGAGATTTCAGTTTCAAAATCTCTCTGAAAAAGCGTCAGAGAAGCTTCTCCGTTTAGAATCCAGCATATCTCACTGAACCGAAGAAGTGGCAGTTAGAAGGGAGTTAGAGCTGCAAGCAGTTTGGTTTGGGAAATAAGACGCGAAATGAAACTGCAAAGGCCTTCCATCAGGCTTGGAAAAGTGTGTTCTATATCTCTGCCAAACAGACTCCCCGGAGGTTGAGCTTTCAGAAGCAAGCTTAACTCTTAGGGAGGTAGCAGCAGAATGTGCCTCTCACATCTAGCCTGTAGGAATTCAGGATGGCAAGTTCTATGGGGAAGCCCATTGCTGCCTATGGTGGAAACGGCATGGGAGATTTCAGTTTCAAAATCTCTGTGAAAAAGCGTCAGAGAAGCTTCTCCGTTTAGAATCCAGCATATCTCACTGAACCGAAGAAGTGGTAGTTAGAAGGGAGTTAGAGCTGCAAGCAGTTTGGTTTTGGAAATTAGACGCGAAATGAAACTGCAAATGCCTTCCAACAGGCTTGGAAAAGTGTGTTCTATATCTCTGCCAAACAAACTACCCGGAGGTTGAGCTTTCAGAAGCTAGTTTAACTCTAAGGGAGGAAGCAGCAGAATGTGCCTCTCACATCTAGCCTGTAGGGATTCAGGTTGGCAAGTTCTATGTGGAAGCCCATTGCTGCCTATGGTGGAAACGGCAAGGGAGATTTCAGTTTCAAAATCTCTGTGAAAAAGCGTCAGAGAAGCTTCTCCGTTTAGAATCCAGCATATCTCACTGAACCGAAGAAGTGGTAGTTAGAAGGGAGTTAGAGCTGCAAGCAGTTTGGTTTGGGAAATTAGATGCGAAATGACACTGCAAAGGCCTTCCAACAGGCTTCGAAAAGTGTCTTCTATATCTCTGCCAAACAGACTCCCCGGAGGTTGAGCTTTCAGAAGCAAGCTTAACTCTTAGGGAGGAAGCAGCAGAATGTGCCTCTCACATCTAGCCTGTAGGAATTCAGGTTGGCAAGTTCTATGGGGTAGCCCATTGCTGCCTATGGTCGAAACGGCATGGGAGATTTCAGTTTCAAAATCTCTGTGAAAAAGCGTCAGAGAAGCTTCTCCGTTTAGAATCCAGCATATCTCACAGAACCGAAGAAGTGGTAGTTAGAAGGGAGTTAGAGCTGCAAGCAGTTTGGTTTGGGAAATTAGACGCGAAATGAAACTGCAAATGCCTTCAAACAAGCTTGGAAAAATGTGTTCTATATCTCTGCCAAACAGACTCCCCGGAGGTTGAGCTTTCAGAAGCAAGTTTAACTCTAAGGGAGGAAGCAGCAGAATGTGCCTCTCACATCTAGCCTGTAGGAATTCAGGTTGGCAAGTTCTATGGGGAAGCCCATTGCTGCCTATGGTGGAAACGGCATGGGAGATTTCAGTTTCAAAATCTCTGTGAAAAAGCGTCAGAGAAGCTTCTCCGTTTAGAATCCAGCATATCTCACTGAACCGAAGAAGTGGTAGTTAGAAGGGAGTTAGAGCTGCAAGCAGTTTGGTTTGGGAAATTAGATGCGAAATGACACTGCAAAGGCCTTCCAACAGGCTTGGAAAAGTGTGTTCTATATCTCTGCCAAACAGACTCCCCGGAGGTTGAGCTTTCAGAAGCAAGCTTAACTCTTAGGGAGGAAGCAGCAGAATGTGCCTCTCACATCTAGCCTGTAGGCATTCAGGTTGGCAAGTTCTATGGGGAAGCCCTTGCTGCCTATGGTGGAAACGGCATGGGAGATTTCAGTTTCAAAATCTCTGTGAAAAAGCGTCAGAGAAGCTTCTCCGTTTAGAATCCAGCATATCTCACTGAACCGAAGAAGTGGTAGTTAGAAGGGAGTTAGAGCTGCAAGCAGTTTGGTTTGGGAAATTAGACGCGAAATGAAACTGCAAATGCCTTCAAACAGGCTTGGGAAAGTGTGTTCTATATCTCTGCCAAACAAACTCCCCGGAGGTAGAGCTTTCAGAAGCAAGTTTAACTCTAAGGGAGGAAGCAGCAGAATGTGCCTCTCACATCTAGCCTGTAGGAATTCAGGTTGGCAAGTTCTATGGGGAAGCCCATTGGCGCCTTCGTTGGAAACGGGTTTGGAAATTTCAGCTTCAAAATCTCTGTGAAAAAGCGTCAGAGAAGCTTCTCCGTTTAGAATCCAGCATATCTCACAGAACCGAAGAAGTGGTAGTTAGAAGGGAGTTAGAGCTGCAAGCAGTTTGGTTTGGGAAATTAGATGCGAAATGACACTGCAAAGGCCTTCCAACAGGCTTGGAAAAGTGTGTTCTATATCTCTGCCAAACAGACTCCCCAGAGCATCAGCTTTCAGAAGCAAGCTTAACTCTTAGGGAGGAAGCAGCAGAATGTGCCTCTCACATCTAGCCTGTAGGAATTCAGGTTGGCAAGTTCTATGAGGAAGCCCATTGCTGCCTATGGTGGAAACGGCATGGGAGATTTCAGTTTCAAAATCTCTGTGAAAAAGCATCAGAGAAGCTTCTCCGTTTAGAATCCAGCATATCTCACTGAACCGAAGAAGTGGCAGTTAGAAGGGAGTTAGAGCTGCAAGCAGTTTGGTTTGGGAAATAAGACGCGAAATGAAACTGCAAAGGCCTTCCAACAGGCTTGGAAAAGTGTGTTCTATATCTCTGCCAAACAGACTCCCCGGAGGTTGAGCTTTCAGAAGCAAGCTTAACTCTTAGGGAGGAAGCAGCAGAATGTGCCTCTCACATCTAGCCTGTAGGAATTCAGGTTGGCAAGTTCTATGGGGAAGCCCATTGCTGCCTATGGTGGAAACAGCATGGGAGATTTCAGTTTCAAAATCTCTGTGAAAAAGCGTCAGAGAAGCTTCTCCGTTTAGAATCCAGCATATCTCACTGAACCGAAGAAGTGGTACTTAGAAGGCAGTTAGAGCTGCAAGCAGTTTGGTTTGGGAAATTAGATGCGAAATGACACTGCAAATGCCTTCCAACAGGCTTGGAAAAGTGTGTTCTATATCTCTGCCAAACAGACTCCCCGGAGGTTGAGCGTTCAGAAGCAAGTTTAACTCTAAGGGAGGAAGCAGCAGAATGTGCCTCTCACATCTAGCCTGTAGGAATTCAGGTTGGCAAGTTCTATGGGGAAGCCCATTGCTGCCTATGGTGGAAACGGCATGGGAGATTTCAGTTTCAAAATCTCTCTGAAAAAGCGTCAGAGAAGCTTCTCCGTTTAGAATCCAGCATATCTCACTGAACCGAAGAAGTGGCAGTTAGAAGGGAGTTAGAGCTGCAAGCAGTTTGGTTTGGGAAATAAGACGCGAAATGAAACTGCAAAGGCCTTCCATCAGGCTTGGAAAAGTGTGTTCTATATCTCTGCCAAACAGACTCCCCGGAGGTTGAGCTTTCAGAAGCAAGCTTAACTCTTAGGGAGGAAGCAGCAGAATGTGCCTCTCACATGTAGCCTGTAGGAATTCAGGTTGGCAAGTTCTATGGGGAAGCCCATTGCTGCCTATGGTGGAAACGGCATGGGAGATTTCAGTTTCAAAATCTCTGTGAAAAAGCGTCAGAGAAGCTTCTCCGTTTAGAATCCAGCATATCTCACTGAACCGAAGAAGTGGTAGTTAGAAGGCAGTTAGAGCTGCAAGCAGTTTGGTTTGGGAAATTAGATGCGAAATGACACTGCAAAGGCCTTCCAACAGGCTTGGAAAAGTGTGTTCTATATCTCTGCCAAACAGACTCCCCGGAGGTTGAGCTTTCAAAAGCAAGCTTAACTCTTAGGGAGGAAGCAGCAGAATGTGCCTCTCACATCTAGCCTGTAGGAATTCAGGTTGGCAAGTTCTATGGGGAAGCCCATTGCTGCCTATGGTGGAAACGGAATGGGAGATTTCAGTTTCAAAATCTCTGTGAAAAAGCGTCAGAGAAGCTTCTCCGTTTAGAATCGAGCATATCTCACTGAACCGAAGAAGTGGTAGTTAGAAGGGAGTTAGAGCTGCAAGCAGTTTGGTTTGGGAAATTAGACGCGAAATGAAACTGCAAATGCCTTCCAACAGGCTTGGAAAAGTGTGTTCTATATCCCTGCCAAACAGACTCCCCGGAGGTTGAGCTTTCAGAAGCAAGTTTAACTCTAAGGGAGGAAGCAGCAGAATGTGCCTCTCACATCTAGCCTTTAGGAATTCAGGTTGGCAAGTTCTGTGGAGAAGCCCATTGGCGCCTTCGTTGGAAACGGGTTTGGAAATTTCAGTTTCAAAATCTCTGTGAAAAAGCGTCAGAGAAGCTTCTCCGTTTAGAATCCAGCATATCTCACTGAACCGAAGAAGTGGTAGTTAGAAGGGAGTTAGAGCTGCAAGCAGTTTGCTTTGGGAAATTAGACGCGAAATGACACTGCAAATGCCTTCCAACAGGCTTGGAAAAGTGTGTTCTATATCACTGCCAAACACACTCCCCGGAGGTTGAGCTTTCAGAAGCTAGTTTAACTCTAAGGGAGGAAGCAGCAGAATGTGCCTCTCACATCTAGCCTGTAGGAATTCAGGTTGGCAAGTTCTATGTGGAAGCCCATTGCTGCCTATGGTGGAAACGGCATTGGAGATTTCAGTTTCAAAATCTCTGTGAAAAAGCGTCAGAGAAGCTTCTCCGTTTAGAATCCAGCATATCTCACAGAACCGAAGAAGTGGTAGTTAGAAGGGATTTAGAGCTGCAAGCAGTTTGGTTTGGGAAATTAGATGCGAAATGACACTGCAAAGGCCTTCCAACAGGCTTGGAAAAGTGTGTTCTATATCTCTGCCAAACAGACTCCCCAGAGGTTGAGCTTTCAGAAGCAAGCTTAACTCTTAGGGAGGAAGCAGCAGAATGTGCCTCTCACATCTAGCCTGTAGGAATTCAGGTTGGCAAGTTCTATGAGGAAGCCCATTGCTGCCTATGGTGGAAACGGCATGGGAGATTTCAGTTTCAAAATCTCTGTGAAAAAGCGTCAGAGAAGCTTCTCCGTTTAGAATCCAGCATATCTCACTGAACCGAAGAAGTGGTAGTTAGAAGGGAGTTAGAGCTGCAAGCAGTTTGGTTTGGGAAATAAGACGCGAAATGAAACTGCAAATGCCTTCCAACAGGCTTGGAAAATTGTGTTCTATATCTCTGCCAAACAGACTCCCCGGAGGCTGATCTTCAGAAGCTAGTTTAACTCTAAGGGAGGAAGCAGCAGAATGTGCCTCTCACATCTAGCCTGTAGGAATTCAGGTTGGCAAGTTCTATGGGGAAGCCCATTGCTGCCTATGGTGGAAACGGCATGGGAGATTTCAGTTTCAAAATCTCTGTGAAAAAGCGTCAGAGAAGCTTCTCCGTTTAGAATCCAGCATATCTCACAGAACCGAAGAAGTGGTAGTTAGAAGGCAGTTAGAGCTGCAAGCAGTTTGGTTTGGGAAATTAGATGCGAAATGACACTGCAAAGGCCTTCCAACAGGCTTGGAAAAGTGTGTTCTATATCTCTGCCAAACAGACTCCCCAGAGGTTGAGCTTTCAGAAGCAAGCTTAACTCTTAGGGAGGAAGCAGCAGAATGTGCCTCTCACATCTAGCCTGTAGGAATTCAGGTTGGCAAGTTCTATGGGGAAGCCCATTGCTGCCTATGGTGGAAACGGAATGGGAGATTTCAGTTTCAAAATCTCTGTGAAAAAGCGTCAGAGAAGCTTCTCCGTTTAGAATCCAGCATATCTCACTGAACCGAAGAAGTGGTAGTTAGAAGGGAGTTAGAGCTGCAAGCAGTTTGGTTTGGGAAATTAGACGCGAAATGAAACTGCAAATGCCTTCCAACAGGCTTGGAAAAGTGTGTTCTATATCCCTGCCAAACAGACTCCCCGGAGGTTGAGCTTTCAGAAGCAAGTTTAACTCTAAGGGAGGAAG
The DNA here is from genome assembly GCF_027409185.1 of Cynocephalus volans. NCBI lineage: Eukaryota > Metazoa > Chordata > Mammalia > Dermoptera > Cynocephalidae > Cynocephalus > Cynocephalus volans. The sequence continues at coordinate 212,654 of NW_026902468.1, forward strand.
CAGCAGAATGTGCCTCTCACATCTAGCCTTTAGGAATTCAGGTTGGCAAGTTCTATGGAGAAGCCCATTGGCGCCTTCGTTGGAAACGGGTCTGGAAATTTCAGTTTCAAAATCTCTGTGAAAAAGCGTCAGAGAAGCTTCTCCGTTTAGAATCCAGCATATCTCACTGAACCGAAGAAGTGGTAGTTAGAAGGGAGTTAGAGCTGCAAGCAGTTTGGTTTGGGAAATTAGACGCGAAATGAAACTGCAAATGCCTTCCAACAGGCTTGGAAAAGTGTGTTCTATATCTCTGCCAAACAAACTACCCGGAGGTTGAGCTTTCAGAAGCTAGTTTAACTCTAAGGGAGGAAGCAGCAGAATGTGCCTCTCACATCTAGCCTGTAGGAATTCAGGTTGGCAAGTTCTATGTGGAAGCCCATTGCTGCCTATGGTGGAAACGGCAAGGGAGATTTCAGTTTCAAAATCTCTGTGAAAAAGCGTCAGAGAAGCTTCTCCGTTTAGAATCCAGCATATCTCACTGAACCGAAGAAGTGGTAGTTAGAAGGGAGTTAGAGCTGCAAGCAGTTTGGTTTGGGAAATTAGATGCGAAATGACACTGCAAAGGCCTTCCAACAGGCTTCGAAAAGTGTCTTCTATATCTCTGCCAAACAGACTCCCCGGAGGTTGAGCTTTCAGAAGCAAGCTTAACTCTTAGGGAGGAAGCAGCAGAATGTGCCTCTCACATCTAGCCTGTAGGAATTCAGGTTGGCAAGTTCTATGGGGTAGCCCATTGCTGCCTATGGTCGAAACGGCATGGGAGATTTCAGTTTCAAAATCTCTGTGAAAAAGCGTCAGAGAAGCTTCTCCGTTTAGAATCCAGCATATCTCACAGAACCGAAGAAGTGGTAGTTAGAAGGGAGTTAGAGCTGCAAGCAGTTTGGTTTGGGAAATTAGACGCGAAATGAAACTGCAAATGCCTTCAAACAAGCTTGGAAAAATGTGTTCTATATCTCTGCCAAACAGACTCCCCGGAGGTTGAGCTTTCAGAAGCAAGTTTAACTCTAAGGGAGGAAGCAGCAGAATGTGCCTCTCACATCTAGCCTGTAGGAATTCAGGTTGGCAAGTTCTATGGGGAAGCCCATTGCTGCCTATGGTGGAAACGGCATGGGAGATTTCAGTTTCAAAATCTCTGTGAAAAAGCGTCAGAGAAGCTTCTCCGTTTAGAATCCAGCATATCTCACTGAACCGAAGAAGTGGTAGTTAGAAGGGAGTTAGAGCTGCAAGCAGTTTGGTTTGGGAAATTAGATGCGAAATGACACTGCAAATGCCTTCCAACAGGCTTGGAAAAGTGTGTTCTATATCTCTGCCAAACAGACTCCCCGGAGGTTGAGCTTTCAGAAGCAAGCTTAACTCTTAGGGAGGAAGCAGCAGAATGTGCCTCTCACATCTAGCCTGTAGGCATTCAGGTTGGCAAGTTCTATGGGGAAGCCCTTGCTGCCTATGGTGGAAACGGCATGGGAGATTTCAGTTTCAAAATCTCTGTGAAAAAGCGTCAGAGAAGCTTCTCCGTTTAGAATCCAGCATATCTCACAGAACCGAAGAAGTGGTAGTTAGAAGGGAGTTAGAGCTGCAAGCAGTTTGGTTTGGGAAATTAGACGCGAAATGAAACTGCAAATGCCTTCAAACAGGCTTGGGAAAATGTGTTCTATATCTCTGCCAAACAAACTCCCCGGAGGTTGAGCTTTCAGAAGCAAGTTTAACTCTAAGGGAGGAAGCAGCAGAATGTGCCTCTCACATCTAGCCTGTAGGAATTCAGGTTGGCAAGTTCTATGGGGAAGCCCATTGCTGCCTATGGTGGAAACGGCATGGGAGATTTCAGTTTCAAAATCTCTCTGAAAAAGCGTCAGAGAAGCTTCTCCGTTTAGAATCCAGCATATCTCACTGAACCGAAGAAGTGGCAGTTAGAAGGGAGTTAGAGCTGCAAGCAGTTTGGTTTGGGAAATAAGACGCGAAATGAAACTGCAAAGGCCTTCCATCAGGCTTGGAAAAGTGTGTTCTATATCTCTGCCAAACAGACTCCCCGGAGGTTGAGCTTTCAGAAGCAAGCTTAACTCTTAGGGAGGTAGCAGCAGAATGTGCCTCTCACATCTAGCCTGTAGGAATTCAGGATGGCAAGTTCTATGGGGAAGCCCATTGCTGCCTATGGTGGAAACGGCATGGGAGATTTCAGTTTCAAAATCTCTGTGAAAAAGCGTCAGAGAAGCTTCTCCGTTTAGAATCGAGCATATCTCACTGAACCGAAGAAGTGGTAGTTAGAAGGGAGTTAGAGCTGCAAGCAGTTTGGTTTTGGAAATTAGACGCGAAATGAAACTGCAAATGCCTTCCAACAGGCTTGGAAAAGTGTGTTCTATATCTCTGCCAAACAAACTACCCGGAGGTTGAGCTTTCAGAAGCTAGTTTAACTCTAAGGGAGGAAGCAGCAGAATGTGCCTCTCACATCTAGCCTGTAGGGATTCAGGTTGGCAAGTTCTATGTGGAAGCCCATTGCTGCCTATGGTGGAAACGGCAAGGGAGATTTAAGTTTCAAAATCTCTGTGAAAAAGCGTCAGAGAAGCTTCTCCGTTTAGAATCCAGCATATCTCACTGAACCGAAGAAGTGGTAGTTAGAAGGGAGTTAGAGCTGCAAGCAGTTTGGTTTGGGAAATTAGATGCGAAATGACACTGCAAAGGCCTTCCAACAGGCTTCGAAAAGTGTCTTCTATATCTCTGCCAAACAGACTCCCCGGAGGTTGAGCTTTCAGAAGCAAGCTTAACTCTTAGGGAGGAAGCAGCAGAATGTGCCTCTCACATCTAGCCTGTAGGAATTCAGGTTGGCAAGTTCTATGGGGTAGCCCATTGCTGCCTATGGTCGAAACGGCATGGGAGATTTCAGTTTCAAAATCTCTGTGAAAAAGCGTCAGAGAAGCTTCTCCGTTTAGAATCCAGCATATCTCACAGAACCGAAGAAGTGGTAGTTAGAAGGGAGTTAGAGCTGCAAGCAGTTTGGTTTGGGAAATTAGACGCGAAATGAAACTGCAAATGCCTTCAAACAAGCTTGGAAAAATGTGTTCTATATCTCTGCCAAACAGACTCCCCGGAGGTTGAGCTTTCAGAAGCAAGTTTAACTCTAAGGGAGGAAGCAGCAGAATGTGCCTCTCACATCTAGCCTGTAGGAATTCAGGTTGGCAAGTTCTATGGGGAAGCCCATTGCTGCCTATGGTGGAAACGGCATGGGAGATTTCAGTTTCAAAATCTCTGTGAAAAAGCGTCAGAGAAGCTTCTCCGTTTAGAATCCAGCATATCTCACTGAACCGAAGAAGTGGTAGTTAGAAGGGAGTTAGAGCTGCAAGCAGTTTGGTTTGGGAAATTAGATGCGAAATGACACTGCAAAGGCCTTCCAACAGGCTTGGAAAAGTGTGTTCTATATCTCTGCCAAACAGACTCCCCGGAGGTTGAGCTTTCAGAAGCAAGCTTAACTCTTAGGGAGGAAGCAGCAGAATGTGCCTCTCACATCTAGCCTGTAGGCATTCAGGTTGGCAAGTTCTATGGGGAAGCCCTTGCTGCCTATGGTGGAAACGGCATGGGAGATTTCAGTTTCAAAATCTCTGTGAAAAAGCGTCAGAGAAGCTTCTCCGTTTAGAATCCAGCATATCTCACTGAACCGAAGAAGTGGTAGTTAGAAGGGAGTTAGAGCTGCAAGCAGTTTGGTTTGGGAAATTAGACGCGAAATGAAACTGCAAATGCCTTCAAACAGGCTTGGGAAAGTGTGTTCTATATCTCTGCCAAACAAACTCCCCGGAGGTTGAGCTTTCAGAAGCAAGTTTAACTCTAAGGGAGGAAGCAGCAGAATGTGCCTCTCACATCTAGCCTGTAGGAATTCAGGTTGGCAAGTTCTATGGGGAAGCCCATTGGCGCCTTCGTTGGAAACGGGTTTGGAAATTTCAGCTTCAAAATCTCTGTGAAAAAGCGTCAGAGAAGCTTCTCCGTTTAGAATCCAGCATATCTCACAGAACCGAAGAAGTGGTAGTTAGAAGGGAGTTAGAGCTGCAAGCAGTTTGGTTTGGGAAATTAGATGCGAAATGACACTGCAAAGGCCTTCCAACAGGCTTGGAAAAGTGTGTTCTATATCTCTGCCAAACAGACTCCCCAGAGGTTCAGCTTTCAGAAGCAAGCTTAACTCTTAGGGAGGAAGCAGCAGAATGTGCCTCTCACATCTAGCCTGTAGGAATTCAGGTTGGCAAGTTCTATGAGGAAGCCCATTGCTGCCTATGGTGGAAACGGCATGGGAGATTTCAGTTTCAAAATCTCTGTGAAAAAGCGTCAGAGAAGCTTCTCCGTTTAGAATCCAGCATATCTCACTGAACCGAAGAAGTGGCAGTTAGAAGGGAGTTAGAGCTGCAAGCAGTTTGGTTTGGGAAATAAGACGCGAAATGAAACTGCAAAGGCCTTCCAACAGGCTTGGAAAAGTGTGTTCTATATCTCTGCCAAACAGACTCCCCGGAGGTTGAGCTTTCAGAAGCAAGCTTAACTCTTAGGGAGGAAGCAGCAGAATGTGCCTCTCACATCTAGCCTGTAGGAATTCAGGTTGGCAAGTTCTATGGGGAAGCCCATTGCTGCCTATGGTGGAAACGGCATGGGAGATTTCAGTTTCAAAATCTCTGTGAAAAAGCGTCAGAGAAGCTTCTCCGTTTAGAATCCAGCATATCTCACTGAACCGAAGAAGTGGTACTTAGAAGGCAGTTAGAGCTGCAAGCAGTTTGGTTTGGGAAATTAGATGCGAAATGACACTGCAAATGCCTTCCAACAGGCTTGGAAAAGTGTGTTCTATATCTCTGCCAAACAGACTCCCCGGAGGTTGAGCGTTCAGAAGCAAGTTTAACTCTAAGGGAGGAAGCAGCAGAATGTGCCTCTCACATCTAGCCTGTAGGAATTCAGGTTGGCAAGTTCTATGGGGAAGCCCATTGCTGCCTATGGTGGAAACGGCATGGGAGATTTCAGTTTCAAAATCTCTCTGAAAAAGCGTCAGAGAAGCTTCTCCGTTTAGAATCCAGCATATCTCACTGAACCGAAGAAGTGGCAGTTAGAAGGGAGTTAGAGCTGCAAGCAGTTTGGTTTGGGAAATAAGACGCGAAATGAAACTGCAAAGGCCTTCCATCAGGCTTGGAAAAGTGTGTTCTATATCTCTGCCAAACAGACTCCCCGGAGGTTGAGCTTTCAGAAGCAAGCTTAACTCTTAGGGAGGAAGCAGCAGAATGTGCCTCTCACATCTAGCCTGTAGGAATTCAGGTTGGCAAGTTCTATGGGGTAGCCCATTGCTGCCTATGGTCGAAACGGCATGGGAGATTTCAGTTTCAAAATCTCTGTGAAAAAGCGTCAGAGAAGCTTCTCCGTTTAGAATCCAGCATATCTCACAGAACCGAAGAAGTGGTAGTTAGAAGGGAGTTAGAGCTGCAAGCAGTTTGGTTTGGGAAATTAGACGCGAAATGAAACTGCAAATGCCTTCAAACAAGCTTGGAAAAATGTGTTCTATATCTCTGCCAAACAGACTCCCCGGAGGTTGAGCTTTCAGAAGCAAGTTTAACTCTAAGGGAGGAAGCAGCAGAATGTGCCTCTCACATCTAGCCTGTAGGAATTCAGGTTGGCAAGTTCTATGGGGAAGCCCATTGCTGCCTATGGTGGAAACGGCATGGGAGATTTCAGTTTCAAAATCTCTGTGAAAAAGCGTCAGAGAAGCTTCTCCGTTTAGAATCCAGCATATCTCACTGAACCGAAGAAGTGGTAGTTAGAAGGCAGTTAGAGCTGCAAGCAGTTTGGTTTGGGAAATTAGATGCGAAATGACACTGCAAAGGCCTTCCAACAGGCTTGGAAAAGTGTGTTCTATATCTCTGCCAAACAGACTCCCCGGAGGTTGAGCTTTCAGAAGCAAGCTTAACTCTTAGGGAGGAAGCAGCAGAATGTGCCTCTCACATCTAGCCTGTAGGCATTCAGGTTGGCAAGTTCTATGGGGAAGCCCTTGCTGCCTATGGTGGAAACGGCATGGGAGATTTCAGTTTCAAAATCTCTGTGAAAAAGCGTCAGAGAAGCTTCTCCGTTTAGAATCCAGCATATCTCACTGAACCGAAGAAGTGGTAGTTAGAAGGGAGTTAGAGCTGCAAGCAGTTTGGTTTGGGAAATTAGACGCGAAATGAAACTGCAAATGCCTTCAAACAGGCTTGGGAAAGTGTGTTCTATATCTCTGCCAAACAAACTCCCCGGAGGTTGAGCTTTCAGAAGCAAGTTTAACTCTAAGGGAGGAAGCAGCAGAATGTGCCTCTCACATCTAGCCTGTAGGAATTCAGGTTGGCAAGTTCTATGGGGAAGCCCATTGGCGCCTTCGTTGGAAACGGGTTTGGAAATTTCAGCTTCAAAATCTCTGTGAAAAAGCGTCAGAGAAGCTTCTCCGTTTAGAATCCAGCATATCTCACAGAACCGAAGAAGTGGTAGTTAGAAGGGAGTTAGAGCTGCAAGCAGTTTGGTTTGGGAAATTAGATGCGAAATGACACTGCAAAGGCCTTCCAACAGGCTTGGAAAAGTGTGTTCTATATCTCTGCCAAACAGACTCCCCGGAGGTTGAGCTTTCAGAAGCAAGCTTAACTCTTAGGGAGGTAGCAGCAGAATGTGCCTCTCACATCTAGCCTGTAGGAATTCAGGATGGCAAGTTCTATGGGGAAGCCCATTGCTGCCTATGGTGGAAACGGCATGGGAGATTTCAGTTTCAAAATCTCTGTGAAAAAGCGTCAGAGAAGCTTCTCCGTTTAGAATCCAGCATATCTCACTGAACCGAAGAAGTGGTAGTTAGAAGGGAGTTAGAGCTGCAAGCAGTTTGGTTTTGGAAAATAGACGCGAAATGAAACTGCAAATGCCTTCCAACAGGCTTGGAAAAGTGTGTTCTATATCTCTGCCAAACAGACTCCCCGGAGGTTGAGCTTTCAGAAGCTAGTTTAACTCTAAGGGAGGAAGCAGCAGAATGTGCCTCTCACATCTAGCCTGTAGGAATTCAGGTTGGCAAGTTCTATGGGGAAGCCCATTGCTGCCTATGGTGGAAACGGCAAGGGAGATTTCAGTTTCAAAATCTCTGTGAAAAAGCGTCAGAGAAGCTTCTCCGTTTAGAATCCAGCATATCTCACTGAACCGAAGAAGTGGTAGTTAGAAGGGAGTTAGAGCTGCAAGCAGTTTGGTTTGGGAAATTAGATGCGAAATGACACTGCAAAGGCCTTCCAACAGGCTTCGAAAAGTGTCTTCTATATCTCTGCCAAACAGACTCCCCGGAGGTTGAGCTTTGAGAAGCAAGCTTAACTCTTAGGGAGGAAGCAGCAGAATGTGCCTCTCACATCTAGCCTGTAGGAATTCAGGTTGGCAAGTTCTATGGGGTAGCCCATTGCTGCTTATGGTCGAAACGGCATGGGAGATTTCAGTTTCAAAATCTCTGTGAAAAAGCGTCAGAGAAGCTTCTCCGTTTAGAATCCAGCATATCTCACAGAACCGAAGAAGTGGTAGTTAGAAGGGAGTTAGAGCTGCAAGCAGTTTGGTTTGGGAAATTAGACGCGAAATGAAACTGCAAATGCCTTCAAACAAGCATGGAAAAATGTGTTCTATATCTCTGCCAAACAGACTCCCCGGAGGTTGAGCTTTCAGAAGCAAGTTTAACTCTAAGGGAGGAAGCAGCAGAATGTGCCTCTCACATCTAGCCTGTAGGAATTCAGGTTGGCAAGTTCTATGGGGAAGCCCATTGGCGCCTTCGTTGGAAACGGGTTTGGAAATTTCAGCTTCAAAATCTCTGTGAAAAAGCGTCAGAGAAGCTTCTCCGTTTAGAATCCAGCATATCTCACAGAACCGAAGAAGTGGTAGTTAGAAGGCAGTTAGAGCTGCAAGCAGTTTGGTTTGGGAAATTAGATGCGAAATGACACTGCAAATGCCTTCCAACAGGCTTGGAAAAGTGTGTTCTATATCTCTGCCAAACAGACTCCCCGGAGGTTGAGCGTTCAGAAGCAAGTTTAACTCTAAGGGAGGAAGCAGCAGAATGTGCCTCTCACATCTAGCCTGTAGGAATTCAGGTTGGCAAGTTCTATGGGGAAGCCCATTGCTGCCTATGGTGGAAACGGCATGGGAGATTTCAGTTTCAAAATCTCTCTGAAAAAGCGTCAGAGAAGCTTCTCCGTTTAGAATCCAGCATATCTCACTGAACCGAAGAAGTGGCAGTTAGAAGGGAGTTAGAGCTGCAAGCAGTTTGGTTTGGGAAATAAGACGCGAAATGAAACTGCAAAGGCCTTCCATCAGGCTTGGAAAAGTGTGTTCTATATCTCTGCCAAACAGACTCCCCGGAGGTTGAGCTTTCAGAAGCAAGCTTAACTCTTAGGGAGGAAGCAGCAGAATGTGCCTCTCACATGTAGCCTGTAGGAATTCAGGTTGGCAAGTTCTATGGGGAAGCCCATTGCTGCCTATGGTGGAAACGGCATGGGAGATTTCAGTTTCAAAATCTCTGTGAAAAAGCGTCAGAGAAGCTTCTCCGTTTAGAATCGAGCATATCTCACTGAACCGAAGAAGTGGTAGTTAGAAGGGAGTTAGAGCTGCAAGCAGTTTGGTTTGGGAAATTAGACGCGAAATGAAACTGCAAATGCCTTCCAACAGGCTTGGAAAAGTGTGTTCTATATCCCTGCCAAACAGACTCCCCGGAGGTTGAGCTTCCAGAAGCAAGTTTAACTCTAAGGGAGGAAGCAGCAGAATGTGCCTCTCACATCTAGCCTTTAGGAATTCAGGTTGGCAAGTTCTATGTGGAAGCCCATTGCTGCCTATGGTGGAAACGGCATGGGAGATTTCAGTTTCAAAATCTCTGTGAAAAAGCGTCAGAGAAGCTTCTCCGTTTAGAATCCAGCATATCTCACTGAACCGAAGAAGTGGTAGTTAGAAGGGATTTAGAGCTGCAAGCAGTTTGGTTTGGGAAATTAGATGCGAAATGACACTGCAAAGGCCTTCCAACAGGCTTGGAAAAGTGTGTTCTATATCTCTGCCAAACAGACTCCCCAGAGGTTGAGCTTTCAGAAGCAAGCTTAACTCTTAGGGAGGAAGCAGCAGAATGTGCCTCTCACATCTAGCCTGTAGGAATTCAGGTTGGCAAGTTCTATGAGGAAGCCCATTGCTGCCTATGGTGGAAACGGCATGGGAGATTTCAGTTTCAAAATCTCTCTGAAAAAGCGTCAGAGAAGCTTCTCCGTTTAGAATCCAGCATATCTCACTGAACCGAAGAAGTGGTAGTTAGAAGGGAGTTAGAGCTGCAAGCAGTTTGGTTTGGGAAATAAGACGCGAAATGAAACTGCAAATGCCTTCCAACAGGCTTGGAAAATTGTGTTCTATATCTCTGCCAAACAGACTCCCGGGAGGCTGATCTTCAGAAGCTAGTTTAACTCTAAGGGAGGAAGCAGCAGAATGTGCCTCTCACATCTAGCCTGTAGGAATTCAGGTTGGCAAGTTCTATGGGGAAGCCCATTGCTGCCTATGGTGGAAACGGCATGGGAGATTTCAGTTTCAAAATCTCTGTGAAAAAGCGTCAGAGAAGCTTCTCCGTTTAGAATCCAGCATATCTCACTGAACCGAAGAAGTGGTAGTTAGAAGGGAGTTAGAGCTGCAAGCAGTTTGGTTTTGGAAATTAGACGCGAAATGAAACTGCAAATGCCTTCCAACAGGCTTGGAAAAGTGTGTTCTATATCTCTGCCAAACAGACTCCCCGGAGGTTGAGCTTTCAGAAGCAAGTTTAACTCTAAGGGAGGAAGCAGCAGAATGTGCCTCTCACATCTAGCCTGTAGGAATTCAGGTTGGCAAGTTCTATGGGGAAGCCCATTGCTGCCTAAGGTGGAAACGGCATGGGAGATTTCAGTTTCAAAATCTCTGTGAAAAAGCATCAGAGAAGCTTCTCCGTTTAGAATCCAGCATATCTCACTGAACCGAAGAAGTGGTAGTTAGAAGGGAGTTAGAGCTGCAAGCAGTTTGCTTTGAGAAATTAGACGCGAAATGACACTGCAAAGGCCTTCCAACAGGCTTGGAAAAGTGTGTTCTATATCTCTGCCAAACAGACTCCCCAGAGGTTGAGCTTTCAGAAGCAAGCTTAACTCTTAGGGAGGAAGCAGCAGAATGTGCCTCTCACATCTAGCCTGTAGGAATTCAGGTTGGCAAGTTCTATGAGGAAGCCCATTGCTGCCTATGGTGGAAACGGCATGGGAGATTTCAGTTTCAAAATCTCTGTGAAAAAGCGTCAGAGAAGCTTCTCCGTTTAGAATCCAGCATATCTCACTGAACCGAAGAAGTGGTAGTTAGAAGGGAGTTAGAGCTGCAAGCAGTTTGGTTTGGGAAATAAGACGCGAAATGAAACTGCAAAGGCCTTCCAACAGGCTTGGAAAAGTGTGTTCTATATCTCTGCCAAACAGACTCCCCGGAGGTTGAGCTTTCTGAAGCAAGCTTAACTCTTAGGGAGGAAGCAGCAGAATGTGCCTCTCACATCTAGCCTGTAGGAATTCAGGTTGGCAAGTTCTATGGGGAAGCCCATTGCTGCCTATGGTGGAAACGGCATGGGAGATTTCAGTTTCAAAATCTCTGTGAAAAAGCGTCAGAGAAGCTTCTCCGTTTAGAATCCAGCATATCTCACTGAACCGAAGAAGTGGTAGTTAGAAGGGAGTTAGAGCTGCAAGCAGTTTGGTTTGGGAAATTAGATGCGAAATGACACTGCAAAGGCCTTCCAACAGGCTTGGAAAAGTGTGTTCTATATCTCTGCCAAACAGACTCCCCGGAGGTTGAGCTTTCAGAAGCAAGCTTAACTCTTAGGGAGGAAGCAGCAGAATGTGCCTCTCACATCTAGCCTGTAGGCATTCAGGTTGGCAAGTTCTATGGGGAAGCCCTTGCTGCCTATGGTGGAAACGGCATGGGAGATTTCAGTTTCAAAATCTCTGTGAAAAAGCGTCAGAGAAGCTTCTCCGTTTAGAATCCAGCATATCTCACTGAACCGAAGAAGTGGTAGTTAGAAGGGAGTTAGAGCTGCAAGCAGTTTGGTTTGGGAAATTAGACGCGAAATGAAACTGCAAATGCCTTCCAACAGGCTTGGAAAAGTGTGTTCTATATCTCTGCCAAAAAACTCCCCGGAGGTTGAGCTTTCAGAAGCTAGTTTAACTCTAAGGGAGGAAGCAGCAGAATGTGCCTCTCACATCTAGCCTGTAGGAATTCAGGTTGGCAAGTTCTATGGGGAAGCCCATTGCTGCCTTCGTTGGAAACGGGTTTGGAAATTTCAGCTTCAAAATCTCTGTGAAAAAGCGTCAGAGAAGCTTCTCCGTTTAGATTCCAGCATATCTCACTGAACCGAAGAAGTGGTAGTTAGAAGGGATTTAGAGCTGCAAGCAGTTTGGTTTGGGAAATTAGATGCGAAATGACACTGCAAAGGCCTTCCAACAGGCTTGGAAAAGTGTGTTCTATATCTCTGCCAAACAGACTCCCCGGAGGTTGAGCTTTCAGAAGCAAGCTTAACTCTTAGGGAGGAAGCAGCAGAATGTGCCTCTCACATCTAGCCTGTAGGAATTCAGGTTGGCAAGTTCTATGAGGAAGCCCATTGCTGCCTATGGTTGAAACGGCATGGGAGATTTCAGTTTCAAAATCTCTGTGAAAAAGCGTCAGAGAAGCTTCTCCGTTTAGAATCCAGCATATCTCACTGAACCGAAGAAGTGGTAGTTAGAAGGGAGTTAGAGCTGCAAGCAGTTTGGTTTGGGAAATAAGACGCGAAATGAAACTGCAAATGCCTTCCAACAGGCTTGGAAAATTGTGTTCTATATCTCTGCCAAACAGACTCCCCGGAGGCTGAGCTTTCAGAAGCTAGTTTAACTCTAAGGGAGGAAGCAGCAGAATGTGCCTCTCACATCTAGCCTGTAGGAATTCAGGTTGGCAAGTTCTATGGGGAAGCCCATTGATGCCTATGGTGGAAACGGCATGGGAGATTTCAGTTTCAAAATCTCTGTGAAAAAGCGTCAAAGAAGCTTCTCCGTTTAGAATCAGGCATATCTCACTGAACCGAAGAAGTGGTAGTTAGAAGGGAGTTAGAGCTGCAAGCAGTTTGGTTTGGGAAATTAGATGCGAAATGACACTGCAAAGGCCTTCCAACAGGCTTGGAAAAGTGTGTTCTATATCTCTGCCAAACAGACTCCCCGGAGGTTGAGCTTTCAGAAGCAAGCTTAACTCTTAGGGAGGAAGCAGCAGAATGTGCCTCTCACATCTAGCCTGTAGGAATTCAGGTTGGCAAGTTCTATGGGGAAGCCCATTGCTGCCTATGGTGGAAACGGAATGGGAGATTTCAGTTTCAAAATCTCTGTGAAAAAGCGTCAGAGAAGCTTCTCCGTTTAGAATCCAGCATATCTCACTGAACCGAAGAAGTGGTAGTTAGAAGGGAGTTAGAGCTGCAAGCAGTTTGGTTTGGGAAATTAGACGCGAAATGAAACTGCAAATGCCTTCCAACAGGCTTGGAAAAGTGTGTTCTATATCCCTGCCAAACAGACTCCCCGGAGGTTGAGCTTTCAGAAGCAAGTTTAACTCTAAGGGAGGAAGCAGCAGAATGTGCCTCTCACATCTAGCCTTTAGGAATTCAGGTTGGCAAGTTCTATGGAGAAGCCCATTGGCGCCTTCGTTGGAAACGGGTCTGGAAATTTCAGTTTCAAAATCTCTGTGAAAAAGCGTCAGAGAAGCTTCTCCGTTTAGAATCCAGCATATCTCACTGAACCGAAGAAGTGGTAGTTAGAAGGGAGTTAGAGCTGCAAGCAGTTTGGTTTGGGAAATTAGACGCGAAATGAAACTGCAAATGCCTTCCAACAGGCTTGGAAAAGTGTGTTCTATATCTCTAACAAACAAACTCCCCGGAGGTTGAGCTTTCAGAAGCTAGTTTAACTCTAAGGGAGGAAGCAGCAGAATGTGCCTCTCACATCTAGCCTGTAGGAATTCAGGTTGGCAAGTTCTATGGGGAAGCCCATTGCTGCCTATGGTGGAAACGGCATGGGAGATTTCAGTTTCAAAATCTCTGTGAAAAAGCGTCAAAGAAGCTTCTCCGTTTAGAATCCAGCATATCTCACTGAACCGAAGAAGTGGTAGTTAGAAGGGAGTTAGAGCTGCAAGCAGTTTGGTTTGGGAAATTAGATGCGAAATGACACTGCAAAGGCCTTCCAACAGGCTTGGAAAAGTGTGTTCTATATCTCTGCCAAACAGACTCCCCGGAGGTTGAGCTTTCAGAAGCAAGCTTAACTCTTAGGGAGGTAGCAGCAGAATGTGCCTCTCACATCTAGCCTGTAGGAATTCAGGATGGCAAGTTCTATGGGGAAGCCCATTGCTGCCTATGGTGGAAACGGCATGGGAGATTTCAGTTTCAAAATCTCTGTGAAAAAGCGTCAGAGAAGCTTCTCCGTTTAGAATCCAGCATATCTCACTGAACCGAAGAAGTGGTAGTTAGAAGGGAGTTAGAGCTGCAAGCAGTTTGGTTTTGGAAATTAGACGCGAAATGAAACTGCAAATGCCTTCCAACAGGCTTGGAAAAGTGTGTTCTATATCTCTGCCAAACAAACTCCCCGGAGGTTGAGCTTTCAGAAGCTAGTTTAACTCTAAGGGAGGAAGCAGCAGAATGTGCCTCTCACATCTAGCCTGTAGGAATTCAGGTTGGCAAGTTCTATGTGGAAGCCCATTGCTGCCTATGGTGGAAACGGCAAGGGAGATTTCAGTTTCAAAATCTCTGTGAAAAAGCGTCAGAGAAGCTTCTCCGTTTAGAATCCAGCATATCTCACTGAACCGAAGAAGTGGTAGTTAGAAGGGAGTTAGAGCTGCAAGCAGTTTGGTTTGGGAAATTAGATGCGAAATGACACTGCAAAGGCCTTCCAACAGGCTTCGAAAAGTGTCTTCTATATCTCTGCCAAACAGACTACGCGGAGGTTGAGCTTTCAGAAGCAAGCTTAACTCTTAGGGAGGAAGCAGCAGAATGTGCCTCTCACATCTAGCCTGTAGGAATTCAGGTTGGCAAGTTCTATGGGGTAGCCCATTGCTGCCTATGGTCGAAACGGCATGGGAGATTTCAGTTTCAAAATCTCTGTGAAAAAGCGTCAGAGAAGCTTCTCCGTTTAGAATCCAGCATATCTCACAGAACCGAAGAAGTGGTAGTTAGAAGGGAGTTAGAGCTGCAAGCAGTTTGGTTTGGGAAATTAGACGCGAAATGAAACTGCAAATGGCTTCCAACAAGCTTGGAAAAGTGTGTTCTATATCTCTGCCAAACAAACTCCCCGGAGTTTGAGCTTTCAGAAACTAGTTTAACTCTAAGGGAGGAAGCAGCAGAATGTGCCTCTCACATCTAGCCTGTAGGAATTCAGGTTGGCAAGTTCTATGTGGAAGCCCATTGCTGCCTATGGTGGAAACGGCAAGGGAGATTTCAGTTTCAAAATCTCTGTGAAAAAGCGTCAGAGAAGCTTCTCCGTTTAGAATCCAGCATATCTCACTGAACCGAAGAAGTGGTAGTTAGAAGGGAGTTAGAGCTGCAAGCAGTTTGGTTTGGGAAATAAGACGCGAAATGAAACTGCAAATGCCTTCCAACAGGCTTGGAAAATTGTGTTCTATATCTCTGCCAAACAGACTCCCCGGAGGCTGATCTTCAGAAGCTAGTTTAACTCTAAGGGAGGAAGCAGCAGAATGTGCCTCTCACATCTAGCCTGTAGGAATTCAGGTTGGCAAGTTCTATGGGGAAGCCCATTGCTGCCTATGGTGGAAACGGCATGGGAGATTTCAGTTTCAAAATCTCTGTGAAAAAGCGTCAGAGAAGCTTCTCCGTTTAGAATCCAGCATATCTCACTGAACCGAAGAAGTGGTAGTTACAAGGGAGTTAGAGCTGCAAGCAGTTTGGTTTGGGAAATTAGATGCGAAATGACACTGCAAAGGCCTTCCAACAGGCTTGGAAAAGTGTGTTCTATATCTCTGCCAAACAGACTCCCCGGAGGTTGAGCTTTCAGAAGCAAGCTTAACTCTTAGGGAGGAAGCAGCAGAATGTGCCTCTCACATCTAGCCTGTAGGCATTCAGGTTGGCAACTTCTATGGGGAAGCCCTTGCTGCCTATGGTGGAAACGGCATGGGAGATTTCAGTTTCAAAATCTCTGTGAAAAAGCGTCAGAGAAGCTTCTCCGTTTAGAATCCAGCATATCTCACTGAACCGAAGAAGTGGTAGTTAGAAGGGAGTTAGAGCTGCAAGCAGTTTGGTTTGGGAAATTAGACGCGAAATGAAACTGCAAATGCCTTCAAACAGGCTTGGAAAAGTGTGTTCTATATCTCTGCCAAACAAACTCCCCGGAGGTTGAGCTTTCAGAAGCAAGTTTAACTCTAAGGGAGGAAGCAGCAGAATGTGCCTCTCACATCTAGCCTGTAGGAATTCAGGTTGGCAAGTTCTATGGGGAAGCCCATTGGCGCCTTCGTTGGAAACGGGTTTGGAAATTTCAGCTTCAAAATCTCTGTGAAAAAGCGTCAGAGAAGCTTCTCCGTTTAGAATCCAGCATATCTCACAGAACCGAAGAAGTGGTAGTTAGAAGGCAGTTAGAGCTGCAAGCAGTTTGGTTTGGGAAATTAGATGCGAAATGACACTGCAAATGCCTTCCAACAGGCTTGGAAAAGTGTGTTCTATATCTCTGCCAAACAGACTCCCCGGAGGTTGAGCGTTCAGAAGCAAGTTTAACTCTAAGGGAGGAAGCAGCAGAATGTGCCTCTCACATCTAGCCTGTAGGAATTCAGGTTGGCAAGTTCTATGGGGAAGCCCATTGCTGCCTATGGTGGAAACGGCATGGGAGATTTCAGTTTCAAAATCTCTCTGAAAAAGCGTCAGAGAAGCTTCTCCGTTTAGAATCCAGCATATCTCACTGAACCGAAGAAGTGGCAGTTAGAAGGGAGTTAGAGCTGCAAGCAGTTTGGTTTGGGAAATAAGACGCGAAATGAAACTGCAAAGGCCTTCCATCAGGCTTGGAAAAGTGTGTTCTATATCTCTGCCAAACAGACTCCCCGGAGGTTGAGCTTTCAGAAGCAAGCTTAACTCTTAGGGAGGAAGCAGCAGAATGTGCCTCTCACATGTAGCCTGTAGGAATTCAGGTTGGCAAGTTCTATGGGGAAGCCCATTGCTGCCTATGGTGGAAACGGCATGGGAGATTTCAGTTTCAAAATCTCTGTGAAAAAGCGTCAGAGAAGCTTCTCCGTTTAGAATCGAGCATATCTCACTGAACCGAAGAAGTGGTAGTTAGAAGGGAGTTAGAGCTGCAAGCAGTTTGGTTTGGGAAATTAGACGCGAAATGAAACTGCAAATGCCTTCCAACAGGCTTGGAAAAGTGTGTTCTATATCCCTGCCAAACAGACTCCCCGGAGGTTGAGCTTCCAGAAGCAAGTTTAACTCTAAGGGAGGAAGCAGCAGAATGTGCCTCTCACATCTAGCCTTTAGGAATTCAGGTTGGCAAGTTCTATGGAGAAGCCCATTGGCGCCTTCGTTGGAAACGGGTTTGGAAATTTCAGTTTCAAAATCTCTGTGAAAAAGCGTCAGAGAAGCTTCTCCGTTTAGAATCCAGCATATCTCACTGAACCGAAGAAGTGGTAGTTAGAAGGGAGTTAGAGCTGCAAGCAGTTTGCTTTGGGAAATTAGACGCGAAATGACACTGCAAATGCCTTCCAACAGGCTTGGAAAAGTGTGTTCTATATCTCTGCCAAACACACTCCCCGGAGGTTGAGCTTTCAGAAGCTAGTTTAACTCTAAGGGAGGAAGCAGCAGAATGTGCCTCTCACATCTAGCCTGTAGGAATTCAGGTTGGCAAGTTCTATGTGGAAGCCCATTGCTGCCTATGGTGGAAACGGCATTGGAGATTTCAGTTTCAAAATCTCTGTGAAAAAGCGTCAGAGAAGCTTCTCCGTTTAGAATCCAGCATATCTCACTGAACCGAAGAAGTGGTAGTTAGAAGGGATTTAGAGCTGCAAGCAGTTTGGTTTGGGAAATTAGATGCGAAATGACACTGCAAAGGCCTTCCAACAGGCTTGGAAAAGTGTGTTCTATATCTCTGCCAAACAGACTCCCCAGAGGTTGAGCTTTCAGAAGCAAGCTTAACTCTTAGGGAGGAAGCAGCAGAATGTGCCTCTCACATCTAGCCTGTAGGAATTCAGGTTGGCAAGTTCTATGAGGAAGCCCATTGCTGCCTATGGTGGAAACGGCATGGGAGATTTCAGTTTCAAAATCTCTGTGAAAAAGCGTCAGAGAAGCTTCTCCGTTTAGAATCCAGCATATCTCACTGAACCGAAGAAGTGGTAGTTAGAAGGGAGTTAGAGCTGCAAGCAGTTTGGTTTGGGAAATAAGACGCGAAATGAAACTGCAAATGCCTTCCAACAGGCTTGGAAAATTGTGTTCTATATCTCTGCCAAACAGACTCCCGGGAGGCTGATCTTCAGAAGCTAGTTTAACTCTAAGGGAGGAAGCAGCAGAATGTGCCTCTCACATCTAGCCTGTAGGAATTCAGGTTGGCAAGTTCTATGGGGAAGCCCATTGCTGCCTATGGTGGAAACGGCATGGGAGATTTCAGTTTCAAAATCTCTGTGAAAAAGCGTCAGAGAAGCTTCTCCGTTTAGAATCCAGCATATCTCACTGAACCGAAGAAGTGGTAGTTAGAAGGGAGTTAGAGCTGCAAGCAGTTTGGTTTTGGAAATTAGACGCGAAATGAAACTGCAAATGCCTTCCAACAGGCTTGGAAAAGTGTGTTCTATATCTCTGCCAAACAGACTCCCCGGAGGTTGAGCTTTCAGAAGCAAGTTTAACTCTAAGGGAGGAAGCAGCAGAATGTGCCTCTCACATCTAGCCTGTAGGAATTCAGGTTGGCAAGTTCTATGGGGAAGCCCATTGCTGCCTAAGGTGGAAACGGCATGGGAGATTTCAGTTTCAAAATCTCTGTGAAAAAGCATCAGAGAAGCTTCTCCGTTTAGAATCCAGCATATCTCACTGAACCGAAGAAGTGGTAGTTAGAAGGGAGTTAGAGCTGCAAGCAGTTTGCTTTGAGAAATTAGACGCGAAATGACACTGCAAAGGCCTTCCAACAGGCTTGGAAAAGTGTGTTCTATATCTCTGCCAAACAGACTCCCCAGAGGTTGAGCTTTCAGAAGCAAGCTTAACTCTTAGGGAGGAAGCAGCAGAATGTGCCTCTCACATCTAGCCTGTAGGAATTCAGGTTGGCAAGTTCTATGAGGAAGCCCATTGCTGCCTATGGTGGAAACGGCATGGGAGATTTCAGTTTCAAAATCTCTGTGAAAAAGCGTCAGAGAAGCTTCTCCGTTTAGAATCCAGCATATCTCACTGAACCGAAGAAGTGGTAGTTAGAAGGGAGTTAGAGCTGCAAGCAGTTTGGTTTGGGAAATAAGACGCGAAATGAAACTGCAAAGGCCTTCCAACAGGCTTGGAAAAGTGTGTTCTATATCTCTGCCAAACAGACTCCCCGGAGGTTGAGCTTTCTGAAGCAAGCTTAACTCTTAGGGAGGAAGCAGCAGAATGTGCCTCTCACATCTAGCCTGTAGGAATTCAGGTTGGCAAGTTCTATGGGGAAGCCCATTGCTGCCTATGGTGGAAACGGCATGGGAGATTTCAGTTTCAAAATCTCTGTGAAAAAGCGTCAGAGAAGCTTCTCCGTTTAGAATCCAGCATATCTCACTGAACCGAAGAAGTGGTAGTTAGAAGGGAGTTAGAGCTGCAAGCAGTTTGGTTTGGGAAATTAGATGCGAAATGACACTGCAAAGGCCTTCCAACAGGCTTGGAAAAGTGTGTTCTATATCTCTGCCAAACAGACTCCCCGGAGGTTGAGCTTTCAGAAGCAAGCTTAACTCTTAGGGAGGAAGCAGCAGAATGTGCCTCTCACATCTAGCCTGTAGGCATTCAGGTTGGCAAGTTCTATGGGGAAGCCCTTGCTGCCTATGGTGGAAACGGCATGGGAGATTTCAGTTTCAAAATCTCTGTGAAAAAGCGTCAGAGAAGCTTCTCCGTTTAGAATCCAGCATATCTCACTGAACCGAAGAAGTGGTAGTTAGAAGGGAGTTAGAGCTGCAAGCAGTTTGGTTTGGGAAATTAGACGCGAAATGAAACTGCAAATGCCTTCCAACAGGCTTGGAAAAGTGTGTTCTATATCTCTGCCAAAAAACTCCCCGGAGGTTGAGCTTTCAGAAGCTAGTTTAACTCTAAGGGAGGAAGCAGCAGAATGTGCCTCTCACATCTAGCCTGTAGGAATTCAGGTTGGCAAGTTCTATGGGGAAGCCCATTGCTGCCTTCGTTGGAAACGGGTTTGGAAATTTCAGCTTCAAAATCTCTGTGAAAAAGCGTCAGAGAAGCTTCTCCGTTTAGATTCCAGCATATCTCACTGAACCGAAGAAGTGGTAGTTAGAAGGGATTTAGAGCTGCAAGCAGTTTGGTTTGGGAAATTAGATGCGAAATGACACTGCAAAGGTCTTCCAACAGGCTTGGAAAAGTGTGTTCTATATCTCTGCCAAACAGACTCCCCGGAGGTTGAGCTTTCAGAAGCAAGCTTAACTCTTAGGGAGGAAGCAGCAGAATGTGCCTCTCACATCTAGCCTGTAGGAATTCAGGTTGGCAAGTTCTATGAGGAAGCCCATTGCTGCCTATGGTTGAAACGGCATGGGAGATTTCAGTTTCAAAATCTCTGTGAAAAAGCGTCAGAGAAGCTTCTCCGTTTAGAATCCAGCATATCTCACTGAACCGAAGAAGTGGTAGTTAGAAGGGAGTTAGAGCTGCAAGCAGTTTGGTTTGGGAAATAAGACGCTAAATGAAACTGCAAATGCCTTCCAACAGGCTTGGAAAATTGTGTTCTATATCTCTGCCAAACAGACTCCCCGGAGGCTGAGCTTTCAGAAGCTAGTTTAACTCTAAGGGAGGAAGCAGCAGAATGTGCCTCTCACATCTAGCCTGTAGGAATTCAGGTTGGCAAGTTCTATGGGGAAGCCCATTGATGCCTATGGTGGAAACGGCATGGGAGATTTCAGTTTCAAAATCTCTGTGAAAAAGCGTCAAAGAAGCTTCTCCGTTTAGAATCAGGCATATCTCACTGAACCGAAGAAGTGGTAGTTAGAAGGGAGTTAGAGCTGCAAGCAGTTTGGTTTGGGAAATTAGATGCGAAATGACACTGCAAAGGCCTTCCAACAGGCTTGGAAAAGTGTGTTCTATATCTCTGCCAAACAGACTCCCCGGAGGTTGAGCTTTCAGAAGCAAGCTTAACTCTTAGGGAGGAAGCAGCAGAATGTGCCTCTCACATCTAGCCTGTAGGAATTCAGGATGGCAAGTTCTATGGGGAAGCCCATTGCTGCCTATGGTGGAAACGGCATGGGAGATTTCAGTTTCAAAATCTCTGTGAAAAAGCGTCAGAGAAGCTTCTCCGTTTAGAATCCAGCATATCTCACTCAACCGAAGAAGTGGTAGTTAGAAGGGAGTTAGAGCTGCAAGCAGTTTGGTTTGGGAAATTAGACGCGAAATGAAACTGCAAATGGCTTCCAACAAGCTTGGAAAAGTGTGTTCTATATCTCTGCCAAACAAACTCCCCGGAGTTTGAGCTTTCAGAAACCAGTTTAACTCTAAGGGAGGAAGCAGCAGAATGTGCCTCTCACATCTAGCCTGTAGGAATTCAGGTTGGCAAGTTCTATGTGGAAGCCCATTGCTGCCTATGGTGGAAACGGCAAGGGAGATTTCAGTTTCAAAATCTCTGTGAAAAAGCGTCAGAGAAGCTTCTCCGTTTAGAATCCAGCATATCTCACTGAACCGAAGAAGTGGCAGTTAGAAGGGAGTTAGAGCTGCAAGCAGTTTGGTTTGGGAAATAAGACGCGAAATGAAACTGCAAAGGCCTTCCATCAGGCTTGGAAAAGTGTGTTCTATATCTCTGCCAAACAGACTCCCCGGAGGTTGAGCTTTCAGAAGCAAGCTTAACTCTTAGGGAGGAAGCAGCAGAATGTGCCTCTCACATCTAGCCTGTAGGAATTCAGGTTGGCAAGTTCTATGGGGAAGCCCATTGCTGCCTATGGTGGAAACGGCATGGGAGATTTCAGTTTCAAAATCTCTGTGAAAAAGCGTCAGAGAAGCTTCTCCGTTTAGAATCCAGCATATCTCACTGAACCGAAGAAGTGGTAGTTAGAAGGGATTTAGAGCTGCAAGCAGTTTGGTTTGGGAAATTAAATGCGAAATGACACTGCAAAGGCCATCCAACAGGCTTGGAAAAGTGTGTTCTATATCTCTGCCAAACAGACTCCCCAGAGGTTGAGCTTTCAGAAGCAAGCTTAACTCTTAGGGAGGAAGCAGCAGAATGTGCCTCTCACATCTAGCCTGTAGGAATTCAGGTTGGCAAGTTCTATGGGGAAGCCCATTGCTGCCTATGGTGGAAACGGAATGGGAGATTTCAGTTTCAAAATCTCTGTGAAAAAGCGTCAGAGAAGCTTCTCCGTTTAGAATCCATCATATCTCACTGAACCGAAGAAGTGGTAGTTAGAAGGGAGTTAGAGCTGCAAGCAGTTTGGTTTGGGAAATTAGACGCGAAATGAAACTGCAAATGCCTTCCAACAGGCTTGGAAAAGTGTGTTCTATATCCCTGCCAAACAGACTCCCCGGAGGTTGAGCTTTCAGAAGCAAGTTTAACTCTAAGGGAGGAAGCAGCAGAATGTGCCTCTCACATCTAGCCTTTAGGAATTCAGGTTGGCAAGTTCTATGGAGAAGCCCATTGGCGCCTTCGTTGGAAACGGGTCTGGAAATTTCAGTTTCAAAATCTCTGTGAAAAAGCGTCAGAGAAGCTTCTCCGTTTAGAATCCAGCATATCTCACTGAACCGAAGAAGTGGTAGTTAGAAGGGAGTTAGAGCTGCAAGCAGTTTGGTTTGGGAAATTAGACGCGAAATGAAACTGCAAATGCCTTCCAACAGGCTTGGAAAAGTGTGTTCTATATCTCTAACAAACAAACTCCCCGGAGGTTGAGCTTTCAGAAGCTAGTTTAACTCTAAGGGAGGAAGCAGCAGAATGTGCCTCTCACATCTAGCCTGTAGGAATTCAGGTTGGCAAGTTCTATGGGGAAGCCCATTGCTGCCTATGGTGGAAACGGCATGGGAGATTTCAGTTTCAAAATCTCTGTGAAAAAGCGTCAAAGAAGCTTCTCCGTTTAGAATCCAGCATATCTCACTGAACCGAAGAAGTGGTAGTTAGAAGGGAGTTAGAGCTGCAAGCAGTTTGGTTTGGGAAATTAGATGCGAAATGACACTGCAAAGGCCTTCCAACAGGCTTGGAAAAGTGTGTTCTATATCTCTGCCAAACAGACTCCCCGGAGGTTGAGCTTTCAGAAGCAAGCTTAACTCTTAGGGAGGTAGCAGCAGAATGTGCCTCTCACATCTAGCCTGTAGGAATTCAGGATGGCAAGTTCTATGGGGAAGCCCATTGCTGCCTATGGTGGAAACGGCATGGGAGATTTCAGTTTCAAAATCTCTGTGAAAAAGCGTCAGAGAAGCTTCTCCGTTTAGAATCCAGCATATCTCACTGAACCGAAGAAGTGGTAGTTAGAAGGGAGTTAGAGCTGCAAGCAGTTTGGTTTTGGAAATTAGACGCGAAATGAAACTGCAAATGCCTTCCAACAGGCTTGGAAAAGTGTGTTCTATATCTCTGCCAAACAAACTCCCCGGAGGTTGAGCTTTCAGAAGCTAGTTTAACTCTAAGGGAGGAAGCAGCAGAATGTGCCTCTCACATCTAGCCTGTAGGAATTCAGGTTGGCAAGTTCTATGTGGAAGCCCATTGCTGCCTATGGTGGAAACGGCAAGGGAGATTTCAGTTTCAAAATCTCTGTGAAAAAGCGTCAGAGAAGCTTCTCCGTTTAGAATCCAGCATATCTCACTGAACCGAAGAAGTGGTAGTTAGAAGGGAGTTAGAGCTGCAAGCAGTTTGGTTTGGGAAATTAGATGCGAAATGACACTGCAAAGGCCTTCCAACAGGCTTCGAAAAGTGTCTTCTATATCTCTGCCAAACAGACTACGCGGAGGTTGAGCTTTCAGAAGCAAGCTTAACTCTTAGGGAGGAAGCAGCAGAATGTGCCTCTCACATCTAGCCTGTAGGAATTCAGGTTGGCAAGTTCTATGGGGTAGCCCATTGCTGCCTATGGTCGAAACGGCATGGGAGATTTCAGTTTCAAAATCTCTGTGAAAAAGCGTCAGAGAAGCTTCTCCGTTTAGAATCCAGCATATCTCACAGAACCGAAGAAGTGGTAGTTAGAAGGGAGTTAGAGCTGCAAGCAGTTTGGTTTGGGAAATTAGACGCGAAATGAAACTGCAAATGGCTTCCAACAAGCTTGGAAAAGTGTGTTCTATATCTCTGCCAAACAAACTCCCCGGAGTTTGAGCTTTCAGAAACTAGTTTAACTCTAAGGGAGGAAGCAGCAGAATGTGCCTCTCACATCTAGCCTGTAGGAATTCAGGTTGGCAAGTTCTATGTGGAAGCCCATTGCTGCCTATGGTGGAAACGGCAAGGGAGATTTCAGTTTCAAAATCTCTGTGAAAAAGCGTCAGAGAAGCTTCTCCGTTTAGAATCCAGCATATCTCACTGAACTGAAGAAGTGGCAGTTAGAAGGGAGTTAGAGCTGCAAGCAGTTTGGTTTGGGAAATAAGACGCGAAATGAAACTGCAAAGGCCTTCCAACAGGCTTGGAAAAGTGTGTTCTATATCTCTGGCAAACAGACTCCCCAGAGGTTGAGCTTTCAGAAGCAAGCTTAACTCTTAGGGAGGAAGCAGCAGAATGTGCCTCTCACATCTAGCCTGTAGGAAATCAGTTGGCAAGTTCTATGGGGAAGCCCATTGCTGCCTATGGTGGAAACGGCATGGGAGATTTCAGTTTCAAAATCTCTGTGAAAAAGCGTCAGAGAAGCTTCTCCGTTTAGAATCCAGCATATCTCACTGAACCGAAGAAGTGGTAGTTAGAAGGGAGTTAGAGCTGCAAGCAGTTTGGTTTGGGAAATTAGACGCGAAATGACACTGCAAATGCCTTCCAACAGGCTTGGAAAATTGTGTTCTATATCTCTGCCAAACAGACTCCCCGGAAGCTGAGCTTTCAGAAGCTAGTTTAACTCTAAGGGAGGAAGCAGCAGAATGTGCCTCTCACATCTAGACTGTAGGAATTCAGGTTGGCAAGTTCTATGGGGAAGCCCTTTGGCGCCTTCGTTGGAAACGGGTTTGGAAATTTCAGTTTCAAAATCTCTGTGAAAAAGCGTCAGAGAAGCTTCTCCGTTTAGAATCCAGCATATCTCACTGAACCGAAGAAGTGGTAGTTAGAAGGGAGTTAGAGCTGCAAGCAGTTTGGTTTGGGAAATTAGACGCGAAATGACACTGCAAATGCCTTCC
The DNA here is from genome assembly GCF_027409185.1 of Cynocephalus volans. Lineage (NCBI taxonomy): Eukaryota > Metazoa > Chordata > Mammalia > Dermoptera > Cynocephalidae > Cynocephalus > Cynocephalus volans. The sequence goes on from NW_026902468.1 coordinate 237,120, forward strand.
AACGGGCTTGGAAAAGTGTGTTCTATATCCCTGCCAAACAGACTCCCCGGAGGTTGAGCTTTCAGAAGCAAGTTTAACTCTAAGGGAGGAAGCAGCAGAATGTACCTCTCACATCTAGCCTGTAGGAATTCAGGTTGGCAAGTTCTATGGGGAAGCCCATTGGCGCCTTCGTTGGAAACGGGTTTGGAAATTTCAGTTTCAAAATCTCTGTGAAAAAGCGTCAGAGAAGCTTCTCCGTTTAGAATCCAGCATATCTCACTGAACCGAAGAAGTGGTAGTTAGAAGGGAGTTAGAGCTGCAAGCAGTTTGGTTTGGGAAATTAGACGCGAAATGACACTGCAAATGCCTTCCAACGGGCTTGGAAAAGTGTGTTCTATATCCCTGCCAAACAGACTCCCCGGAGGTTGAGCTTTCAGAAGCAAGTTTAACTCTAAGGGAGGAAGCAGCAGAATGTACCTCTCACATCTAGCCTGTAGGAATTCAGGTTGGCAAGTTCTATGGGGAAGCCCATTGCTGCCTATGGTGGAAACGGCATGGGAGATTTCAGTTTCAAAATCTCTGTGAAAAAGCGTCAGAGAAGCTTCTCCGTTTAGAATCCAGCATATCTCACTGAACCGAAGAAGTGGTAGTTAGAAGGGAGTTAGAGCTGCAAGCAGTTTGGTTTGGGAAATTAGACGCGAAATGAAACTGCAAATGCCTTCAAACAGGCTTGGAAAAGTGTGTTCTATATCTCTGCCAAACAAACTCCCCGGAGGTTGAGCTTTCAGAAGCAAGTTTAACTCTAAGGGAGGAAGCAGCAGAATGTGCCTCTCACATCTAGCCTGTAGGAATTCAGGTTGGCAAGTTCTATGGGGAAGCCCATTGCTGCCTATGGTGGAAACGGCATGGGAGATTTCAGTTTCAAAATCTCTGTGAAAAAGCGTCAGAGAAGCTTCTCCGTTTAGAATCCAGCATATCTCACTGAACCGAAGAAGTGGTAGTTAGAAGGGAGTTAGAGCTGCAAGCAGTTTGGTTTGGGAAATTAGATGCGAAATGACACTGCAAAGGCCTTCCAACAGGCTTGGAAAAGTGTGTTCTATATCTCTGCCAAACAGACTCCCCGGAGGTTGAGCTTTCAGAAGCAAGCTTAACTCTTAGGGAGGAAGCAGCAGAATGTGCCTCTCACATCTAGCCTGTAGGCATTCAGGTTGGCAAGTTCTATGGGGAAGCCCTTGCTGCCTATGGTGGAAACGGCATGGGAGATTTCTGTTTCAAAATCTCTGTGAAAAAGCGTCAGAGAAGCTTCTCCGTTTAGAATCCAGCATATCTCACTGAACCGAAGAAGTGGTAGTTAGAAGGGAGTTAGAGCTGCAAGCAGTTTGGTTTGGGAAATTAGACGCGAAATGAAACTGCAAATGCCTTCAAACAGGCTTGGAAAAGTGTGTTCTATATCTCTGCCAAACAAACTCCCCGGAGGTTGAGCTTTCAGAAGCAAGTTTAACTCTAAGGGAGGAAGCAGCAGAATGTGCCTCTCACATCTAGCCTGTAGGAATTCAGGTTGGCAAGTTCTATGGGGAAGCCCATTGGCGCCTTAGTTGGAAACGGGTTTGGAAATTTCAGCTTCAAAATCTCTGTGAAAAAGCGTCAGAGAAGCTTCTCCGTTTAGAATCCAGCATATCTCACTGAACCGAAGAAGTGGTAGTTAGAAGGGAGTTAGAGCTGCAAGCAGTTTGGTTTGGGAAATTAGATGCGAAATGACACTGCAAAGGCCTTCCAACAGGCTTGGAAAAGTGTGTTCTATATCTCTGCCAAACAGACTCCCCGGAGGTTGAGCTTTCAGAAGCAAGCTTAACTCTTAGGGAGGAAGCAGCAGAATGTGCCTCTCACATCTAGCCTGTAGGAATTCAGGTTGGCAAGTTCTATGGGGAAGCCCATTGCTGCCTATGGTGGAAACGGCATGGGAGATTTCAGTTTCAAAATCTCTGTGAAAAAGCGTCAGAGAAGCTTCTCCGTTTAGAATCCAGCATATCTCACTGAACCGAAGAAGTGGTAGTTAGAAGGCAGTTAGAGCTGCAAGCAGTTTGGTTTGGGAAATTAGATGCGAAATGACACTGCAAATGCCTTCCAACAGGCTTGGAAAAGTGTGTTCTATATCTCTGCCAAACAGACTCCCCGGAGGTTGAGCGTTCAGAAGCAAGTTTAACTCTAAGGGAGGAAGCAGCAGAATGTGCCTCTCACATCTAGCCTGTAGGAATTCAGGTTGGCAAGTTCTATGGGGAAGCCCATTGCTGCCTATGGTGGAAACGGCATGGGAGATTTCAGTTTCAAAATCTCTCTGAAAAAGCGTCAGAGAAGCTTCTCCGTTTAGAATCCAGCATATCTCACTCAACCGAAGAAGTGGCAGTTAGAAGGGAGTTAGAGCTGCAAGCAGTTTGGTTTGGGAAATAAGACGCGAAATGAAACTGCAAAGGCCTTCCATCAGGCTTGGAAAAGTGTGTTCTATATCTCTGCCAAACAGACTCCCCGGAGGTTGAGCTTTCAGAAGCAAGCTTAACTCTTAGGGAGGAAGCAGCAGAATGTGCCTCTCACATGTAGCCTGTAGGAATTCAGGTTGGCAAGTTCTATGGGGAAGCCCATTGCTGCCTATGGTGGAAACGGCATGGGAGATTTCAGTTTCAAAATCTCTGTGAAAAAGCGTCAGAGAAGCTTCTCCGTTTAGAATCCAGCATATCTCACTGAACCGAAGAAGTGGTAGTTAGAAGGCAGTTAGAGCTGCAAGCAGTTTGGTTTGGGAAATTAGATGCGAAATGACACTGCAAAGGCCTTCCAACAGGCTTGGAAAAGTGTGTTCTATATCTCTGCCAAACAGACTCCCCGGAGGTTGAGCTTTCAAAAGCAAGCTTAACTCTTAGGGAGGAAGCAGCAGAATGTGCCTCTCACATCTAGCCTGTAGGAATTCAGGTTGGCAAGTTCTATGGGGAAGCCCATTGCTGCCTATGGTGGAAACGGAATGGGAGATTTCAGTTTCAAAATCTCTGTGAAAAAGCGTCAGAGAAGCTTCTCCGTTTAGAATCCAGCATATCTCACTGAACCGAAGAAGTGGTAGTTAGAAGGGAGTTAGAGCTGCAAGCAGTTTGGTTTGGGAAATTAGACGCGAAATGAAACTGCAAATGCCTTCCAACAGGCTTGGAAAAGTGTGTTCTATATCCCTGCCAAACAGACTCCCCGGAGGTTGAGCTTTCAGAAGCAAGTTTAACTCTAAGGGAGGAAGCAGCAGAATGTGCCTCTCACATCTAGCCTTTAGGAATTCAGGTTGGCAAGTTCTATGGAGAAGCCCATTGGCGCCTTCGTTGGAAACGGGTTTGGAAATTTCAGTTTCAAAATCTCTGTGAAAAAGCGTCAGAGAAGGTTCTCCGTTTAGAATCCAGCATATCTCACTGAACCGAAGAAGTGGTAGTTAGAAGGGAGTTAGAGCTGCAAGCACTTTGCTTTGGGAAATTAGACGCGAAATGACACTGCAAATGCCTTCCAACAGGCTTGGAAAAGTGTGTTCTATATCTCTGCCAAACACACTCCCCGGAGGTTGAGCTTTCAGAAGCTAGTTTAACTCTAAGGGAGGAAGCAGCAGAATGTGCCTCTCACATCTAGCCTGTAGGAATTCAGGTTGGCAAGTTCTATGTGGAAGCCCATTGCTGCCTATGGTGGAAACGGCATGGGAGATTTCAGTTTCAAAATCTCTGTGAAAAAGCGTCAGAGAAGCTTCTCCGTTTAGAATCCAGCATATCTCACTGAAACGAAGAAGTGGTAGTTAGAAGGGATTTAGAGCTGCAAGCAGTTTGGTTTGGGAAATTAGATGCGAAATGACACTGCAAAGGCCTTCCAACAGGCTTGGAAAAGTGTGTTCTATATCTCTGCCAAACAGACTCCCCAGAGGTTGAGCTTTCAGAAGCAAGCTTAACTCTTAGGGAGGAAGCAGCAGAATGTGCCTCTCACATCTAGCCTGTAGGAATTCAGGTTGGCAAGTTCTATGAGGAAGCCCATTGCTGCCTATGGTGGAAACTGCATGGGAGATTTCAGTTTCAAAATCTCTGTGAAAAAGCGTCAGAGAAGCTTCTCCGTTTAGAATCCAGCATATCTCACTGAACCGAAGAAGTGGTAGTTAGAAGGGAGTTAGAGCTGCAAGCAGTTTGGTTTGGGAAATAAGACGCGAAATGAAACTGCAAATGCCTTCCAACAGGCTTGGAAAATTGCGTTCTATATCTCTGCCAAACAGACTCCCCGGAGGCTGATCTTCAGAAGCTAGTTTAACTCTAAGGGAGGAAGCAGCAGAATGTGCCTCTCACATCTAGCCTGTAGGAATTCAGGTTGGCAAGTTCTATGGGGAAGCCCATTGCTGCCTATGGTGGAAACGGCATGGGAGATTTCAGTTTCAAAATCTCTGTGAAAAAGCGTCAGAGAAGCTTCTCCGTTTAGAATCCAGCATATCTCACTGAACCGAAGAAGTGGTAGTTAGAAGGGAGTTAGAGCTGCAAGCAGTTTGGTTTGGGAAATTAGATGCGAAATGACACTGCAAAGGCCTTCCAACAGGCTTGGAAAAGTGTGTTCTATATCTCTGCCAAACAGATTCCCCGGAGGTTGAGCTTTCAGAAGTAAGCTTAACTCTTAGGGAGGAAGCAGCAGAATGTGCCTCTCACATCTAGCCTGTAGGAATTCAGGATGGCAAGTTCTATGGGGAAGCCCCTTGCTGCCTATGGTGGAAACGGCATGGGAGATTTCAGTTTCAAAATCTCTGTGAAAAAGCGTCAGAGAAGCTTCTCCGTTTAGAATCCAGCATATCTCACTGAACCGAAGAAGTGGTAGTTAGAAGGGAGTTAGAGCTGCAAGCAGTTTGGTTTTGGAAATTAGACGCGAAATGAAACTGCAAATGCCTTCCAACAGGCTTGGAAAAGTGTGTTCTATATCTCTGCCAAACAGACTCCCCGGAGGTTGAGCTTTCAGAAGCAAGTTTAACTCTAAGGGAGGAAGCAGCAGAATGTGCCTCTCACATCTAGCCTGTAGGAATTCAGGTTGGCAAGTTCTATGGGGAAGCCCATTGCTGCCTAAGGTGGAAACGGCATGGGAGATTTCAGTTTCAAAATCTCTGTGAAAAAGCATCAGAGAAGCTTCTCCGTTTAGAATCCAGCATATCTCACTGAACCGAAGAAGTGGTAGTTAGAAGGGAGTTAGAGCTGCAAGCAGTTTGCTTTGAGAAATTAGACGCGAAATGACACTGCAAAGGCCTTCCAACAGGCTTGGAAAAGTGTGTTCTATATCTCTGCCAAACAGACTCCCCAGAGGTTGAGCTTTCAGAAGCAAGCTTAACTCTTAGGGAGGAAGCAGCAGAATGTGCCTCTCACATCTAGCCTGTAGGAATTCAGGTTGGCAAGTTCTATGAGGAAGCCCATTGCTGCCTATGGTGGAAACGGCATGGGAGATTTCAGTTTCAAAATCTCTGTGAAAAAGCGTCAGAGAAGCTTCTCCGTTTAGAATCCAGCATATCTCACTGAACCGAAGAAGTGGTAGTTAGAAGGGAGTTAGAGCTGCAAGCAGTTTGGTTTGGGAAATAAGACGCGAAATGAAACTGCAAAGGCCTTCCAACAGGCTTGGAAAAGTGTGTTCTATATCTCTGCCAAACAGACTCCCCGGAGGTTGAGCTTTCAGAAGCAAGCTTAACTCTTAGGGAGGAAGGAGCAGAATGTGCCTCTCACATCTAGCCTGTAGGAATTCAGGTTGGCAAGTTCTATGGGGAAGCCCATTGCTGCCTATGGTGGAAACGGCATGGGAGATTTCAGTTTCAAAATCTCTGTGAAAAAGCGTCAGAGAAGCTTCTCCGTTTAGAATCCAGCATATCTCACTGAACCGAAGAAGTGGTAGTTAGAAGGGAGTTAGAGCTGCAAGCAGTTTGGTTTGGGAAATTAGATGCGAAATGACACTGCAAAGGCCTTCCAACAGGCTTGGAAAAGTGTGTTCTATATCTCTGCCAAACAGACTCCCCGGAGGTTGAGCTTTCAGAAGCAAGCTTAACTCTTAGGGAGGAAGCAGCAGAATGTGCCTCTCACATCTAGCCTGTAGGCATTCAGGTTGGCAAGTTCTATGGGGAAGCCCTTGCTGCCTATGGTGGAAACGGCATGGGAGATTTCAGTTTCAAAATCTCTGTGAAAAAGCGTCAGAGAAGCTTCTCCGTTTAGAATCCAGCATATCTCACTGAACCGAAGAAGTGGTAGTTAGAAGGGAGTTAGAGCTGCAAGCAGTTTGGTTTGGGAAATTAGACGCGAAATGAAACTGCAAATGCCTTCCAACAGGCTTGGAAAAGTGTGTTCTATATCTCTGCCAAAAAACTCCCCGGAGGTTGAGCTTTCAGAAGCTAGTTTAACTCTAAGGGAGGAAGCAGCAGAATGTGCCTCTCACATCTAGCCTGTAGGAATTCAGGTTGGCAAGCTCTATGGGGAAGCCCATTGCTGCCTTCGTTGGAAACGGGTTTGGAAATTTCAGCTTCAAAATCTCTGTGAAAAAGCGTCAGAGAAGCTTCTCCGTTTAGATTCCAGCATATCTCACTGAACCGAAGAAGTGGTAGTTAGAAGGGATTTAGAGCTGCAAGCAGTTTGGTTTGGGAAATTAGATGCGAAATGACACTGCAAAGGCCTTCCAACAGGCTTGGAAAAGTGTGTTCTATATCTCTGCCAAACAGACTCCCCAGAGGTTGAGCTTTCAGAAGCAAGCTTAACTCTTAGGGAGGAAGCAGCAGAATGTGCCTCTCACATCTAGCCTGTAGGAATTCAGGTTGGCAAGTTCTATGAGGAAGCCCATTGCTGCCTATGGTGGAAACGGCATGGGAGATTTCAGTTTCAAAATCTCTGTGAAAAAGCGTCAGAGAAGCTTCTCCGTTTAGAATCCAGCATATCTCACTGAACCGAAGAAGTGGTAGTTAGAAGGGAGTTAGAGCTGCAAGCAGTTTGGTTTTGGAAATTAGACGCGAAATGAAACTGCAAATGCCTTCCAACAGGCTTGGAAAAGTGTGTTCTATATCTCTGCCAAACAGACTCCCCGGAGGTTGAGCTTTCTGAAGCAAGTTTAACTCTAAGGGAGGAAGCAGCAGAATGTGCCTCTCACATCTAGCCTGTAGGAATTCAGGTTGGCAAGTTCTATGGGGAAGCCCATTGCTGCCTAAGGTGGAAACGGCATGGGAGATTTCAGTTTCAAAATCTCTGTGAAAAAGCATCAGAGAAGCTTCTCCGTTTAGAATCCAGCATATCTCACTGAACCGAAGAAGTGGTAGTTAGAAGGGAGTTAGAGCTGCAAGCAGTTTGCTTTGAGAAATTAGACGCGAAATGACACTGCAAAGGCCTTCCAACAGGCTTGGAAAAGTGTGTTCTATATCTCTGCCAAACAGACTCCCCAGAGGTTGAGCTTTCAGAAGCAAGCTTAACTCTTAGGGAGGAAGCAGCAGAATGTGCCTCTCACATCTAGCCTGTAGGAATTCAGGTTGGCAAGTTCTATGAGGAAGCCCATTGCTGCCTATGGTGGAAACGGCATGGGAGATTTCAGTTTCAAAATCTCTGTGAAAAAGCGTCAGAGAAGCTTCTCCGTTTAGAATCCAGCATATCTCACTGAACCGAAGAAGTGGTAGTTAGAAGGGAGTTAGAGCTGCAAGCAGTTTGGTTTGGGAAATAAGACGCGAAATGAAACTGCAAAGGCCTTCCAACAGGCTTGGAAAAGTGTGTTCTATATCTCTGCCAAACAGACTCCCCGGAGGTTGAGCTTTCAGAAGCAAGCTTAACTCTTAGGGAGGAAGCAGCAGAATGTGCCTCTCACATCTAGCCTGTAGGAATTCAGGTTGGCAAGTTCTATGGGGAAGCCCATTGCTGCCTATGGTGGAAACGGCATGGGAGATTTCAGTTTCAAAATCTCTGTGAAAAAGCGTCAGAGAAGCTTCTCCGTTTAGAATCCAGCATATCTCACTGAACCGAAGAAGTGGTAGTTAGAAGGGAGTTAGAGCTGCAAGCAGTTTGGTTTGGGAAATTAGATGCGAAATGACACTGCAAAGGCCTTCCAACAGGCTTGGAAAAGTGTGTTCTATATCTCTGCCAAACAGACTCCCCGGAGGTTGAGCTTTCAGAAGCAAGCTTAACTCTTAGGGAGGAAGCAGCAGAATGTGCCTCTCACATCTAGCCTGTAGGCATTCAGGTTGGCAAGTTCTATGGGGAAGCCCTTGCTGCCTATGGTGGAAACGGCATGGGAGATTTCAGTTTCAAAATCTCTGTGAAAAAGCGTCAGAGAAGCTTCTCCGTTTAGAATCCAGCATATCTCACTGAACCGAAGAAGTGGTAGTTAGAAGGGAGTTAGAGCTGCAAGCAGTTTGGTTTGGGAAATTAGACGCGAAATGAAACTGCAAATGCCTTCCAACAGGCTTGGAAAAGTGTGTTCTATATCTCTGCCAAAAAACTCCCCGGAGGTTGAGCTTTCAGAAGCTAGTTTAACTCTAAGGGAGGAAGCAGCAGAATGTGCCTCTCACATCTAGCCTGTAGGAATTCAGGTTGGCAAGTTCTATGGGGAAGCCCATTACTGCCTTCGTTGGAAACGGGTTTGGAAATTTCAGCTTCAAAATCTCTGTGAAAAAGCGTCAGAGAAGCTTCTCCGTTTAGATTCCAGCATATCTCACTGAACCGAAGAAGTGGTAGTTAGAAGGGATTTAGAGCTGCAAGCAGTTTGGTTTGGGAAATTAGATGCGAAATGACACTGCAAAGGCCTTCCAACAGGCTTGGAAAAGTGTGTTCTATATCTCTGCCAAACAGACTCCCCAGAGGTTGAGCTTTCAGAAGCAAGCTTAACTCTTAGGGAGGAAGCAGCAGAATGTGCCTCTCACATCTAGCCTGTAGGAATTCAGGTTGGCAAGTTCTATGAGGAAGCCCATTGCTGCCTATGGTGGAAACGGCATGGGAGATTTCAGTTTCAAAATCTCTGTGAAAAAGCGTCAGAGAAGCTTCTCCGTTTAGAATCCAGCATATCTCACTGAACCGAAGAAGTGGTAGTTAGAAGGGAGTTAGAGCTGCAAGCAGTTTGGTTTGGGAAATAAGACGCGTAATGAAACTGCAAATGCCTTCCAACAGGCTTGGAAAATTGTGTTCTATATCTCTGCCAAACAGACTCCCCGGAGGCTGAGCTTTCAGAAGCTAGTTTAACTCTAAGGGAGGAAGCAGCAGAATGTGCCTCTCACATCTAGCCTGTAGGAATTCAGGTTGGCAAGTTCTATGGGGAAGCCCATTGATGCCTATGGTGGAAACGGCATGGGAGATTTCAGTTTCAAAATCTCTGTGAAAAAGCGTCAAAGAAGCTTCTCCGTTTAGAATCAGGCATATCTCACTGAACCGAAGAAGTGGTAGTTAGAAGGGAGTTAGAGCTGCAAGCAGTTTGGTTTGGGAAATTAGATGCGACATGACACTGCAAAGGCCTTCCAACAGGCTTGGAAAAGTGTGTTCTATATCTCTGCCAAACAGACTCCCCGGAGGTTGAGCTTTCAGAAGCAACCTTAACTCTTAGGGAGGAAGCAGCAGAATGTGCCTCTCACATCTAGCCTGTAGGAATTCAGGATGGCAAGTTCTATGGGGAAGCCCATTGCTGCCTATGGTGGAAACGGCATGGGAGATTTCAGTTTCAAAATCTCTGTGAAAAAGCGTCAGAGAAGCTTCTCCGTTTAGAATCCAGCATATCTCACTCAACCGAAGAAGTGGTAGTTAGAAGGGAGTTAGAGCTGCAAGCAGTTTGGTTTGGGAAATTAGACGCGAAATGAAACTGCAAATGGCTTCCAACAAGCTTGGAAAAGTGTGTTCTATATCTCTGCCAAACAAACTCCCCGGAGTTTGAGCTTTCAGAAACTAGTTTAACTCTAAGGGAGGAAGCAGCAGAATGTGCCTCTCACATCTAGCCTGTAGGAATTCAGGTTGGCAAGTTCTATGTGGAAGCCCATTGCTGCCTATGGTGGAAACGGCAAGAGAGATTTCAGTTTCAAAATCTCTGTGAAAAAGCGTCAGAGAAGCTTCTCCGTTTAGAATCCAGCATATCTCACTGAACCGAAGAAGTGGCAGTTAGAAGGGAGTTAGAGCTGCAAGCAGTTTGGTTTGGGAAATTAAATGCGAAATGACACTGCAAAGGCCTTCCAACAGGCTTGGAAAAGTGTGTTCTATATCTCTGCCAAACAGACTCCCCAGAGGTTGAGCTTTCAGAAGCAAGCTTAACTCTTAGGGAGGAAGCAGCAGAATGTGCCTCTCACATCTAGCCTGTAGGAATTCAGGTTGGCAAGTTCTATGGGGAAGCCCATTGCTGCCTATGGTGGAAACGGAATGGGAGATTTCAGTTTCAAAATCTCTGTGAAAAAGCGTCAGAGAAGCTTCTCCGTTTAGAATCCAGCATATCTCACTGAACCGAAGAAGTGGTAGTTAGAAGGGAGTTAGAGCTGCAAGCAGTTTGGTTTGGGAAATTAGACGCGAAATGAAACTGCAAATGCCTTCCAACAGGCTTGGAAAAGTGTGTTCTATATCCCTGCCAAACAGACTCCCCGGAGGTTGAGCTTTCAGAAGCAAGTTTAACTCTAAGGGAGGAAGCAGCAGAATGTGCCTCTCACATCTAGCCTTTAGGAATTCAGGTTGGCAAGTTCTATGGAGAAGCCCATTGGCGCCTTCGTTGGAAACGGGTCTGGAAATTTCAGTTTCAAAATCTCTGTGAAAAAGCGTCAGAGAAGCTTCTCCGTTTAGAATCCAGCATATCTCACTGAACCGAAGAAGTGGTAGTTAGAAGGGAGTTAGAGCTGCAAGCAGTTTGGTTTGGGAAATTAGACGCGAAATGAAACTGCAAATGCCTTCCAACAGGCTTGGAAAAGTGTGTTCTATATCTCTGCCAAACAAACTACCCGGAGGTTGAGCTTTCAGAAGCTAGTTTAACTCTAAGGGAGGAAGCAGCAGAATGTGCCTCTCACATCTAGCCTGTAGGAATTCAGGTTGGCAAGTTCTATGTGGAAGCCCATTGCTGCCTATGGTGGAAACGGCAAGGGAGATTTCAGTTTCAAAATCTCTGTGAAAAAGCGTCAGAGAAGCTTCTCCGTTTAGAATCCAGCATATCTCACTGAACCGAAGAAGTGGTAGTTAGAAGGGAGTTAGAGCTGCAAGCAGTTTGGTTTGGGAAATTAGATGCGAAATGACACTGCAAAGGCCTTCCAACAGGCTTCGAAAAGTGTCTTCTATATCTCTGCCAAACAGACTCCCCGGAGGTTGAGCTTTCAGAAGCAAGCTCAACTCTTAGGGAGGAAGCAGCAGAATGTGCCTCTCACATCTAGCCTGTAGGAATTCAGGTTGGCAAGTTCTATGGGGTAGCCCATTGCTGCCTATGGTCGAAACGGCATGGGAGATTTCAGTTTCAAAATCTCTGTGAAAAAGCGTCAGAGAAGCTTCTCCGTTTAGAATCCAGCATATCTCACTGAACCGAAGAAGTGGTAGTTAGAAGGGAGTTAGAGCTGCAAGCAGTTTGGTTTGGGAAATTAGACGCGAAATGAAACTGCAAATGCCTTCAATCAAGCTTGGAAAAATGTGTTCTATATCTCTGCCAAACAGACTCCCCGGAGGTTGAGCTTTCAGAAGCAAGTTTAACTCTAAGGGAGGAAGCAGCAGAATGTGCCTCTCACATCTAGCCTGTAGGAATTCAGGTTGGCAAGTTCTATGGGGAAGCCCATTGCTGCCTATGGTGGAAACGGCATGGGAGATTTCAGTTTCAAAATCTCTGTGAAAAAGCGTCAGAGAAGCTTCTCCGTTTAGAATCCAGCATATCTCACTGAACCGAAGAAGTGGTAGTTAGAAGGGAGTTAGATCTGCAAGCAGTTTGATTTGGGAAATTAGATGCGAAATGACACTGCAAAGGCCTTCCAACAGGCTTGGAAAAGTGTGTTCTATATCTCTGCCAAACAGACTCCCCGGAGGTTGAGCTTTCAGAAGCAAGCTTAACTCTTAGGGAGGAAGCAGCAGAATGTGCCTCTCACATCTAGCCTGTAGGCATTCAGGTTGGCAAGTTCTATGGGGAAGCCCTTGCTGCCTATGGTGGAAACGGCATGGGAGATTTCAGTTTCAAAATCTCTGTGAAAAAGCGTCAGAGAAGCTTCTCCGTTTAGAATCCAGCATATCTCACAGAACCGAAGAAGTGGTAGTTAGAAGGGAGTTAGAGCTGCAAGCAGTTTGGTTTGGGAAATTAGACGCGAAATGAAACTGCAAATGCCTTCAAACAGGCTTGGGAAAGTGTGTTCTATATCTCTGCCAAACAAACTCCCCGGAGGTTGAGCTTTCAGAAGCAAGTTTAACTCTAAGGGAGGAAGCAGCAGAATGTGCCTCTCACATCTAGCCTGTAGGAATTCAGGTTGGCAAGTTCTATGGGGAAGCCCATTGCTGCCTATGGTGGAAACGGCATGGGAGATTTCAGTTTCAAAATCTCTCTGAAAAAGCGTCAGAGAAGCTTCTCCGTTTAGAATCCAGCATATCTCACTGAACCGAAGAAGTGGCAGTTAGAAGGGAGTTAGAGCTGCAAGCAGTTTGGTTTGGGAAATAAGACGCGAAATGAAACTGCAAAGGCCTTCCATCAGGCTTGGAAAAGTGTGTTCTATATCTCTGCCAAACAGACTCCCCGGAGGTTGAGCTTTCAGAAGCAAGCTTAACTCTTAGGGAGGTAGCAGCAGAATGTGCCTCTCACATCTAGCCTGTAGGAATTCAGGATGGCAAGTTCTATGGGGAAGCCCATTGCTGCCTATGGTGGAAACGGCATGGGAGATTTCAGTTTCAAAATCTCTGTGAAAAAGCGTCAGAGAAGCTTCTCCGTTTAGAATCCAGCATATCTCACTGAACCGAAGAAGTGGTAGTTAGAAGGGAGTTAGAGCTGCAAGCAGTTTGGTTTTGGAAATTAGACGCGAAATGAAACTGCAAATGCCTTCCAACAGGCTTGGAAAAGTGTGTTCTATATCTCTGCCAAACAAACTACCCGGAGGTTGAGCTTTCAGAAGCTAGTTTAACTCTAAGGGAGGAAGCAGCAGAATGTGCCTCTCACATCTAGCCTGTAGGGATTCAGGTTGGCAAGTTCTATGTGGAAGCCCATTGCTGCCTATGGTGGAAACGGCAAGGGAGATTTCAGTTTCAAAATCTCTGTGAAAAAGCGTCAGAGAAGCTTCTCCGTTTAGAATCCAGCATATCTCACTGAACCGAAGAAGTGGTAGTTAGAAGGGAGTTAGAGCTGCAAGCAGTTTGGTTTGGGAAATTAGATGCGAAATGACACTGCAAAGGCCTTCCAACAGGCTTCGAAAAGTGTCTTCTATATCTCTGCCAAACAGACTCCCCGGAGGTTGAGCTTTCAGAAGCAAGCTTAACTCTTAGGGAGGAAGCAGCAGAATGTGCCTCTCACATCTAGCCTGTAGGAATTCAGGTTGGCAAGTTCTATGGGGTAGCCCATTGTTGCCTATGGTCGAAACGGCATGGGAGATTTCAGTTTCAAAATCTCTGTGAAAAAGCGTCAGAGAAGCTTCTCCGTTTAGAATCCAGCATATCTCACAGAACCGAAGAAGTGGTAGTTAGAAGGGAGTTAGAGCTGCAAGCAGTTTGGTTTGGGAAATTAGACGCGAAATGAAACTGCAAATGCCTTCAAACAAGCTTGGAAAAATGTGTTCTATATCTCTGCCAAACAGACTCCCCGGAGGTTGAGCTTTCAGAAGCAAGTTTAACTCTAAGGGAGGAAGCAGCAGAATGTGCCTCTCACATCTAGCCTGTAGGAATTCAGGTTGGCAAGTTCTATGGGGAAGCCCATTGCTGCCTATGGTGGAAACGGCATGGGAGATTTCAGTTTCAAAATCTCTGTGAAAAAGCGTCAGAGAAGCTTCTCCGTTTAGAATCCAGCATATCTCACTGAACCGAAGAAGTGGTAGTTAGAAGGGAGTTAGAGCTGCAAGCAGTTTGGTTTGGGAAATTAGATGCGAAATGACACTGCAAAGGCCTTCCAACAGGCTTGGAAAAGTGTGTTCTATATCTCTGCCAAACAGACTCCCCGGAGGTTGAGCTTTCAGAAGCAAGCTTAACTCTTAGGGAGGAAGCAGCAGAATGTGCCTCTCACATCTAGCCTGTAGGCATTCAGGTTGGCAAGTTCTATGGGGAAGCCCTTGCTGCCTATGGTGGAAACGGCATGGGAGATTTCAGTTTCAAAATCTCTGTGAAAAAGCGTCAGAGAAGCTTCTCCGTTTAGAATCCAGCATATCTCACTGAACCGAAGAAGTGGTAGTTAGAAGGGAGTTAGAGCTGCAAGCAGTTTGGTTTGGGAAATTAGACGCGAAATGAAACTGCAAATGCCTTCAAACAGGCTTGGGAAAGTGTGTTCTATATCTCTGCCAAACAAACTCCCCGGAGGTTGAGCTTTCAGAAGCTAGTTTAACTCTAAGGGAGGAAGCAGCAGAATGTGCCTCTCACATCTAGCCTGTAGGAATTCAGGTTGGCAAGTTCTATGGGGAAGCCCATTGGCGCCTTCGTTGGAAACGGGTTTGGAAATTTCAGCTTCAAAATCTCTGTGAAAAAGCGTCAGAGAAGCTTCTCCGTTTAGAATCCAGCATATCTCACAGAACCGAAGAAGTGGTAGTTAGAAGGGAGTTAGAGCTGCAAGCAGTTTGGTTTGGGAAATTAGATGCGAAATGACACTGCAAAGGCCTTCCAACAGGCTTGGAAAAGTGTGTTCTATATCTCTGCCAAACAGACTCCCCAGAGCATCAGCTTTCAGAAGCAAGCTTAACTCTTAGGGAGGAAGCAGCAGAATGTGCCTCTCACATCTAGCCTGTAGGAATTCAGGTTGGCAAGTTCTATGAGGAAGCCCATTGCTGCCTATGGTGGAAACGGCATGGGAGATTTCAGTTTCAAAATCTCTGTGAAAAAGCATCAGAGAAGCTTCTCCGTTTAGAATCCAGCATATCTCACTGAACCGAAGAAGTGGCAGTTAGAAGGGAGTTAGAGCTGCAAGCAGTTTGGTTTGGGAAATAAGACGCGAAATGAAACTGCAAAGGCCTTCCAACAGGCTTGGAAAAGTGTGTTCTATATCTCTGCCAAACAGACTCCCCGGAGGTTGAGCTTTCAGAAGCAAGCTTAACTCTTAGGGAGGAAGCAGCAGAATGTGCCTCTCACATCTAGCCTGTAGGAATTCAGGTTGGCAAGTTCTATGGGGAAGCCCATTGCTGCCTATGGTGGAAACAGCATGGGAGATTTCAGTTTCAAAATCTCTGTGAAAAAGCGTCAGAGAAGCTTCTCCGTTTAGAATCCAGCATATCTCACTGAACCGAAGAAGTGGTACTTAGAAGGCAGTTAGAGCTGCAAGCAGTTTGGTTTGGGAAATTAGATGCGAAATGACACTGCAAATGCCTTCCAACAGGCTTGGAAAAGTGTGTTCTATATCTCTGCCAAACAGACTCCCCGGAGGTTGAGCGTTCAGAAGCAAGTTTAACTCTAAGGGAGGAAGCAGCAGAATGTGCCTCTCACATCTAGCCTGTAGGAATTCAGGTTGGCAAGTTCTATGGGGAAGCCCATTGCTGCCTATGGTGGAAACGGCATGGGAGATTTCAGTTTCAAAATCTCTCTGAAAAAGCGTCAGAGAAGCTTCTCCGTTTAGAATCCAGCATATCTCACTGAACCGAAGAAGTGGCAGTTAGAAGGGAGTTAGAGCTGCAAGCAGTTTGGTTTGGGAAATAAGACGCGAAATGAAACTGCAAAGGCCTTCCATCAGGCTTGGAAAAGTGTGTTCTATATCTCTGCCAAACAGACTCCCCGGAGGTTGAGCTTTCAGAAGCAAGCTTAACTCTTAGGGAGGAAGCAGCAGAATGTGCCTCTCACATGTAGCCTGTAGGAATTCAGGTTGGCAAGTTCTATGGGGAAGCCCATTGCTGCCTATGGTGGAAACGGCATGGGAGATTTCAGTTTCAAAATCTCTGTGAAAAAGCGTCAGAGAAGCTTCTCCGTTTAGAATCCAGCATATCTCACTGAACCGAAGAAGTGGTAGTTAGAAGGCAGTTAGAGCTGCAAGCAGTTTGGTTTGGGAAATTAGATGCGAAATGACACTGCAAAGGCCTTCCAACAGGCTTGGAAAAGTGTGTTCTATATCTCTGCCAAACAGACTCCCCGGAGGTTGAGCTTTCAAAAGCAAGCTTAACTCTTAGGGAGGAAGCAGCAGAATGTGCCTCTCACATCTAGCCTGTAGGAATTCAGGTTGGCAAGTTCTATGGGGAAGCCCATTGCTGCCTATGGTGGAAACGGAATGGGAGATTTCAGTTTCAAAATCTCTGTGAAAAAGCGTCAGAGAAGCTTCTCCGTTTAGAATCGAGCATATCTCACTGAACCGAAGAAGTGGTAGTTAGAAGGGAGTTAGAGCTGCAAGCAGTTTGGTTTGGGAAATTAGACGCGAAATGAAACTGCAAATGCCTTCCAACAGGCTTGGAAAAGTGTGTTCTATATCCCTGCCAAACAGACTCCCCGGAGGTTGAGCTTTCAGAAGCAAGTTTAACTCTAAGGGAGGAAGCAGCAGAATGTGCCTCTCACATCTAGCCTTTAGGAATTCAGGTTGGCAAGTTCTGTGGAGAAGCCCATTGGCGCCTTCGTTGGAAACGGGTTTGGAAATTTCAGTTTCAAAATCTCTGTGAAAAAGCGTCAGAGAAGCTTCTCCGTTTAGAATCCAGCATATCTCACTGAACCGAAGAAGTGGTAGTTAGAAGGGAGTTAGAGCTGCAAGCAGTTTGCTTTGGGAAATTAGACGGGAAATGACACTGCAAATGCCTTCCAACAGGCTTGGAAAAGTGTGTTCTATATCACTGCCAAACACACTCCCCGGAGGTTGAGCTTTCAGAAGCTAGTTTAACTCTAAGGGAGGAAGCAGCAGAATGTGCCTCTCACATCTAGCCTTTAGGAATTCAGGTTGGCAAGTTCTATGTGGAAGCCCATTGCTGCCTATGGTGGAAACGGCATTGGAGATTTCAGTTTCAAAATCTCTGTGAAAAAGCGTCAGAGAAGCTTCTCCGTTTAGAATCCAGCATATCTCACTGAACCGAAGAAGTGGTAGTTAGAAGGGATTTAGAGCTGCAAGCAGTTTGGTTTGGGAAATTAGATGCGAAATGACACTGCAAAGGCCTTCCAACAGGCTTGGAAAAGTGTGTTCTATATCTCTGCCAAACAGACTCCCCAGAGGTTGAGCTTTCAGAAGCAAGCTTAACTCTTAGGGAGGAAGCAGCAGAATGTGCCTCTCACATCTAGCCTGTAGGAATTCAGGTTGGCAAGTTCTATGAGGAAGCCCATTGCTGCCTATGGTGGAAACGGCATGGGAGATTTCAGTTTCAAAATCTCTGTGAAAAAGCGTCAGAGAAGCTTCTCCGTTTAGAATCCAGCATATCTCACTGAACCGAAGAAGTGGTAGTTAGAAGGGAGTTAGAGCTGCAAGCAGTTTGGTTTGGGAAATAAGACGCGAAATGAAACTGCAAATGCCTTCCAACAGGCTTGGAAAATTGTGTTCTATATCTCTGCCAAACAGACTCCCCGGAGGCTGATCTTCAGAAGCTAGTTTAACTCTAAGGGAGGAAGCAGCAGAATGTGCCTCTCACATCTAGCCTGTAGGAATTCAGGTTGGCAAGTTCTATGGGGAAGCCCATTGCTGCCTATGGTGGAAACGGCATGGGAGATTTCAGTTTCAAAATCTCTGTGAAAAAGCGTCAGAGAAGCTTCTCCGTTTAGAATCCAGCATATCTCACTGAACCGAAGAAGTGGTAGTTACAAGGGAGTTAGAGCTGCAAGCAGTTTGGTTTGGGAAATTAGATGCGAAATGACACTGCAAAGGCCTTCCAACAGGCTTGGAAAAGTGTGTTCTATATCTCTGCCAAACAGACTCCCCGGAGGTTGAGCTTTCAGAAGCAAGCTTAACTCTTAGGGAGGAAGCAGCAGAATGTGCCTCTCACATCTAGCCTGTAGGCATTCAGGTTGGCAAGTTCTATGGGGAAGCCCTTGCTGCCTATGGTGGAAACGGCATGGGAGATTTCAGTTTCAAAATCTCTGTGAAAAAGCGTCAGAGAAGCTTCTCCGTTTAGAATCCAGCATATCTCACTGAACCGAAGAAGTGGTAGTTAGAAGGGAGTTAGAGCTGCAAGCAGTTTGGTTTGGGAAATTAGACGCGAAATGAAACTGCAAATGCCTTCAAACAGGCTTGGAAAAGTGTGTTCTATATCTCTGCCAAACAAACTCCCCGGAGGTTGAGCTTTCAGAAGCAAGTTTAACTCTAAGGGAGGAAGCAGCAGAATGTGCCTCTCACATCTAGCCTGTAGGAATTCAGGTTGGCAAGTTCTATGGGGAAGCCCATTGGCGCCTTCGTTGGAAACGGGTTTGGAAATTTCAGCTTCAAAATCTCTGTGAAAAAGCGTCAGAGAAGCTTCTCCGTTTAGAATCCAGCATATCTCACAGAACCGAAGAAGTGGTAGTTAGAAGGCAGTTAGAGCTGCAAGCAGTTTGGTTTGGGAAATTAGATGCGAAATGACACTGCAAAGGCCTTCCAACAGGCTTGGAAAAGTGTGTTCTATATCTCTGCCAAACAGACTCCCCAGAGGTTGAGCTTTCAGAAGCAAGCTTAACTCTTAGGGAGGAAGCAGCAGAATGTGCCTCTCACATCTAGCCTGTAGGAATTCAGGTTGGCAAGTTCTATGGGGAAGCCCATTGCTGCCTATGGTGGAAACGGAATGGGAGATTTCAGTTTCAAAATCTCTGTGAAAAAGCGTCAGAGAAGCTTCTCCGTTTAGAATCCAGCATATCTCACTGAACCGAAGAAGTGGTAGTTAGAAGGGAGTTAGAGCTGCAATCAGTTTGGTTTGGGAAATTAGACGCGAAATGAAACTGCAAATGCCTTCCAACAGGCTTGGAAAAGTGTGTTCTATATCCCTGCCAAACAGACTCCCCGGAGGTTGAGCTTTCAGAAGCAAGTTTAACTCTAAGGGAGGAAGCAGCAGAATGTGCCTCTCACATCTAGCCTTTAGGAATTCAGGTTGGCAAGTTCTATGGAGAAGCCCATTGGCGCCTTCGTTGGAAACGGGTCTGGAAATTTCAGTTTCAAAATCTCTGTGAAAAAGCGTCAGAGAAGCTTCTCCGTTTAGAATCCAGCATATCTCACTGAACCGAAGAAGTGGTAGTTAGAAGGGAGTTAGAGCTGCAAGCAGTTTGGTTTGGGAAATTAGACGCGAAATGAAACTGCAAATGCCTTCCAACAGGCTTGGAAAAGTGTGTTCTATATCTCTGCCAAACAAACTACCCGGAGGTTGAGCTTTCAGAAGCTAGTTTAACTCTAAGGGAGGAAGCAGCAGAATGTGCCTCTCACATCTAGCCTGTAGGAATTCAGGTTGGCAAGTTCTATGTGGAAGCCCATTGCTGCCTATGGTGGAAACGGCAAGGGAGATTTCAGTTTCAAAATCTCTGTGAAAAAGCGTCAGAGAAGCTTCTCCGTTTAGAATCCAGCATATCTCACTGAACCGAAGAAGTGGTAGTTAGAAGGGAGTTAGAGCTGCAAGCAGTTTGGTTTGGGAAATTAGATGCGAAATGACACTGCAAAGGCCTTCCAACAGGATTCGAAAAGTGTCTTCTATATCTCTGCCAAACAGACTCCCCGGAGGTTGAGCTTTCAGAAGCAAGCTTAACTCTTAGGGAGGAAGCAGCAGAATGTGCCTCTCACATCTAGCCTGTAGGAATTCAGGTTGGCAAGTTCTATGGGGTAGCCCATTGCTGCCTATGGTCGAAACGGCATGGGAGATTTCAGTTTCAAAATCTCTGTGAAAAAGCGTCAGAGAAGCTTCTCCGTTTAGAATCCAGCATATCTCACAGAACCGAAGAAGTGGTAGTTAGAAGGGAGTTAGAGCTGCAAGCAGTTTGGTTTGGGAAATTAGACGCGAAATGAAACTGCAAATGCCTTCAAACAAGCTTGGAAAAATGTGTTCTATATCTCTGCCAAACAGACTCCCCGGAGGTTGAGCTTTCAGAAGCAAGTTTAACTCTAAGGGAGGAAGCAGCAGAATGTGCCTCTCACATCTAGCCTGTAGGAATTCAGGTTGGCAAGTTCTATGGGGAAGCCCATTGCTGCCTATGGTGGAAACGGCATGGGAGATTTCAGTTTCAAAATCTCTGTGAAAAAGCATCAGAGAAGCTTCTCCGTTTAGAATCCAGCATATCTCACTGAACCGAAGAAGTGGTAGTTAGAAGGGACTTAGAGCTGCAAGCAGTTTGGTTTGGGAAATTAGATGCGAAATGACACTGCAAATGCCTTCCAACAGGCTTGGAAAAGTGTGTTCTATATCTCTGCCAAACAGACTCCCCGGAGGTTGAGCTTTCAGAAGCAAGCTTAACTCTTAGGGAGGAAGCAGCAGAATGTGCCTCTCACATCTAGCCTGTAGGCATTCAGGTTGGCAAGTTCTATGGGGAAGCCCTTGCTGCCTATGGTGGAAACGGCATGGGAGATTTCAGTTTCAAAATCTCTGTGAAAAAGCGTCAGAGAAGCTTCTCCGTTTAGAATCCAGCATATCTCACAGAACCGAAGAAGTGGTAGTTAGAAGGGAGTTAGAGCTGCAAGCAGTTTGGTTTGGGAAATTAGACGCGAAATGAAACTGCAAATGCCTTCAAACAGGCTTGGGAAAATGTGTTCTATATCTCTGCCAAACAAACTCCCCGGAGGTTGAGCTTTCAGAAGCAAGTTTAACTCTAAGGGAGGAAGCAGCAGAATGTGCCTCTCACATCTAGCCTGTAGGAATTCAGGTTGGCAAGTTCTATGGGGAAGCCCATTGCTGCCTATGGTGGAAACGGCATGGGAGATTTCAGTTTCAAAATCTCTCTGAAAAAGCGTCAGAGAAGCTTCTCCGTTTAGAATCCAGCATATCTCACTGAACCGAAGAAGTGGCAGTTAGAAGGGAGTTAGAGCTGCAAGCAGTTTGGTTTGGGAAATAAGACGCGAAATGAAACTGCAAAGGCCTTCCATCAGGCTTGGAAAAGTGTGTTCTATATCTCTGCCAAACAGACTCCCCGGAGGTTGAGCTTTCAGAAGCAAGCTTAACTCTTAGGGAGGTAGCAGCAGAATGTGCCTCTCACATCTAGCCTGTAGGAATTCAGGATGGCAAGTTCTATGGGGAAGCCCATTGCTGCCTATGGTGGAAACGGCATGGGAGATTTCAGTTTCAAAATCTCTGTGAAAAAGCGTCAGAGAAGCTTCTCCGTTTAGAATCCAGCATATCTCACTGAACCGAAGAAGTGGTAGTTAGAAGGGAGTTAGAGCTGCAAGCAGTTTGGTTTTGGAAATTAGACGCGAAATGAAACTGCAAATGCCTTCCAACAGGCTTGGAAAAGTGTGTTCTATATCTCTGCCAAACAAACTACCCGGAGGTTGAGCTTTCAGAAGCTAGTTTAACTCTAAGGGAGGAAGCAGCAGAATGTGCCTCTCACATCTAGCCTGTAGGGATTCAGGTTGGCAAGTTCTATGTGGAAGCCCATTGCTGCCTATGGTGGAAACGGCAAGGGAGATTTCAGTTTCAAAATCTCTGTGAAAAAGCGTCAGAGAAGCTTCTCCGTTTAGAATCCAGCATATCTCACTGAACCGAAGAAGTGGTAGTTAGAAGGGAGTTAGAGCTGCAAGCAGTTTGGTTTGGGAAATTAGATGCGAAATGACACTGCAAAGGCCTTCCAACAGGCTTCGAAAAGTGTCTTCTATATCTCTGCCAAACAGACTCCCCGGAGGTTGAGCTTTCAGAAGCAAGCTTAACTCTTAGGGAGGAAGCAGCAGAATGTGCCTCTCACATCTAGCCTGTAGGAATTCAGGTTGGCAAGTTCTATGGGGTAGCCCATTGCTGCCTATGGTCGAAACGGCATGGGAGATTTCAGTTTCAAAATCTCTGTGAAAAAGCGTCAGAGAAGCTTCTCCGTTTAGAATCCAGCATATCTCACAGAACCGAAGAAGTGGTAGTTAGAAGGGAGTTAGAGCTGCAAGCAGTTTGGTTTGGGAAATTAGACGCGAAATGAAACTGCAAATGCCTTCAAACAAGCTTGGAAAAATGTGTTCTATATCTCTGCCAAACAGACTCCCCGGAGGTTGAGCTTTCAGAAGCAAGTTTAACTCTAAGGGAGGAAGCAGCAGAATGTGCCTCTCACATCTAGCCTGTAGGAATTCAGGTTGGCAAGTTCTATGGGGAAGCCCATTGCTGCCTATGGTGGAAACGGCATGGGAGATTTCAGTTTCAAAATCTCTGTGAAAAAGCGTCAGAGAAGCTTCTCCGTTTAGAATCCAGCATATCTCACTGAACCGAAGAAGTGGTAGTTAGAAGGGAGTTAGAGCTGCAAGCAGTTTGGTTTGGGAAATTAGATGCGAAATGACACTGCAAAGGCCTTCCAACAGGCTTGGAAAAGTGTGTTCTATATCTCTGCCAAACAGACTCCCCGGAGGTTGAGCTTTCAGAAGCAAGCTTAACTCTTAGGGAGGAAGCAGCAGAATGTGCCTCTCACATCTAGCCTGTAGGCATTCAGGTTGGCAAGTTCTATGGGGAAGCCCTTGCTGCCTATGGTGGAAACGGCATGGGAGATTTCAGTTTCAAAATCTCTGTGAAAAAGCGTCAGAGAAGCTTCTCCGTTTAGAATCCAGCATATCTCACTGAACCGAAGAAGTGGTAGTTAGAAGGGAGTTAGAGCTGCAAGCAGTTTGGTTTGGGAAATTAGACGCGAAATGAAACTGCAAATGCCTTCAAACAGGCTTGGGAAAGTGTGTTCTATATCTCTGCCAAACAAACTCCCCGGAGGTTGAGCTTTCAGAAGCAAGTTTAACTCTAAGGGAGGAAGCAGCAGAATGTGCCTCTCACATCTAGCCTGTAGGAATTCAGGTTGGCAAGTTCTATGGGGAAGCCCATTGGCGCCTTCGTTGGAAACGGGTTTGGAAATTTCAGCTTCAAAATCTCTGTGAAAAAGCGTCAGAGAAGCTTCTCCGTTTAGAATCCAGCATATCTCACAGAACCGAAGAAGTGGTAGTTAGAAGGGAGTTAGAGCTGCAAGCAGTTTGGTTTGGGAAATTAGATGCGAAATGACACTGCAAAGGCCTTCCAACAGGCTTGGAAAAGTGTGTTCTATATCTCTGCCAAACAGACTCCCCAGAGGTTCAGCTTTCAGAAGCAAGCTTAACTCTTAGGGAGGAAGCAGCAGAATGTGCCTCTCACATCTAGCCTGTAGGAATTCAGGTTGGCAAGTTCTATGAGGAAGCCCATTGCTGCCTATGGTGGAAACGGCATGGGAGATTTCAGTTTCAAAATCTCTGTGAAAAAGCGTCAGAGAAGCTTCTCCGTTTAGAATCCAGCATATCTCACTGAACCGAAGAAGTGGCAGTTAGAAGGGAGTTAGAGCTGCAAGCAGTTTGGTTTGGGAAATAAGACGCGAAATGAAACTGCAAAGGCCTTCCAACAGGCTTGGAAAAGTGTGTTCTATATCTCTGCCAAACAGACTCCCCGGAGGTTGAGCTTTCAGAAGCAAGCTTAACTCTTAGGGAGGAAGCAGCAGAATGTGCCTCTCACATCTAGCCTGTAGGAATTCAGGTTGGCAAGTTCTATGGGGAAGCCCATTGCTGCCTATGGTGGAAACGGCATGGGAGATTTCAGTTTCAAAATCTCTGTGAAAAAGCGTCAGAGAAGCTTCTCCGTTTAGAATCCAGCATATCTCACTGAACCGAAGAAGTGGTACTTAGAAGGCAGTTAGAGCTGCAAGCAGTTTGGTTTGGGAAATTAGATGCGAAATGACACTGCAAATGCCTTCCAACAGGCTTGGAAAAGTGTGTTCTATATCTCTGCCAAACAGACTCCCCGGAGGTTGAGCGTTCAGAAGCAAGTTTAACTCTAAGGGAGGAAGCAGCAGAATGTGCCTCTCACATCTAGCCTGTAGGAATTCAGGTTGGCAAGTTCTATGGGGAAGCCCATTGCTGCCTATGGTGGAAACGGCATGGGAGATTTCAGTTTCAAAATCTCTCTGAAAAAGCGTCAGAGAAGCTTCTCCGTTTAGAATCCAGCATATCTCACTGAACCGAAGAAGTGGCAGTTAGAAGGGAGTTAGAGCTGCAAGCAGTTTGGTTTGGGAAATAAGACGCGAAATGAAACTGCAAAGGCCTTCCATCAGGCTTGGAAAAGTTTGTTCTATATCTCTGCCAAACAGACTCCCCGGAGGTTGAGCTTTCAGAAGCAAGCTTAACTCTTAGGGAGGAAGCAGCAGAATGTGCCTCTCACATCTAGCCTGTAGGAATTCAGGTTGGCAAGTTCTATGGGGTAGCCCATTGCTGCCTATGGTCGAAACGGCATGGGAGATTTCAGTTTCAAAATCTCTGTGAAAAAGCGTCAGAGAAGCTTCTCCGTTTAGAATCCAGCATATCTCACAGAACCGAAGAAGTGGTAGTTAGAAGGGAGTTAGAGCTGCAAGCAGTTTGGTTTGGGAAATTAGACGCGAAATGAAACTGCAAATGCCTTCAAACAAGCTTGGAAAAATGTGTTCTATATCTCTGCCAAACAGACTCCCCGGAGGTTGAGCTTTCAGAAGCAAGTTTAACTCTAAGGGAGGAAGCAGCAGAATGTGCCTCTCACATCTAGCCTGTAGGAATTCAGGTTGGCAAGTTCTATGGGGAAGCCCATTGCTGCCTATGGTGGAAACGGCATGGGAGATTTCAGTTTCAAAATCTCTGTGAAAAAGCGTCAGAGAAGCTTCTCCGTTTAGAATCCAGCATATCTCACTGAACCGAAGAAGTGGTAGTTAGAAGGCAGTTAGAGCTGCAAGCAGTTTGGTTTGGGAAATTAGATGCGAAATGACACTGCAAAGGCCTTCCAACAGGCTTGGAAAAGTGTGTTCTATATCTCTGCCAAACAGACTCCCCGGAGGTTGAGCTTTCAGAAGCAAGCTTAACTCTTAGGGAGGAAGCAGCAGAATGTGCCTCTCACATCTAGCCTGTAGGCATTCAGGTTGGCAAGTTCTATGGGGAAGCCCTTGCTGCCTATGGTGGAAACGGCATGGGAGATTTCAGTTTCAAAATCTCTGTGAAAAAGCGTCAGAGAAGCTTCTCCGTTTAGAATCCAGCATATCTCACTGAACCGAAGAAGTGGTAGTTAGAAGGGAGTTAGAGCTGCAAGCAGTTTGGTTTGGGAAATTAGACGCGAAATGAAACTGCAAATGCCTTCAAACAGGCTTGGGAAAGTGTGTTCTATATCTCTGCCAAACAAACTCCCCGGAGGTTGAGCTTTCAGAAGCAAGTTTAACTCTAAGGGAGGAAGCAGCAGAATGTGCCTCTCACATCTAGCCTGTAGGAATTCAGGTTGGCAAGTTCTATGGGGAAGCCCATTGGCGCCTTCGTTGGAAACGGGTTTGGAAATTTCAGCTTCAAAATCTCTGTGAAAAAGCGTCAGAGAAGCTTCTCCGTTTAGAATCCAGCATATCTCACAGAACCGAAGAAGTGGTAGTTAGAAGGGAGTTAGAGCTGCAAGCAGTTTGGTTTGGGAAATTAGATGCGAAATGACACTGCAAAGGCCTTCCAACAGGCTTGGAAAAGTGTGTTCTATATCTCTGCCAAACAGACTCCCCAGAGGTTGAGCTTTCAGAAGCAAGCTTAACTCTTAGGGAGGAAGCAGCAGAATGTGCCTCTCACATCTAGCCTGTAGGAATTCAGGTTGGCAAGTTCTATGAGGAAGCCCATTGCTGCCTATGGTGGAAACGGCATGGGAGATTTCAGTTTCAAAATCTCTGTGAAAAAGCGTCAGAGAAGCTTCTCCGTTTAGAATCCAGCATATCTCACTGAACCGAAGAAGTGGTAGTTAGAAGGGAGTTAGAGCTGCAAGCAGTTTGGTTTGGGAAATAAGACGCGAAATGAAACTGCAAATGCCTTCCAACAGGCTTGGAAAATTGTGTTCTATATCTCTGCCAAACAGACTCCCCGGAGGCTGATCTTCAGAAGCTAGTTTAACTCTAAGGGAGGAAGCAGCAGAATGTGCCTCTCACATCTAGCCTGTAGGAATTCAGGTTGGCAAGTTCTATGGGGAAGCCCATTGCTGCCTATGGTGGAAACGGCATGGGAGATTTCAGTTTCAAAATCTCTGTGAAAAAGCGTCAGAGAAGCTTCTCCGTTTAGAATCCAGCATATCTCACTGAACCGAAGAAGTGGTAGTTACAAGGGAGTTAGAGCTGCAAGCAGTTTGGTTTGGGAAATTAGATGCGAAATGACACTGCAAAGGCCTTCCAACAGGCTTGGAAAAGTGTGTTCTATATCTCTGCCAAACAGACTCCCCGGAGGTTGAGCTTTCAGAAGCAAGCTTAACTCTTAGGGAGGAAGCAGCAGAATGTGCCTCTCACATCTAGCCTGTAGGCATTCAGGTTGGCAACTTCTATGGGGAAGCCCTTGCTGCCTATGGTGGAAACGGCATGGGAGATTTCAGTTTCAAAATCTCTGTGAAAAAGCGTCAGAGAAGCTTCTCCGTTTAGAATCCAGCATATCTCACTGAACCGAAGAAGTGGTAGTTAGAAGGGAGTTAGAGCTGCAAGCAGTTTGGTTTGGGAAATTAGACGCGAAATGAAACTGCAAATGCCTTCAAACAGGCTTGGAAAAGTGTGTTCTATATCTCTGCCAAACAAACTCCCCAGAGGTTGAGCTTTCAGAAGCAAGTTTAACTCTAAGGGAGGAAGCAGCAGAATGTGCCTCTCACATCTAGCCTGTAGGAATTCAGGTTGGCAAGTTCTATGGGGAAGCCCATTGGCGCCTTCGTTGGAAACGGGTTTGGAAATTTCAGCTTCAAAATCTCTGTGAAAAAGCGTCAGAGAAGCTTCTCCGTTTAGAATCCAGCATATCTCACAGAACCGAAGAAGTGGTAGTTAGAAGGCAGTTAGAGCTGCAAGCAGTTTGGTTTGGGAAATTAGATGCGAAATGACACTGCAAATGCCTTCCAACAGGCTTGGAAAAGTGTGTTCTATATCTCTGCCAAACAGACTCCCCGGAGGTTGAGCGTTCAGAAGCAAGTTTAACTCTAAGGGAGGAAGCAGCAGAATGTGCCTCTCACATCTAGCCTGTAGGAATTCAGGTTGGCAAGTTCTATGGGGAAGCCCATTGCTGCCTATGGTGGAAACGGCATGGGAGATTTCAGTTTCAAAATCTCTCTGAAAAAGCGTCAGAGAAGCTTCTCCGTTTAGAATCCAGCATATCTCACTGAACCGAAGAAGTGGCAGTTAGAAGGGAGTTAGAGCTGCAAGCAGTTTGGTTTGGGAAATAAGACGCGAAATGAAACTGCAAAGGCCTTCCATCAGGCTTGGAAAAGTGTGTTCTATATCTCTGCCAAACAGACTCCCCGGAGGTTGAGCTTTCAGAAGCAAGCTTAACTCTTAGGGAGGAAGCAGCAGAATGTGCCTCTCACATGTAGCCTGTAGGAATTCAGGTTGGCAAGTTCTATGGGGAAGCCCATTGCTGCCTATGGTGGAAACGGCATGGGAGATTTCAGTTTCAAAATCTCTGTGAAAAAGCGTCAGAGAAGCTTCTCCGTTTAGAATCGAGCATATCTCACTGAACCGAAGAAGTGGTAGTTAGAAGGGAGTTAGAGCTGCAAGCAGTTTGGTTTGGGAAATTAGACGCGAAATGAAACTGCAAATGCCTTCCAACAGGCTTGGAAAAGTGTGTTCTATATCCCTGCCAAACAGACTCCCCGGAGGTTGAGCTTCCAGAAGCAAGTTTAACTCTAAGGGAGGAAGCAGCAGAATGTGCCTCTCACATCTAGCCTTTAGGAATTCAGGTTGGCAAGTTCTATGGAGAAGCCCATTGGCGCCTTCGTTGGAAACGGGTTTGGAAATTTCAGTTTCAAAATCTCTGTGAAAAAGCGTCAGAGAAGCTTCTCCGTTTAGAATCCAGCATATCTCACTGAACCGAAGAAGTGGTAGTTAGAAGGGAGTTAGAGCTGCAAGCAGTTTGCTTTGGGAAATTAGACGCGAAATGACACTGCAAATGCCTTCCAACAGGCTTGGAAAAGTGTGTTCTATATCTCTGCCAAACACACTCCCCGGAGGTTGAGCTTTCAGAAGCTAGTTTAACTCTAAGGGAGGAAGCAGCAGAATGTGCCTCTCACATCTAGCCTGTAGGAATTCAGGTTGGCAAGTTCTATGTGGAAGCCCATTGCTGCCTATGGTGGAAACGGCATTGGAGATTTCAGTTTCAAAATCTCTGTGAAAAAGCGTCAGAGAAGCTTCTCCGTTTAGAATCCAGCATATCTCACTGAACCGAAGAAGTGGTAGTTAGAAGGGATTTAGAGCTGCAAGCAGTTTGGTTTGGGAAATTAGATGCGAAATGACACTGCAAAGGCCTTCCAACAGGCTTGGAAAAGTGTGTTCTATATCTCTGCCAAACAGACTCCCCAGAGGTTGAGCTTTCAGAAGCAAGCTTAACTCTTAGGGAGGAAGCAGCAGAATGTGCCTCTCACATCTAGCCTGTAGGAATTCAGGTTGGCAAGTTCTATGAGGAAGCCCATTGCTGCCTATGGTGGAAACGGCATGGGAGATTTCAGTTTCAAAATCTCTCTGAAAAAGCGTCAGAGAAGCTTCTCCGTTTAGAATCCAGCATATCTCACTGAACCGAAGAAGTGGTAGTTAGAAGGGAGTTAGAGCTGCAAGCAGTTTGGTTTGGGAAATAAGACGCGAAATGAAACTGCAAATGCCTTCCAACAGGCTTGGAAAATTGTGTTCTATATCTCTGCCAAACAGACTCCCGGGAGGCTGATCTTCAGAAGCTAGTTTAACTCTAAGGGAGGAAGCAGCAGAATGTGCCTCTCACATCTAGCCTGTAGGAATTCAGGTTGGCAAGTTCTATGAGGAAGCCCATTGCTGCCTATGGTGGAAACGGCATGGGAGATTTCAGTTTCAAAATCTCTGTGAAAAAGCGTCAGAGAAGCTTCTCCGTTTAGAATCCAGCATATCTCACTGAACCGAAGAAGTGGTAGTTAGAAGGGAGTTAGAGCTGCAAGCAGTTTGGTTTGGGAAATAAGACGCGAAATGAAACTGCAAAGGCCTTCCAACAGGCTTGGAAAAGTGTGTTCTATATCTCTGCCAAACAGACTCCCCGGAGGTTGAGCTTTCTGAAGCAAGCTTAACTCTTAGGGAGGAAGCAGCAGAATGTGCCTCTCACATCTAGCCTGTAGGAATTCAGGTTGGCAAGTTCTATGGGGAAGCCCATTGCTGCCTATGGTGGAAACGGCATGGGAGATTTCAGTTTCAAAATCTCTGTGAAAAAGCGTCAGAGAAGCTTCTCCGTTTAGAATCCAGCATATCTCACTGAACCGAAGAAGTGGTAGTTAGAAGGGAGTTAGAGCTGCAAGCAGTTTGGTTTGGGAAATTAGATGCGAAATGACACTGCAAAGGCCTTCCAACAGGCTTGGAAAAGTGTGTTCTATATCTCTGCCAAACAGACTCCCCGGAGGTTGAGCTTTCAGAAGCAAGCTTAACTCTTAGGGAGGAAGCAGCAGAATGTGCCTCTCACATCTAGCCTGTAGGCATTCAGGTTGGCAAGTTCTATGGGGAAGCCCTTGCTGCCTATGGTGGAAACGGCATGGGAGATTTCAGTTTCAAAATCTCTGTGAAAAAGCGTCAGAGAAGCTTCTCCGTTTAGAATCCAGCATATCTCACTGAACCGAAGAAGTGGTAGTTAGAAGGGAGTTAGAGCTGCAAGCAGTTTGGTTTGGGAAATTAGACGCGAAATGAAACTGCAAATGCCTTCCAACAGGCTTGGAAAAGTGTGTTCTATATCTCTGCCAAAAAACTCCCCGGAGGTTGAGCTTTCAGAAGCTAGTTTAACTCTAAGGGAGGAAGCAGCAGAATGTGCCTCTCACATCTAGCCTGTAGGAATTCAGGTTGGCAAGTTCTATGGGGAAGCCCATTGCTGCCTTCGTTGGAAACGGGTTTGGAAATTTCAGCTTCAAAATCTCTGTGAAAAAGCGTCAGAGAAGCTTCTCCGTTTAGATTCCAGCATATCTCACTGAACCGAAGAAGTGGTAGTTAGAAGGGATTTAGAGCTGCAAGCAGTTTGGTTTGGGAAATTAGATGCGAAATGACACTGCAAAGGCCTTCCAACAGGCTTGGAAAAGTGTGTTCTATATCTCTGCCAAACAGACTCCCCGGAGGTTGAGCTTTCAGAAGCAAGCTTAACTCTTAGGGAGGAAGCAGCAGAATGTGCCTCTCACATCTAGCCTGTAGGAATTCAGGTTGGCAAGTTCTATGAGGAAGCCCATTGCTGCCTATGGTTGAAACGGCATGGGAGATTTCAGTTTCAAAATCTCTGTGAAAAAGCGTCAGAGAAGCTTCTCCGTTTAGAATCCAGCATATCTCACTGAACCGAAGAAGTGGTAGTTAGAAGGGAGTTAGAGCTGCAAGCAGTTTGGTTTGGGAAATAAGACGCGAAATGAAACTGCAAATGCCTTCCAACAGGCTTGGAAAATTGTGTTCTATATCTCTGCCAAACAGACTCCCCGGAGGCTGAGCTTTCAGAAGCTAGTTTAACTCTAAGGGAGGAAGCAGCAGAATGTGCCTCTCACATCTAGCCTGTAGGAATTCAGGTTGGCAAGTTCTATGGGGAAGCCCATTGATGCCTATGGTGGAAACGGCATGGGAGATTTCAGTTTCAAAATCTCTGTGAAAAAGCGTCAAAGAAGCTTCTCCGTTTAGAATCAGGCATATCTCACTGAACCGAAGAAGTGGTAGTTAGAAGGGAGTTAGAGCTGCAAGCAGTTTGGTTTGGGAAATTAGATGCGAAATGACACTGCAAAGGCCTTCCAACAGGCTTGGAAAAGTGTGTTCTATATCTCTGCCAAACAGACTCCCCGGAGGTTGAGCTTTCAGAAGCAAGCTTAACTCTTAGGGAGGAAGCAGCAGAATGTGCCTCTCACATCTAGCCTGTAGGATTCAGGATGGCAAGTTCTATGGGGAAGCCCATTGCTGCCTATGGTGGAAACGGCATGGGAGATTTCAGTTTCAAAATCTCTGTGAAAAAGCGTCAGAGAAGCTTCTCCGTTTAGAATCCAGCATATCTCACTCAACCGAAGAAGTGGTAGTTAGAAGGGAGTTAGAGCTGCAAGCAGTTTGGTTTGGGAAATTAGACGCGAAATGAAACTGCAAATGGCTTCCAACAAGCTTGGAAAAGTGTGTTCTATATATCTGCCAAACAAACTCCCCGGAGTTTGAGCTTTCAGAAACTAGTTTAACTCTAAGGGAGGAAGCAGCAGAATGTGCCTCTCACATCTAGCCTGTAGGAATTCAGGTTGGCAAGTTCTATGTGGAAGCCCATTGCTGCCTATGGTGGAAACGGCAAGGGAGATTTCAGTTTCAAAATCTCTGTGAAAAAGCGTCAGAGAAGCTTCTCCGTTTAGAATCCAGCATATCTCACTGAACCGAAGAAGTGGCAGTTAGAAGGGAGTTAGAGCTGCAAGCAGTTTGGTTTGGGAAATAAGACGCGAAATGAAACTGCAAAGGCCTTCCATCAGGCTTGGAAAAGTGTGTTCTATATCTCTGCCAAACAGACTCCCCGGAGGTTGAGCTTTCAGAAGCAAGCTTAACTCTTAGGGAGGAAGCAGCAGAATGTGCCTCTCACATCTAGCCTGTAGGAATTCAGGTTGGCAAGTTCTATGGGGAAGCCCATTGCTGCCTATGGTGGAAACGGCATGGGAGATTTCAGTTTCAAAATCTCTGTGAAAAAGCGTCAGAGAAGCTTCTCCGTTTAGAATCCAGCATATCTCACTGAACCGAAGAAGTGGTAGTTAGAAGGGATTTAGAGCTGCAAGCAGTTTGGTTTGGGAAATTAGACGCGAAATGACACTGCAAAGGCCATCCAACAGGCTTGGAAAAGTGTGTTCTATATCTCTGCCAAACAGACTCCCCAGAGGTTGAGCTTTCAGAAGCAAGCTTAACTCTTAGGGAGGAAGCAGCAGAATGTGCCTCTCACATCTAGCCTGTAGGAATTCAGGTTGGCAAGTTCTATGGGGAAGCCCATTGCTGCCTATTGTGGAAACGGAATGGGAGATTTCAGTTTCAAAATCTCTGTGAAAAAGCGTCAGAGAAGCTTCTCCGTTTAGAATCCAGCATATCTCACTGAACCGAAGAAGTGGTAGTTAGAAGGGAGTTAGAGCTGCAAGCAGTTTGGTTTGGGAAATTAGACGCGAAATGAAACTGCAAATGCCTTCCAACAGGCTTGGAAAAGTGTGTTCTATATCCCTGCCAAACAGACTCCCCGGAGGTTGAGCTTTCAGAAGCAAGTTTAACTCTAAGGGAGGAAGCAGCAGAATGTGCCTCTCACATCTAGCCTTTAGGAATTCAGGTTGGCAAGTTCTATGGAGAAGCCCATTGGCGCCTTCGTTGGAAACGGGTCTGCAAATTTCAGTTTCAAAATCTCTGTGAAAAAGCGTCAGAGAAGCTTCTCCGTTTAGAATCCAGCATATCTCACTGAACCGAAGAAGTGGTAGTTAGAAGGGAGTTAGAGCTGCAAGCAGTTTGGTTTGGGAAATTAGACGCGAAATGAAACTGCAAATGCCTTCCAACAGGCTTGGAAAAGTGTGTTCTATATCTCTAACAAACAAACTCCCCGGAGGTTGAGCTTTCAGAAGCTAGTTTAACTCTAAGGGAGGAAGCAGCAGAATGTGCCTCTCACATCTAGCCTGTAGGAATTCAGGTTGGCAAGTTCTATGGGGAAGCCCATTGCTGCCTATGGTGGAAACGGCATGGGAGATTTCAGTTTCAAAATCTCTGTGAAAAAGCGTCAAAGAAGCTTCTCCGTTTAGAATCCAGCATATCTCACTGAACCGAAGAAGTGGTAGTTAGAAGGGAGTTAGAGCTGCAAGCAGTTTGGTTTGGGAAATTAGATGCGAAATGACACTGCAAAGGCCTTCCAACAGGCTTGGAAAAGTGTGTTCTATATCTCTGCCAAACAGACTCCCCGGAGGTTGAGCTTTCAGAAGCAAGCTTAACTCTTAGGGAGGTAGCAGCAGAATGTGCCTCTCACATCTAGCCTGTAGGAATTCAGGATGGCAAGTTCTATGGGGAAGCCCATTGCTGCCTATGGTGGAAACGGCATGGGAGATTTCAGTTTCAAAATCTCTGTGAAAAAGCGTCAGAGAAGCTTCTCCGTTTAGAATCCAGCATATCTCACTGAACCGAAGAAGTGGTAGTTAGAAGGGAGTTAGAGCTGCAAGCAGTTTGGTTTTGGAAATTAGACGCGAAATGAAACTGCAAATGCCTTCCAACAGGCTTGGAAAAGTGTGTTCTATATCTCTGCCAAACAAACTCCCCGGAGGTTGAGCTTTCAGAAGCTAGTTTAACTCTAAGGGAGGAAGCAGCAGAATGTGCCTCTCACATCTAGCCTGTAGGAATTCAGGTTGGCAAGTTCTATGTGGAAGCCCATTGCTGCCTATGGTGGAAACGGCAAGGGAGATTTCAGTTTCAAAATCTCTGTGAAAAAGCGTCAGAGAAGCTTCTCCGTTTAGAATCCAGCATATCTCACTGAACCGAAGAAGTGGTAGTTAGAAGGGAGTTAGAGCTGCAAGCAGTTTGGTTTGGGAAATTAGATGCGAAATGACACTGCAAAGGCCTTCCAACAGGCTTCGAAAAGTGTCTTCTATATCTCTGCCAAACAGACTACGCGGAGGTTGAGCTTTCAGAAGCAAGCTTAACTCTTAGGGAGGAAGCAGCAGAATGTGCCTCTCACATCTAGCCTGTAGGAATTCAGGTTGGCAAGTTCTATGGGGTAGCCCATTGCTGCCTATGGTCGAAACGGCATGGGAGATTTCAGTTTCAAAATCTCTGTGAAAAAGCGTCAGAGAAGCTTCTCCGTTTAGAATCCAGCATATCTCACAGAACCGAAGAAGTGGTAGTTAGAAGGGAGTTAGAGCTGCAAGCAGTTTGGTTTGGGAAATTAGACGCGAAATGAAACTGCAAATGGCTTCCAACAAGCTTGGAAAAGTGTGTTCTATATCTCTGCCAAACAAACTCCCCGGAGTTTGAGCTTTCAGAAACTAGTTTAACTCTAAGGGAGGAAGCAGCAGAATGTGCCTCTCACATCTAGCCTGTAGGAATTCAGGTTGGCAAGTTCTATGTGGAAGCCCATTGCTGCCTATGGTGGAAACGGCAAGGGAGATTTCAGTTTCAAAATCTCTGTGAAAAAGCGTCAGAGAAGCTTCTCCGTTTAGAATCCAGCATATCTCACTGAACTGAAGAAGTGGCAGTTAGAAGGGAGTTAGAGCTGCAAGCAGTTTGGTTTGGGAAATAAGACGCGAAATGAAACTGCAAAGGCCTTCCATCAGGCTTGGAAAAGTGTGTTCTATATCTCTGCCAAACAGACTCCCCGGAGGTTGAGCTTTCAGAAGCAAGCTTAACTCTTAGGGAGGAAGCAGCAGAATGTGCCTCTCACATCTAGCCTGTAGGAATTCAGGTTGGCAAGTTCTATGGGGAAGCCCATTGCTGCCTATGGTGGAAACGGCATGGGAGATTTCAGTTTCAAAATCTCTGTGAAAAAGCGTCAGAGAAGCTTCTCCGTTTAGAATCCAGCATATCTCACTGAACCGAAGAAGTGGTAGTTAGAAGGGATTTAGAGCTGCAAGCAGTTTGGTTTGGGAAATTAAATGCGAAATGACACTGCAAAGGCCTTCCAACAGGCTTGGAAAAGTGTGTTCTATATCTCTGCCAAACAGACTCCCCAGAGGTTGAGCTTTCAGAAGCAAGCTTAACTCTTAGGGAGGAAGCAGCAGAATGTGCCTCTCACATCTAGCCTGTAGGAATTCAGGTTGGCAAGTTCTATGGGGAAGCCCATTGCTGCCTATGGTGGAAACGGAATGGGAGATTTCAGTTTCAAAATCTCTGTGAAAAAGCGTCAGAGAAGCTTCTCCGTTTAGAATCCAGCATATCTCACTGAACCGAAGAAGTGGTAGTTAGAAGGGAGTTAGAGCTGCAAGCAGTTTGGTTTGGGAAATTAGACGCGAAATGAAACTGCAAATGCCTTCCAACAGGCTTGGAAAAGTGTGTTCTATATCCCTGCCAAACAGACTCCCCGGAGGTTGAGCTTTCAGAAGCAAGTTTAACTCTAAGGGAGGAAGCAGCAGAATGTGCCTCTCACATCTAGCCTTTAGGAATTCAGGTTGGCAAGATCTATGGAGAAGCCCATTGGCGCCTTCATTGGAAACGGGTCTGGAAATTTCAGTTTCAAAATCTCTGTGAAAAAGCATCAGAGAAGCTTCTCCGTTTAGAATCCAGCATATCTCACTGAACCGAAGAAGTGGTAGTTAGAAGGGAGTTAGAGCTGAAAGCAGTTTGGTTTGGGAAATTAGACGCGAAATGAAACTGCAAATGCCTTCCAACAGGCTTGGAAAAGTGTGTTCTATATCTCTAACAAACAAACTCCCCGGAGGTTGAGCTTTCAGAAGCTAGTTTAACTCTAAGGGAGGAAGCAGCAGAATGTGCCTCTCACATCTAGCCTGTAGGAATTCAGGTTGGCAAGTTCTATGGGGAAGCCCATTGCTGCCTATGGTGGAAACGGCATGGGAGATTTCAGTTTCAAAATCTCTGTGAAAAAGCGTCAAAGAAGCTTCTCCGTTTAGAATCCAGCATATCTCACTGAACCGAAGAAGTGGTAGTTAGAAGGGAGTTAGAGCTGCAAGCAGTTTGGTTTGGGAAATTAGATGCGAAATGACACTGCAAAGGCCTTCCAACAGGCTTGGAAAAGTGTGTTCTATATCTCTGCCAAACAGACTCCCCGGAGGTTGAGCTTTCAGAAGCAAGCTTAACTCTTAGGGAGGTAGCAGCAGAATGTGCCTCTCACATCTAGCCTGTAGGAATTCAGGATGGCAAGTTCTATGGGGAAGCCCATTGCTGCCTATGGTGGAAACGGCATGGGAGATTTCAGTTTCAAAATCTCTGTGAAAAAGCGTCAGAGAAGCTTCTCCGTTTAGAATCCAGCATATCTCACTGAACCGAAGAAGTGGTAGTTAGAAGGGAGTTAGAGCTGCAAGCAGTTTGGTTTTGGAAAATAGACGCGAAATGAAACTGCAAATGCCTTCCAACAGGCTTGGAAAAGTGTGTTCTATATCTCTGCCAAACAAACTCCCCGGAGGTTGAGCTTTCAGAAGCTAGTTTAACTCTAAGGGAGGAAGCAGCAGAATGTGCCTCTCACATCTAGCCTGTAGGAATTCAGGTTGGCAAGTTCTATGTGGAAGCCCATTGCTGCCTATGGTGGAAACGGCAAGGGAGATTTCAGTTTCAAAATCTCTGTGAAAAAGCGTCAGAGAAGCTTCTCCGTTTAGAATCCAGCATATCTCACTGAACCGAAGAAGTGGTAGTTAGAAGGGAGTTAGAGCTGCAAGCAGTTTGGTTTGGGAAATTAGATGCGAAATGACACTGCAAAGGCCTTCCAACAGGCTTCGAAAAGTGTCTTCTATATCTCTGCCAAACAGACTCCCCGGAGGTTGAGCTTTGAGAAGCAAGCTTAACTCTTAGGAAGGAAGCAGCAGAATGTGCCTCTCACATCTAGCCTGTAGGAATTCAGGTTGGCAAGTTCTATGGGGTAGCCCATTGCTGCTTATGGTCGAAACGGCATGGGAGATTTCAGTTTCAAAATCTCTGTGAAAAAGCGTCAGAGAAGCTTCTCCGTTTAGAATCCAGCATATCTCACAGAACCGAAGAAGTGGTAGTTAGAAGGGAGTTAGAGCTGCAAGCAATTTGGTTTGGGAAATTAGACGCGAAATGAAACTGCAAATGCCTTCAAACAAGCTTGGAAAAATGTGTTCTATATCTCTGCCAAACAGACTCCCCGGAGGTTGAGCTTTCAGAAGCAAGTTTAACTCTAAGGGAGGAAGCAGCAGAATGTGCCTCTCACATCTAGCCTGTAGGAATTCAGGTTGGCAAGTTCTATGGGGAAGCCCATTGCTGCCTAAGGTGGAAACGGCATGGGAGATTTCAGTTTCAAAATCTCTGTGAAAAAGCATCAGAGAAGCTTCTCCGTTTAGAATCCAGCATATCTCACTGAACCGAAGAAGTGGTAGTTAGAAGGGAGTTAGAGCTGCAAGCAGTTTGCTTTGGGAAATTAGACGCGAAATGACACTGCAAAGGCCTTCCAACAGGCTTGGAAAAGTGTGTTCTATATCTCTGCAAAACAGACTCCCCAGAGGTTGAGCTTTCAGAAGCAAGCTTAACTCTTAGGGAGGAAGCAGCAGAATGTGCCTCTCACATCTAGCCTGTAGGAATTCAGGTTGGCAAGTTCTATGAGGAAGCCCATTGCTGCCTACGGTGGAAACGGCATGGGAGATTTCAGTTTCAAAATCTCTGTGAAAAAGCGTCAGAGAAGCTTCTCCGTTTAGAATCCAGCATATCTCACTGAACCGAAGAAGTGGTAGTTAGAAGGGAGTTAGAGCTGCAAGCAGTTTGGTTTGGGAAATAAGACGCGAAATGAAACTGCAAAGGCCTTCCAACAGGCTTGGAAAAGTGTGTTCTATATCTCTGCCAAACAGACTCCCCGGAGGTTGAGCTTTCAGAAGCAAGCTTAACTCTTAGGGAGGAAGCAGCAGAATA
Organism: Cynocephalus volans; assembly: GCF_027409185.1. NCBI lineage: Eukaryota > Metazoa > Chordata > Mammalia > Dermoptera > Cynocephalidae > Cynocephalus > Cynocephalus volans. The sequence continues at coordinate 274,760 of NW_026902468.1, forward strand.
TGCCTCTCACATCTAGCCTGTAGGAATTCAGGTTGGCAAGTTCTATGGGGAAGCCCTTTGCTGCCTATGGTGGAAACGGCATGGGAGATTTCAGTTTCAAAATCTCTGTGAAAAAGCGTCAGAGAAGCTTCTCCGTTTAGAATCCAGTATATCTCACTGAACCGAAGAGGTGGTAGTTAGAAGGGAGTTAGAGCTGCAAGCAGTTTGGTTTGGGAAATTAGATGCGAAATGACACTGCAAAGGCCTTCCAACAGGCTTGGAAAAGTGTGTTCTATATCTCTGCCAAACAGACTCCCCGGAGGTTGAGCTTTCAGAAGCAAGCTTAACTCTTAGGGAGGAAGCAGCAGAATGTGCCTCTCACATCTAGCCTGTAGGAATTCAGGTTGGCAAGTTCTATGGGGAAGCCCATTGCTGCCTATGGTGGAAACGGCATGGGAGATTTCAGTCTCAAAATCTCTGTGAAAAAGCGTCAGAGAAGCTTCTCCGTTTAGAATCCAGCATATCTCACTGAACCGAAGAAGTGGTAGTTAGAAGGGAGTTAGAGCTGCAAGCAGTTTGGTTTGGGAAATTAGACGCGAAATGAAACTGCAAATGCCTTCCAACAGGCTTGGAAAAGTGTGTTCTATATCCCTGCCAAACAGACTCCCCGGAGGTTGAGCTTTCAGAAGCAAGTTTAACTCTAAGGGAGGAAGCAGCAGAATGTGCCTCTCACATCTAGCCTTTAGGAATTCAGGTTGGCAAGTTCTATGGAGAAGCCCATTGGCGCCTTCGTTGGAAACGGGTTTGGAAATTTCAGTTTCAAAATCTCTGTGAAAAAGCGTCAGAGGAGCTTCTCCGTTTAGAATCCAGCATATCTCACTGAACCGAAGAAGTGGTAGTTAGAAGGGAGTTAGAGCTGAAAGCAGTTTGGTTTGGGAAATTAGACGCGAAATGAAACTGCAAATGCCTTCCAACAGGCTTGGAAAAGTGTGTTCTATATCTCTGCCAAACAAACTCCCCGGAGGTTGAGCTTTCAGAAGCTAGTTTAACTCTAAGGGAGGAAGCAGCAGAATGTCTCTCTCACATCTAGCCTGTAGGAATTCAGGTTGGCAAGTTCTATGTGGAAGCCCATTGCTGCCTATGGTGGAAACGGCATGGGAGATTTCAGTTTCAAAATCTCTGTGAAAAAGCGTCAGAGAAGCTTCTCCGTTTAGAATCCAGCATATCTCACTGAACCGAAGAAGTGGTAGTTAGAAGGGGGTTAGAGCTGCAAGCAGTTTGGTTTGGGAAATTAGACGCGAAATGACACTGCAAATGCCTTCCAACAGGCTTAGAAAATTGTGTTCTATATCTCTGCCAAACAGACTCCCCAGAGGTTGAGCTATCAGAAGCAAGCTTAACTCTTAGGGAGGAAGCAGCAGAATGTGCCTCTCACATCTAGCCTGTAGGAATTCAGGTCGGCAAGTTCTATGGGGAAGCCCATTGCTGCCTATGGTGGAAACGGCATGGGAGATTTCAGTTTCAAAATCTCTGTGAAAAAGCGTCAGAGAAGCTTCTCCGTTTAGAATCCAGCATATCTCACTGAACCGAAGAAGTGGTAGTTAGAAGGGAGTTAGAGCTGCATGCAGTTTGGTTTGGGAAATTAGACGCGAAATGAAACTGCAAATATCTTCCAACAGGCTTGGAAAAGTGTGTTCTATATCTCTGCCAAACAGACTCCCCGGAGGTTGAGCTTTCAGAAGCAAGTTTAACTCTAAGGGAGGAAGCAGCAGAATGTGCCTCTCACATCTAGCCTTTAGGAATTCAGGTTGGCAAGTTCTATGGAGAAGCCCATTGGCGCCTTCGTTGGAAACGGGTTTGGAAATTTCAGTTTCAAAATCTCTGTGAAAAAGCGTCAGAGGAGCTTCTCCATTTAGAATCCAGCATATCTCACTGAACCGACGAAGTGGTAGTTAGAAGGGAGTTAGAGCTGAAAGCAGTTTGGTTTGGGAAATTAGACGCGAAATTAAACTGCAAATGCCTTCCAACAGGCTTGGAAAAGTGTGTTCTATATCTCTGCCAAACAAACTCCCCGGAGGTTGAGCTTTCAGAAGCTAGTTTAACTCTAAGGGAGGAAGCAGCAGAATGTCTCTCTCACATCTAGCCTGTAGGAATTCAGGTTGGCAAGTTCTATGTGGAAGCCCATTGCTGCCTATGGTGGAAACGGCATGGGAGATTTCAGTTTCAAAATCTCTGTGAAAAAGCGTCAGAGAAGCTTCTCCGTTTAGAATCCAGCATATCTCACTGAACCGAAGAAGTGGTAGTTAGAAGGGGGTTAGAGCTGCAAGCAGTTTGGTTTGGGAAATTAGACGCGAAATGACACTGCAAATGCCTTCCAACAGGCTTGGAAAATTGTGTTCTATATCTCTGCCAAATAGACTCCCCAGAGGTTGAGCTATCAGAAGCAAGCTTAACTCTTAGGGAGGAAGCAGCAGAATGTGCCTCTCACATCTAGCCTGTAGGAATTCAGGTCGGCAAGTTCTATGGGGAAGCCCATTGCTGCCTATGGTGGAAACGGCATGGGAGATTTCAGTTTCAAAATCTCTGTGAAAAAGCGTCAGAGAAGCTTCTCCGTTTAGAATCCAGCATATCTCACTGAACCGAAGAAGTGGTAGTTAGAAGGGAGTTAGAGCTGCAAGCAGTTTGGTTTGGGAAATTAGACGCGAAATGAAACTGCAAATGCCTTCCAACAGGCTTGGAAAAGTGTGTTCTATATCTCTGCCAAACAAACTCCCCGGAGGTTGAGCTTTCAGAAGCTAGTTTAACTCTAAGGGAGGAAGCAGCAGAATGTGCCTCTCACATCTAGCCTGTAGGAATTCAGGTTGGCAAGTTCTATGTGGAAGCCCATTGCTGCCTATGGTGGAAACGGCATGGGAGATTTCAGTTTCAAAATCTCTGTGAAAAAGCGTCAGAGAAGCTTCTCCGTTTAGAATCCAGCATATCTCACTGAACCGAAGAAGTGGTAGTTAGAAGGGAGTTAGAGCTGCAAGCAGTATGGTTTGGGAAATTAGATGCGAAATGACACTGCAAAGGCCTTCCAACAGGCTTGGAAAAGTGTGTTCTATATCTCTGGCAAACAGACTCCCCAGAGGTTGAGCTTTCAGAAGCAAGCTTAACTCTTAGGGAGGAAGCAGCAGAATGTGCCTCTCACATCTAGCCTGTAGGAAATCAGGTTGGCAAGTTCTATGGGGAAGCCCATTGCTGCCTATGGTGGAAACGGCATGGGAGATTTCAGTTTCAAAATCTCTGTGAAAAAGCGTCAGAGAAGCTTCTCCGTTTAGAATCCAGCATATCTCACTGAACCGAAGAAGTGGTAGTTAGAAGGGAGTTAGCGCTGCAAGCAGTTTGGTTTGGGAAATTAGACGCGAAATGACACTGCAAATGCCTTCCAACAGGCTTGGAAAATTGTGTTCTATATCTCTGCCAAACAGACTCCCCGGAAGCTGAGCTTTCAGAAGCTAGTTTAACTCTAAGGGAGGAAGCAGCAGAATGTGCCTCTCACATCTAGACTGTAGGAATTCAGGTTGGCAAGTTCTATGGGGAAGCCCTTTGGCGCCTTCGTTGGAAACGGGTTTGGAAATTTCAGTTTCAAAATCTCTGTGAAAAAGCGTCAGAGAAGCTTCTCCGTTTAGAATCCAGCATATCTCACTGAACCGAAGAAGTGGTAGTTAGAAGGGAGTTAGAGCTGCAAGCAGTTTGGTTTGGGAAATTAGACGCGAAATGACACTGCAAATGCCTTCCAACAGGCTTGGAAAAGTGTGTTCTATATCCCTGCCAAACAGACTCCCCGGAGGTTGAGCTTTCAGAAGCAAGTTGAACTCTAAGGGAGGAAGCAGCAGAATGTACCTCTCACATCTAGCCTGTAGGAATTCAGGTTGGCAAGTTCTATGGGGAAGCCCATTGGCGCCTTCGTTGGAAACGGGTTTGGAAATTTCAGTTTCAAAATCTCTGTGAAAAAGCGTCAGAGAAGCTTCTCCTTTTAGAATCCAGCATATCTCACTGAACCGAAGAAGTGGTAGTTAGAAGGGAGTTAGAGCTGAAAGCAGTTTGGTTTGGGAAATTAGACGCGAAATGAAACTGCAAATGCCTTCCAACAGGCTTGGAAAAGTGTGTTCTATATCTCTGCCAAACAAACTCCCCGGAGGTTGAGCTTTCAGAAGCTAGTTTAACTCTAAGGGAGGAAGCAGCAGAATGTCTCTCTCACATCTAGCCTGTAGGAATTCAGGTTGGCAAGTTCTATGTGGAAGCCCATTGCTGCCTATGGTGGAAACGGCATGGGAGATTTCAGTTTCAAAATCTCTGTGAAAAAGCGTCAGAGAAGCTTCTCCGTTTAGAATCCAGCATATCTCACTGAACCGAAGAAGTGGTAGTTAGAAGGGGGTTAGAGCTGCAAGCAGTTTGGTTTGGGAAATTAGACGCGAAATGACACTGCAAATGCCTTCCAACAGGCTTGGAAAATTGTGTTCTATATCTCTGCCAAACAGACTCCCCGGAGGTTGAGCTTTCAGAAGCAAGTTGAACTCTAAGGGAGGAAGCAGCAGAATGTGCCTCTCACATCTAGCCTGTAGGAATTCAGGTCGGCAAGTTCTATGGGGAAGCCCATTGCTGCCTATGGTGGAAACGGCATGGGAGATTTCAGTTTCAAAATCTCTGTGAAAAAGCGTCAGAGAAGCTTCTCCGTTTAGAATCCAGCATATCTCACTGAATCGAAGAAGTGGTAGTTAGAAGGGAGTTAGAGCTGCAAGCAGTTTGGTTTGGGAAATTAGACGCGAAATGAAACTGCAAATGCCTTCCAACAGGCTTGGAAAAGTGTGTTCTATATCCCTGCCAAACAGACTCCCCGGAGGTTGAGCTTTCAGAAGCAAGTTTAACTCTAAGGGAGGAAGCAGCAGAATGTGCCTCTCACATCTAGCCTTTAGGAATTCAGGTTGGCAAGTTCTATGGAGAAGCCCATTGGCGCCTTCGTTGGAAACGGGTCTGGAAATTTCAGTTTGAAAATCTCTGTGAAAAAGCGTCAGAGAAGCTTCTCCGTTTAGAATCCAGCATATCTCACTGAACCGAAGAAGTGGTAGTTAGAAGGGAGTTAGAGCTGCAAGCAGTTTGGTTTGGGAAATTAGACGCGAAATGAAACTGCAAATGCCTTCCAACAAGCTTGGAGAAGTGTGTTCTATATCTCTAACAAACAAACTCCCCGGAGGTTGAGCTTTCAGAAGCTAGTTTAACTCTAAGGGAGGAAGCAGCAGAATGTGCCTCTCACATCTAGCCTGTAGGAATTCAGGTTGGCAAGTTCTATGGGGAAGCCCATTGCTGCCTATGGTGGAAACGGCATGGGAGATTTCAGTTTCAAAATCTCTCTGAAAAAGCGTCAGAGAAGCTTCTCCGTTTAGAATCCAGCATATCTCACTGAACCGAAGAAGTGGTAGTTAGAAGGGAGTTAGAGCTGCAAGCAGTTTGGTTTGGGAAATTAGATGCGAAATGACACTGCAAAGGCCTTCCAACAGGCTTGGAAAAGTGTGTTCTATATCTCTGCCAAACAGACTCCCCGGAGGTTGAGCTTTCAGAAGCAAGCTTAACTCTTAGGGAGGAAGCAGCAGAATGTGCCTCTCACATCTAGCCTGTAGGCATTCAGGTTGGCAAGTTCTATGGGGAAGCCCTTGCTGCCTATGGTGGAAACGGCATGGGAGATTTCAGTTTCAAAATCTCTGTGAAAAAGCGTCAGAGAAGCTTCTCCGTTTAGAATCCAGCATATCTCACTGAACCGAAGAAGTGGTAGTTAGAAGGGAGTTAGAGCTGCAAGCAGTTTGGTTTGGGACATTAGACGCGAAATGAAACTGCAAATGCCTTCAAACAGGCTTGGAAAAGTGTGTTCTATATCTCTGCCAAACAAACTCCCCGGAGGTTGAGCTTTCAGAAGCAAGTTTAACTCTAAGGGAGGAAGCAGCAGAATGTGCCTCTCACATCTAGCCTGTAGGAATTCAGGTTGGCAAGTTCTATGGGGAAGCCCATTGGCGCCTTCGTTGGAAACGGGTTTGGAAATTTCAGCTTCAAAATCTCTGTGAAAAAGCGTCAGAGAAGCTTCTCCGTTTAGAATCCAGCATATCTCACTGAACCGAAGAAGTGGTAGTTAGAAGGGAGTTAGAGCTGCAAGCAGTTTGGTTTGGGAAATTAGATGCGAAATGACACTGCAAAGGCCTTCCAACAGGCTTGGAAAAGTGTGTTCTATATCTCTGCCAAACAGACTCCCCAGAGGTTGAGCTTTCAGAAGCAAGCTTAACTCTTAGGGAGGAAGCAGCAGAATGTGCCTCTCACATCTAGCCTGTAGGAATTCAGGTTGGCAAGTTCTATGAGGAAGCCCATTGCTGCCTATGGTGGAAACGGCATGGGAGATTTCAGTTTCAAAATCTCTGTGAAAAAGCGTCAGAGAAGCTTCTCCGTTTAGAATCCAGCATATCTCACTGAACCGAAGAAGTGGCAGTTAGAAGGGAGTTAGAGCTGCAAGCAGTTTGGTTTGGGAAATAAGACGCGAAATGAAACTGCAAAGGCCTTCCAACAGGCTTGGAAAAGTGTGTTCTATATCTCTGCCAAACAGACTCCCCGGAGGTTGAGCTTTCAGAAGCAAGCTTTACTCTTAGGGAGGAAGCAGCAGAATGTGCCTCTCACATCTAGCCTGTAGGAATTCAGGTTGGCAAGTTCTATGGGGAAGCCCATTGCTGCCTATGGTGGAAACGGCATGGGAGATTTCAGTTTCAAAATCTCTGTGAAAAAGCGTCAGAGAAGCTTCTCCGTTTAGAATCCAGCATATCTCACTGAACCGAAGAAGTGGTAGTTAGAAGGCAGTTAGAGCTGCAAGCAGTTTGGTTTGGGAAATTAGATGCGAAATGACACTGCAAATGCCTTCCAACAGGCTTGGAAAAGTGTGTTCTATATCTCTGCCAAACAGACTCCCCGGAGGTTGAGCTTTCAGAAGCAAGTTTAACTCTAAGGGAGGAAGCAGCAGAATGTGCCTCTCACATCTAGCCTGTAGGAATTCAGGTTGGCAAGTTCTATGGGGAAGCCCATTGCTGCCTATGGTGGAAACGGCATGGGAGATTTCAGTTTCAAAATCTCTCTGAAAAAGCGTCAGAGAAGCTTCTCCGTTTAGAATCCAGCATATCTCACTGAACCGAAGAAGTGGCAGTTAGAAGGGAGTTAGAGCTGCAAGCAGTTTGGTTTGGGAAATAAGACGCGAAATGAAACTGCAAAGGCCTTCCATCAGGCTTGGAAAAGTGTGTTCTATATCTCTGCCAAACAGACTCCCCGGAGGTTGAGCTTTCAGAAGCAAGCTTAACTCTTAGGGAGGAAGCAGCAGAATGTGCCTCTCACATGTAGCCTGTAGGAATTCAGGTTGGCAAGTTCTACGGGGAAGCCCATTGCTGCCTATGGTGGAAACGGCATGGGAGATTTCAGTTTCAAAATCTCTGTGAAAAAGCGTCAGAGAAGCTTCTCCGTTTAGAATCCAGCATATCTCACTGAACCGAAGAAGTGGTAGTTAGAAGGCAGTTAGAGCTGCAAGCAGTTTGGTTTGGGAAATTAGATGCGAAATGACACTGCAAAGGCCTTCCAACAGGCTTGGAAAAGTGTGTTCTATATCTCTGCCAAACAGACTCCCCGGAGGTTGAGCTTTCAAAAGCAAGCTTAACTCTTAGGGAGGAAGCAGCAGAATGTGCCTCTCACATCTAGCCTGTAGGAATTCAGGTTGGCAAGTTCTATGGGGAAGCCCATTGCTGCCTATGGTGGAAACGGAATGGGAGATTTCAGTTTCAAAATCTCTGTGAAAAAGCGTCAGAGAAGCTTCTCCGTTTAGAATCCAGCATATCTCACTGAACCGAAGAAGTGGTAGTTAGAAGGGAGTTAGAGCTGCAAGCAGTTTGGTTTGGGAAATTAGACGCGAAATGAAACTGCAAATGCCTTCCAACAGGCTTGGAAAAGTGTGTTCTATATCCCTGCCAAACAGACTCCCCGGAGGTTGAGCTTTCAGAAGCAAGTTTAACTCTAAGGGAGGAAGCAGCAGAATGTGCCTCTCACATCTAGCCTTTAGGAATTCAGGTTGGCAAGTTCTATGGAGAAGCCCATTGGCGCCTTCGTTGGAAACGGGTTTGGAAATTTCAGTTTCAAAATCTCTGTGAAAAAGCGTCAGAGAAGGTTCTCCGTTTAGAATCCAGCATATCTCACTGAACCGAAGAAGTGGTAGTTAGAAGGGAGTAAGAGCTGCAAGCAGTTTGCTTTGGGAAATTAGACGCGAAATGACACTGCAAATGCCTTCCAACAGGCTTGGAAAAGTGTGTTCTATATCTCTGCCAAACACACTCCCCGGAGGTTGAGCTTTCAGAAGCTAGTTTAACTCTAAGGGAGGAAGCAGCAGAATGTGTCTCTCACATCTAGCCTGTAGGAATTCAGGTTGGCAAGTTCTATGTGGAAGCCCATTGCTGCCTATGGTGGAAACGGCATTGGAGATTTCAGTTTCAAAATCTCTGTGAAAAAGCGTCAGAGAAGCTTCTCCGTTTAGAATCCAGCATATCTCACTGAACCGAAGAAGTGGTAGTTAGAAGGGAGTTAGAGCTGCAAGCAGTTTGGTTTGGGAAATTAGACGCGAAATGACACTGCAAATGCCTTCCAATAGGCTTGGAAAAGTGTGTTCTATATCCCTGCCAAACAGACTCCCCGGAGGTTGAGCTTTCAGAAGCAAGTTGAACTCTAAGGGAGGAAGCAGCAGAATGTACCTCTCACATCTAGCCTGTAGGAATTCAGGTTGGCAAGTTCTATGGGGAAGCCCATTGGCGCCTTCGTTGGAAACGGGTTTGGAAATTTCAGTTTCAAAATCTCTGTGAAAAAGCGTCAGAGAAGCTTCTCCGTTTAGAATCCAGCATATCTCACTGAACCGAAGAAGTGGTAGTTAGAAGGGAGTTAGAGCTGAAAGCAGTTTGGTTTGGGAAATTAGACGCGAAATGAAACTGCAAATGCCTTCCAACAGGCTTGGAAAAGTGTGTTCTATATCTCTGCCAAACAAACTCCCCGGAGGTTGAGCTTTCAGAAGCTAGTTTAACTCTAAGGGAGGAAGCAGCAGAATGTCTCTCTCACATCTAGCCTGTAGGAATTCAGGTTGGCAAGTTCTATGTGGAAGCCCATTGCTGCCTATGGTGGAAACGGCATGGGAGATTTCAGTTTCAAAATCTCTGTGAAAAAGCGTCAGAGAAGCTTCTCCGTTTAGAATCCAGCATATCTCACTGAACCGAAGAAGTGGTAGTTAGAAGGGGGTTAGAGCTGCAAGCAGTTTGGTTTGGGAAATTAGACGCGAAATGACACTGCAAATGCCTTCCAACAGGCTTGGAAAATTGTGTTCTATATCTCTGCCAAACAGACTCCCCGGAGGTTGAGCTTTCAGAAGCAAGTTGAACTCTAAGGGAGGAAGCAGCAGAATGTGCCTCTCACATCTAGCCTGTAGGAATTCAGGTCGGCAAGTTCTATGGGGAAGCCCATTGCTGCCTATGGTGGAAACGGCATGGGAGATTTCAGTTTCAAAATCTCTGTGAAAAAGCGTCAGAGAAGCTTCTCCGTTTAGAATCCAGCATATCTCACTGAACCGAAGAAGTGGTAGTTAGAAGGGAGTTAGAGCTGCAAGCAGTTTGGTTTGGGAAATTAGACGCGAAATGAAACTGCAAATGCCTTCCAACAGGCTTGGAAAAGTGTGTTCTATATCCCTGCCAAACAGACTCCCCGGAGGTTGAGCTTTCAGAAGCAAGTTTAACTCTAAGGGAGGAAGCAGCAGAATGTGCCTCTCACATCTAGCCTTTAGGAATTCAGGTTGGCAAGTTCTATGGAGAAGCCCATTGGCGCCTTCGTTGGAAACGGGTCTGGAAATTTCAGTTTCAAAATCTCTGTGAAAAAGCGTCAGAGAAGCTTCTCCGTTTAGAATCCAGCATATCTCACTGAACCGAAGAAGTGGTAGTTAGAAGGGAGTTAGAGCTGCAAGCAGTTTGGTTTGGGAAATTAGACGCGAAATGAAACTGCAAATGCCTTCCAACAAGCTTGGAGAAGTGTGTTCTATATCTCTAACAAACAAACTCCCCGGAGGTTGAGCTTTCAGAAGCTAGTTTAACTCTAAGGGAGGAAGCAGCAGAATGTGCCTCTCACATCTAGCCTGTAGGAATTCAGGTTGGCAAGTTCTATGGGGAAGCCCATTGCTGCCTATGGTGGAAACGGCATGGGAGATTTCAGTTTCAAAATCTCTGTGAAAAAGCGTCAGAGAAGCTTCTCCGTTTAGAATCCAGCATATCTCACTGAACCGAAGAAGTGGTAGTTAGAAGGGAGTTAGAGCTGCAAGCAGTTTGGTTTGGGAAATTAGATGCGAAATGACACTGCAAAGGCCTTCCAACAGGCTTGGAAAAGTGTGTTCTATATCTCTGCCAAACAGACTCCCCGGAGGTTGAGCTTTCAGAAGCAAGCTTAACTCTTAGGGAGGAAGCAGCAGAATGTGCCTCTCACATCTAGCCTGTAGGCATTCAGGTTGGCAAGTTCTATGGGGAAGCCCTTGCTGCCTATGGTGGAAACGGCATGGGAGATTTCAGTTTCAAAATCTCTGTGAAAAAGCGTCAGAGAAGCTTCTCTGCTTAGAATCCAGCATATCTCACTGAACCGAAGAAGTGGTAGTTAGAAGGGAGTTAGAGCTGCAAGCAGTTTGGTTTGGGACATTAGACGCGAAATGAAACTGCAAATGCCTTCAAACAGGCTTGGAAAAGTGTGTTCTATATCTCTGCCAAACAAACTCCCCGGACGTTGAGCTTTCAGAAGCAAGTTTAACTCTAAGGGAGGAAGCAGCAGAATGTGCCTCTCACATCTAGCCTGTAGGAATTCAGGTTGGCAAGTTCTATGGGGAAGCCCATTGGCGCCTTCGTTGGAAACGGGTTTGGAAATTTCAGCTTCAAAATCTCTGTGAAAAAGCGTCAGAGAAGCTTCTCCGTTTAGAATCCAGCATATCTCACTGAACCGAAGAAGTGGTAGTTAGAAGGGAGTTAGAGCTGCAAGCAGTTTGGTTTGGGAAATTAGATGCGAAATGACACTGCAAAGGCCTTCCAACAGGCTTGGAAAAGTGTGTTCTATATCTCTGCCAAACAGACTCCCCAGAGGTTGAGCTTTCAGAAGCAAGCTTAACTCTTAGGGAGGAAGCAGCAGAATGTGCCTCTCACATCTAGCCTGTAGGAATTCAGGTTGGCAAGTTCTATGAGGAAGCCCATTGCTGCCTATGGTGGAAACGGCATGGGAGATTTCAGTTTCAAAATCTCTGTGAAAAAGCGTCAGAGAAGCTTCTCCGTTCAGAATCCAGCATATCTCACTGAACCGAAGAAGTGGCAGTTAGAAGGGAGTTAGAGCTGCAAGCAGTTTGGTTTGGGAAATAAGACGCGAAATGAAACTGCAAAGGCCTTCCAACAGGCTTGGAAAAGTGTGTTGTATATCTCTGCCAAACAGACTCCCCGGAGGTTGAGCTTTCAGAAGCAAGCTTTACTGTTAGGGAGGAAGCAGCAGAATGTGCCTCTCACATCTAGCCTGTAGGAATTCAGGTTGGCAAGTTCTATGGGGAAGCCCATTGCTGCCTATGGTGGAAACGGCATGGGAGATTTCAGTTTCAAAATCTCTGTGAAAAAGCGTCAGAGAAGCTTCTCCGTTTAGAATCCAGCATATCTCACTGAACCGAAGAAGTGGTAGTTAGAAGGCAGTTAGAGCTGCAAGCAGTTTGGTTTGGGAAATTAGATGCGAAATGACACTGCAAATGCCTTCCAACAGGCTTGGAAAAGTGTGTTCTATATCTCTGCCAAACAGACTCCCCGGAGGTTGAGCTTTCAGAAGCAAGTTTAACTCTAAGGGAGGAAGCAGCAGAATGTGCCTCTCACATCTAGCCTGTAGGAATTCAGGTTGGCAAGTTCTATGGGGAAGCCCATTGCTGCCTATGGTGGAAACGGCATGGGAGATTTCAGTTTCAAAATCTCTCTGAAAAAGCGTCAGAGAAGCTTCTCCGTTTAGAATCCAGCATATCTCACTGAACCGAAGAAGTGGCAGTTAGAAGGGAGTTAGAGCTGCAAGCAGTTTGGTTTGGGAAATAAGACGCGAAATGAAACTGCAAAGGCCTTCCATCAGGCTTGGAAAAGTGTGTTCTATATCTCTGCCAAACAGACTCCCCGGAGGTTGAGCTTTCAGAAGCAAGCTTAACTCTTAGGGAGGAAGCAGCAGAATGTGCCTCTCACATGTAGCCTGTAGGAATTCAGGTTGGCAAGTTCTATGGGGAAGCCCATTGCTGCCTATGGTGGAAACGGAATGGGAGATTTCAGTTTCAAAATCTCTGTGAAAAAGCGTCAGAGAAGCTTCTCCGTTTAGAATCCAGCATATCTCACTGAACCGAAGAAGTGGTAGTTAGAAGGGAGTTAGAGCTGCAAGCAGTTTGGTTTGGGAAATTAGACGCGAAATGAAACTGCAAATGCCTTCCAACAGGCTTGGAAAAGTGTGTTCTATATCCCTGCCAAACAGACTCCCCGGAGGTTGAGCTTTCAGAAGCAAGTTTAACTCTAAGGGAGGAAGCAGCAGAATGTGCCTCTCACATCTAGCCTTTAGGAATTCAGGTTGGCAAGTTCTATGGAGAAGCCCATTGGCGCCTTCGTTGGAAACGGGTTTGGAAATTTCAGTTTCAAAATCTCTGTGAAAAAGCGTCAGAGAAGGTTCTCCGTTTAGAATCCAGCATATCTCACTGAACCGAAGAAGTGGTAGTTAGAAGGGAGTTAGAGCTGCAAGCAGTTTGCTTTGGGAAATTAGACGCGAAATGACACTGCAAATGCCTTCCAACAGGCTTGGAAAAGTGTGTTCTATATCTCTGCCAAACACACTCCCCGGAGGTTGAGCTTTCAGAAGCTAGTTTAACTCTAAGGGAGGAAGCAGCAGAATGTGTCTCTCACATCTAGCCTGTAGGAATTCAGGTTGGCAAGTTCTATGTGGAAGCCCATTGCTGCCTATGGTGGAAACGGCATTGGAGATTTCAGTTTCAAAATCTCTGTGAAAAAGCGTCAGAGAAGCTTCTCCGTTTAGAATCCAGCATATCTCACTGAACCGAAGAAGTGGTAGTTAGAAGGGAGTTAGAGCTGCAAGCAGTTTGCTTTGGGAAATTAGACGCGAAATGACACTGCAAATGCCTTCCAACAGGCTTGGAAAAGTGTGTTCTATATCTCTGCCAAACACACTCCCCGGAGGTTGAGCTTTCAGAAGCAAGTTTAACTCTAAGGGAGGAAGCAGCAGAATGTGCCTCTCACATCTAGCCTGTAGGAATTCAGGTTGGCAAGTTCTATGGGGAAGCCCATTGCTGCCTAAGGTGGAAACGGCATGGGAGATTTCAGTTTCAAAATCTCTGTGAAAAAGCATCAGAGAAGCTTCTCCGTTTAGAATCCAGCATATCTCACTGAACCGAAGAAGTGGTAGTTAGAGGGGAGTTAGAGCTGCAAGCAGTTTGCTTTGGGAAATTAGACGCGAAATGACACTGCAAAGGCCTTCCAACAGGCTTGGAAAAGTGTGTTCTATATCTCTGGCAAACAGACTCCCCAGAGGTTGAGCTTTCAGAAGCAAGCTTAACTCTTAGGGAGGAAGCAGCAGAATGTGCCTATCACATCTAGCCTGTAGGAATTCAGGTTGGCAAGTTCTATGAGGAAGCCCATTGCTGCCTATGGTGGAAACGGCATGGGAGATTTCAGTTTCAAAATATCTGTGAAAAAGCGTCAGAGAAGCTTCTCCGTTTAGAATCCAGCATATCTCACTGAACCGAAGAAGTGGTAGTTAGAAGGGAGTTAGAGCTGCAAGCAGTTTGGTTTGGGAAATAAGACGCGAAATGAAACTGCAAAGGCCTTCCAACAGGCTTGGAAAAGTGTGTTCTATATCTCTGCCAAACAGACTCCCCGGAGGTTGAGCTTTCAGAAGCAAGCTTAACTCTTAGGGAGGAAGCAGCAGAATGTGCCTCTCACATCTAGCCTGTAGGAATTCAGGTTGGCAAGTTCTATGGGGAAGCCCATTGCTGCCTATGGTGGAAACGGCATGGGAGATTTCAGTTTCAAAATCTCTGTGAAAAAGCGTCAGAGAAGCTTCTCCGTTTAGAATCCAGCATATCTCACTGAACCGAAGAAGTGGTAGTTAGAAGGGAGTTAGAGCTGCAAGCAGTTTGGTTTGGGAAATTAGATGCGAAATGACACTGCAAAGGCCTTCCAACAGGCTTGGAAAAGTGTGTTCTATATCTCTGCCAAACAGACTCCCCGGAGGTTGAGCTTTCAGAAGCAAGCTTAACTCTTAGGGAGGAAGCAGCAGAATGTGCCTCTCACATCTAGCCTGTAGGCATTCAGGTTGGCAAGTTCTATGGGGAAGCCCTTGCTGCCTATGGTGGAAACGGCATGGGAGATTTCAGTTTCAAAATCTCTGTGAAAAAGCGTCAGAGAAGCTTCTCCGTTTAGAATCCAGCATATCTCACTGAACCGAAGAAGTGGTAGTTAGAAGGGAGTTAGAGCTGCAAGCAGTTTGGTTTGGGAAATTAGACGCGAAATGAAACTGCAAATGCCTTCCAACAGGCTTGGAAAAGTGTGTTCTATATCTCTGCCAAAAAACTCCCCGGAGGTTGAGCTTTCAGAAGCTAGTTTAACTCTAAGGGAGGAAGCAGCAGAATGTGCCTCTCACATCTAGCCTGTAGGAATTCAGGATGGCAAGTTCTATGGGGAAGCCCATTGCTGCCTTCGTTGGAAACGGGTTTGGAAATTTCAGCTTCAAAATCTCTGTGAAAAAGCGTCAGAGAAGCTTCTCCGTTTAGATTCCAGCATATCTCACTGAACCGAAGAAGTGGTAGTGAGAAGGGAGTTAGAGCTGCAAGCAGTTTGGTTTGGGAAATTAGATGCGAAATGACACTGCAAAGGCCTTCCAACAGGCTTGGAAAAGTGTGTTCTATATCTCTGCCAAACAGACTCCCCAGAGGTTGAGCTTTCAGAAGCAAGCTTAACTCTTAGGGAGGAAGCAGCAGAATGTGCCTCTCACATCTAGCCTGTAGGAATTCAGGTTGGCAAGTTCTATGAGGAAGCCCATTGCTGCCTATGGTGGAAACGGCATGGGAGATTTCAGTTTCAAAATCTCTGTGAAAAAGCGTCAGAGAAGCTTCTCCGTTTAGAATCCAGCATATCTCACTGAACCGAAGAAGTGGCAGTTAGAAGGGAGTTAGAGCTGCAAGCAGTTTGGTTTGGGAAATAAGACGCGAAATGAAACTGCAAAGGCCTTCCAACAGGCTTGGAAAAGTGTGTTCTATATCTCTGCCAAACAGACTCCCCGGAGGTTGAGCTTTCAGAAGCAAGCTTTACTCTTAGGGAGGAAGCAGCAGAATGTGCCTCTCACATCTAGCCTGTAGGAATTCAGGTTGGCAAGTTCTATGGGGAAGCCCATTGCTGCCTATGGTGGAAACGGCATGGGAGATTTCAGCTTCAAAATCTCTGTGAAAAAGCGTCAGAGAAGCTTCTCCGTTTAGAATCCAGCATATCTCACTGAACCGAAGAAGTGGTAGTTAGAAGGGAGTTAGAGCTGCAAGCAGTTTGGTTTGGGAAATAAGACGCGAAATGAAACTGCAAATGCCTTCCAACAGGCTTGGAAAATTGTGTTCTATATCTCTGCCAAACAGACTCCCCGGAGGCTGATCTTCAGAAGCTAGTTTAACTCTAAGGGAGGAAGCAGCAGAATGTGCCTCTCACATCTAGCCTGTAGGAATTCAGGTTGGCAAGTTCTATGGGGAAGCCCATTGCTGCCTATGGTGGAAACGGCATGGGAGATTTCAGTTTCAAAATCTCTGTGAAAAAGCGTCAGAGAAGCTTCTCCGTTTAGAATCCAGCATATCTCACTGAACCGAAGAAGTGGTAGTTAGAAGGGAGTTAGAGCTGCAAGCAGTTTGGTTTGGGAAATTAGATGCGAGATGACACTGCAAAGGCCTTCCAACAGGCTTGGAAAAGTGTGTTCTATATCTCTGCCAAACAGACTCCCCGGAGGTTGAGCTTTCAGAAGTAAGCTTAACTCTTAGGGAGGAAGCAGCAGAATGTGCCTCTCACATCTAGCCTGTAGGAATTCAGGATGGCAAGTTCTATGGGGAAGCCCATTGCTGCCTATGGTGGAAACGGCATGGGAGATTTCAGTTTCAAAATCTCTGTGAAAAAGCGTCAGAGAAGCTTCTCCGTTTAGAATCCAGCATATCTCACTGAACCGAAGAAGTGGTAGTTAGAAGGGAGTTAGAGCTGCAAGCAGTTTGGTTTTGGAAATTAGACGCGAAATGAAACTGCAAATGCCTTCCAATAGGCTTGGAAAAGTGTGTTCTATATCTCTGCCAAACAGACTCCCCGGAGGTTGAGCTTTCAGAAGCAAGTTTAACTCTAAGGGAGGAAGCAGCAGAATGTGCCTCTCACATCTAGCCTGTAGGAATTCAGGTTGGCAAGTTCTATGGGGAAGCCCATTGCTGCCTAAGGTGGAAACGGCATGGGAGATTTCAGTTTCAAAATCTCTGTGAAAAAGCATCAGAGAAGCTTCTCCGTTTAGAATCCAGCATATCTCACTGAACCGAAGAAGTGGTAGTTAGAAGGGAGTTAGAGCTGCAAGCAGTTTGCTTTGGGAAATTAGACGCGAAATGACACTGCAAAGGCCTTCCAACAGGCTTGGAAAAGTGTGTTCTATATCTCTGCCAAACAGACTCCCCAGAGGTTGAGCTTTCAGAAGCAAGCTTAACTCTTAGGGAGGAAGCAGCAGAATGTGCCTCTCACATCTAGCCTGTAGGAATTCAGGTTGGCAAGTTCTATGAGGAAGCCCATTGCTGCCTATGGTGGAAACGGCATGGGAGATTTCAGTTTCAAAATATCTGTGAAAAAGCGTCAGAGAAGCTTCTCCGTTTAGAATCCAGCATATCTCACTGAACCGAAGAAGTGGTAGTTAGAAGGGAGTTAGAGCTGCAAGCAGTTTGGTTTGGGAAATAAGACGCGAAATGAAACTGCAAAGGCCTTCCAACAGGCTTGGAAAAGTGTGTTCTATATCTCTGCCAAACAGACTCCCCGGAGGTTGAGCTTTCAGAAGCAAGCTTAACTCTTAGGGAGGAAGCAGCAGAATGTGCCTCTCACATCTAGCCTGTAGGAATTCAGGTTGGCAAGTTCTATGGGGAAGCCCATTGCTGCCTATGGTGGAAACGGCATGGGAGATTTCAGTTTCAAAATCTCTGTGAAAAAGCGTCAGAGAAGCTTCTCCGTTTAGAATCCAGCATATCTCACTGAACCGAAGAAGTGGTAGTTAGAAGGGAGTTAGAGCTGCAAGCAGTTTGGTTTGGGAAATTAGATGCGAAATGACACTGCAAAGGCCTTCCAACAGGCTTGGAAAAGTGTGTTCTATATCTCTGCCAAACAGACTCCCCGGAGGTTGAGCTTTCAGAAGCAAGCTTAACTCTTAGGGAGGAAGCAGCAGAATGTGCCTCTCACATCTAGCCTGTAGGCATTCAGGTTGGCAAGTTCTATGGGGAAGCCCTTGCTGCCTATGGTGGAAACGGCATGGGAGATTTCAGTTTCAAAATCTCTGTGAAAAAGCGTCAGAGAAGCTTCTCCGTTTAGAATCCAGCATATCTCACTGAACCGAAGAAGTGGTAGTTAGAAGGGAGTTAGAGCTGCAAGCAGTTTGGTTTGGGAAATTAGACGCGAAATGAAACTGCAAATGCCTTCCAACAGGCTTGGAAAAGTGTGTTCTATATCTCTGCCAAAAAACTCCCCGGAGGTTGAGCTTTCAGAAGCTAGTTTAACTCTAAGGGAGGAAGCAGCAGAATGTGCCTCTCACATCTAGCCTGTAGGAATTCAGGTTGGCAAGTTCTATGTGGAAGCCCATTGCTGCCTATGGTGGAAACGGCAAGGGAGATTTCAGTTTCAAAATCTCTGTGAAAAAGCGTCAGAGAAGCTTCTCCGTTTAGAATCCAGCATATCTCACTGAACCGAAGAAGTGGTAGTTAGAAGGGAGTTAGAGCTGCAAGCAGTTTGGTTTGGGAAATTAGATGCGAAATGACACTGCAAAGGCCTTCCAACAGGCTTGGAAAAGTGTCTTCTATATCTCTGCCAAACAGACTCCCCGGAGGTTGAGCTTTCAGAAGCAAGCTTAACTCTTAGGGAGGAAGCAGCAGAATGTGCCTCTCACATCTAGCCTGTAGGAATTCAGGTTGGCAAGTTCTATGGGGTAGCCCATTGCTGCCTATGGTCGAAACGGCATGGGAGATTTCAGTTTCAAAATCTCTGTGAAAAAGCGTCAGAGAAGCTTCTCCGTTTAGAATCCAGCATATCTCACAGAACCGAAGAAGTGGTAGTTAGAAGGGAGTTAGAGCTGCAAGCAGTTTGGTTTGGGAAATTAGACGCGAAATGAAACTGCAAATGCCTTCAAACAAGCTTGGAAAAATGTGTTCTATATCTCTGCCAAACAGACTCCCCGGAGGTTGAGCTTTCAGAAGCAAGTTTAACTCTAAGGGAGGAAGCAGCAGAATGTGCCTCTCACATCTAGCCTGTAGGAATTCAGGTTGGCAAGTTCTATGGGGAAGCCCATTGCTGCCTAAGGTGGAAACGGCATGGGAGATTTCAGTTTCAAAATCTCTGTGAAAAAGCATCAGAGAAGCTTCTCCGTTTAGAATCCAGCATATCTCACTGAACCGAAGAAGTGGTAGTTAGAAGGGAGTTAGAGCTGCAAGCAGTTTGCTTTGGGAAATTAGACGCGAAATGACACTGCAAAGGCCTTCCAACTGGCTTGGAAAAGTGTGTTCTATATCTCTGCCAAACAGACTCCCCAGAGGTTGAGCTTTCAGAAGCAAGCTTAACTCTTAGGGAGGAAGCAGCAGAATGTGCCTCTCACATCTAGCCTGTAGGAATTCAGGTTGGCAAGTTCTATGAGGAAGCCCATTGCTGCCTATGGTGGAAACGGCATGGGAGATTTCAGTTTCAAAATCTCTGTGAAAAAGCGTCAGAGAAGCTTCTCCGTTTAGAATCCAGCATATCTCACTGAACCGAAGAAGTGGTAGTTAGAAGGGAGTTAGAGCTGCAAGCAGTTTGGTTTGGGAAATAAGACGCGAAATGAAACTGCAAAGGCCTTCCAACAGGCTTGGAAAAGTGTGTTCTATATCTCTGCCAAACAGACTCCCCGGAGGTTGAGCTTTCAGAAGCAAGCTTAACTCTTAGGGAGGAAGCAGCAGAATGTGCCTCTCACATGTAGCCTGTAGGAATTCAGGTTGGCAAGTTCTATGGGGAAGCCCATTGCTGCCTATGGTGGAAACGGCATGGGAGATTTCAGTTTCAAAATCTCTGTGAAAAAGCGTCAGAGAAGCTTCTCCGTTTAGAATCCAGTATATCTCACTGAACCGAAGAGGTGGTAGTTAGAAGGGAGTTAGAGCTGCAAGCAGTTTGGTTTGGGAAATTAGATGCGAAATGACACTGCAAAGGCCTTCCAACAGGCTTGGAAAAGTGTGTTCTATATCTCTGCCAAACAGACTCCCCGGAGGTTGAGCTTTCAGAAGCAAGCTTAACTCTTAGGGAGGAAGCAGCAGAATGTGCCTCTCACATCTAGCCTGTAGGAATTCAGGTTGGCAAGTTCTATGGGGAAGCCCATTGCTGCCTATGGTGGAAACGGCATGGGAGATTTCAGTTTCAAAATCTCTGTGAAAAAGCGTCAGAGAAGCTTCTCCGTTTAGAATCCAGCATATCTCACTGAACCGAAGAAGTGGTACTTAGAAGAGAGTTAGAGCTGCAAGCAGTTTCGTTTTGGAAATTAGACGCGAAATGAAACTGCAAATGCCTTCCAACAGTCTGGGAAAAGTGTGTTCTATATCTCTGCCAAACAAACTCCCCGGAGGTTGAGCTTTCAGAAGCTAGTTTAACTCTAAGGGAGGAAGCAGCAGAATGTGCCTCTCACATCTAGCCTGTAGGAATTCAGGTTGGCAAGTTCTATGGGGAAGCCCATTGCTGCCTATGGTGGAAACGGCATGGGAGATTTCAGTTTCAAAATCTCTGTGAAAATGCATCAGAGAAGCTTCTCCGTTTAGAATCCAGCATATCTCACTGAACCGAAGAAGTGGTAGTTAGAAGGGAGTTAGAGCTGCAAGCAGTTTGGTTTGGGAAATTAGATGCGAAATGACACTGCAAAGGCCTTCCAACAGGCTTGGAAAAGTGTCTTCTATATCTCTGCCAAACAGACTCCCCGGAGGTTGAGCTTTCAGAAGCAAGCTTAACTCTTAGGGAGGAAGCAGCAGAATGTGCCTCTCACATCTAGCCTGTAGGAATTCAGGTTGGCAAGTTCTATGGGGAAGCCATTGCTGCCTATGGTGGAAACGGCATGGGAGATTTCAGTTTCAAAATCTCTGTGAAAAAGCGTCAGAGAAGCTTCTCCGTTTAGAATCCAGCATATCTCACTGAACCGAAGAAGTGGTAGTTAGAAGGGAGTTAGAGCTGCAAGCAGTTTGGTTTGGGAAATTAGACGCGAAATGAAACTGCAAATGCCTTCCAACAGGCTTGGAAAAGTGTGTTCTATATCTCTGCCAAAAAACTTCCCGGAGGTTGAGCTTTCAGAAGCTAGTTTAACTCTAAGGGAGGAAGCAGCAGAATGTGCCTCTCACATCTAGCCTGTAGGAATTCAGGTTGGCAAGTTCTATGGGGAAGCCCATTGCTGCCTATGGTGGAAACGGCATGGGAGATTTCAGTTTCAAAATCTCTGTGAAAAAGCGTCACAGAAGCTTCTCCGTTTAGAATCCAGCATATCTCACTGAACCGAAGAAGTGGTAGTTAGAAGGGAGTTAGAGCTGCAAGCAGTTTGGTTTGGGAAATTAGATTCGAAATGACACTGCAAAGGCCTTCCAACAGGCTTGGAAAAGTGTGTTCTATATCTCTGCCAAACAGACTCCCCGGAGGTTGAGCTTCAGAAGCAAGCTTAACTCTTAGGGAGGAAGCAGCAGAATGTGCCTCTCACATCTAGCCTGTAGGAATTCAGGATGGCAAGTTCTATGGGGAAGCCCATTGCTGCCTATGGTGGAAACGGCAAGGGAGATTTCAGTTTCAAAATCTCTGTGAAAAAGCGTCAGAGAAGCTTCTCCGTTTAGAATCCAGCATATCTCACTGAACCGAAGAAGTGGTAGTTAGAAGGGAGTTAGAGCTGCAAGCAGTTTGGTTTGGGAAATTAGATGCGAAATGACACTGCAAAGGCCTTCCAACAGGCTTGGAAAAGTGTCTTCTATATCTCTGCCAAACAGACTCCCCGGAGGTTGAGCTTTCAGAAGCAAGCTTAACTCTTAGGGAGGAAGCAGCAGAATGTGCCTCTCACATCTAGCCTGTAGGAATTCAGGTTGGCAAGTTCTATGGGGTAGCCCATTGCTGCCTATGGTCGAAACGGCATGGGAGATTTCAGTTTCAAAATCTCTGTGAAAAAGCGTCAGAGAAGCTTCTCCGTTTAGAATCCAGCATATCTCACAGAACCGAAGAAGTGGTAGTTAGAAGGGAGTTAGAGCTGCAAGCAGTTTGGTTTGGGAAATTAGACGCGAAATGAAACTGCAAATGCCTTCAAACAAGCTTGGAAAAATGTGTTCTATATCTCTGCCAAACAGACTCCCCGGAGGTTGAGCTTTCAGAAGCAAGTTTAACTCTAAGGGAGGAAGCAGCAGAATGTGCCTCTCACATCTAGCCTGTAGGAATTCAGGTTGGCAAGTTCTATGGGGAAGCCCATTGCTGCCTAAGGTGGAAACGGCATGGGAGATTTCAGTTTCAAAATCTCTGTGAAAAAGCATCAGAGAAGCTTCTCCGTTTAGAATCCAGCATATCTCACTGAACCGAAGAAGTGGTAGTTAGAAGGGAGTTAGAGCTGCAAGCAGTTTGCTTTGGGAAATTAGACGCGAAATGACACTGCAAAGGCCTTCCAACTGGCTTGGAAAAGTGTGTTCTATATCTCTGCCAAACAGACTCCCCAGAGGTTGAGCTTTCAGAAGCAAGCTTAACTCTTAGGGAGGAAGCAGCAGAATGTGCCTCTCACATCTAGCCTGTAGGAATTCAGGTTGGCAAGTTCTATGAGGAAGCCCATTGCTGCCTATGGTGGAAACGGCATGGGAGATTTCAGTTTCAAAATCTCTGTGAAAAAGCGTCAGAGAAGCTTCTCCGTTTAGAATCCAGCATATCTCACTGAACCGAAGAAGTGGTAGTTAGAAGGGAGTTAGAGCTGCAAGCAGTTTGGTTTGGGAAATAAGACGCGAAATGAAACTGCAAAGGCCTTCCAACAGGCTTGGAAAAGTGTGTTCTATATCTCTGCCAAACAGACTCCCCGGAGGTTGAGCTTTCAGAAGCAAGCTTAACTCTTAGGGAGGAAGCAGCAGAATGTGCCTCTCACATGTAGCCTGTAGGAATTCAGGTTGGCAAGTTCTATGGGGAAGCCCATTGCTGCCTATGGTGGAAACGGCATGGGAGATTTCAGTTTCAAAATCTCTGTGAAAAAGCGTCAGAGAAGCTTCTCCGTTTAGAATCCAGTATATCTCACTGAACCGAAGAGGTGGTAGTTAGAAGGGAGTTAGAGCTGCAAGCAGTTTGGTTTGGGAAATTAGATGCGAAATGACACTGCAAAGGCCTTCCAACAGGCTTGGAAAAGTGTGTTCTATATCTCTGCCAAACAGACTCCCCGGAGGTTGAGCTTTCAGAAGCAAGCTTAACTCTTAGGGAGGAAGCAGCAGAATGTGCCTCTCACATCTAGCCTGTAGGAATTCAGGTTGGCAAGTTCTATGGGGAAGCCCATTGCTGCCTATGGTGGAAACGGCATGGGAGATTTCAGTTTCAAAATCTCTGTGAAAAAGCGTCAGAGAAGCTTCTCCGTTTAGAATCCAGCATATCTCACTGAACCGAAGAAGTGGTACTTAGAAGAGAGTTAGAGCTGCAAGCAGTTTCGTTTTGGAAATTAGACGCGAAATGAAACTGCAAATGCCTTCCAACAGTCTGGGAAAAGTGTGTTCTATATCTCTGCCAAACAAACTCCCCGGAGGTTGAGCTTTCAGAAGCTAGTTTAACTCTAAGGGAGGAAGCAGCAGAATGTGCCTCTCACATCTAGCCTGTAGGAATTCAGGTTGGCAAGTTCTATGGGGAAGCCCATTGCTGCCTATGGTGGAAACGGCATGGGAGATTTCAGTTTCAAAATCTCTGTGAAAATGCATCAGAGAAGCTTCTCCGTTTAGAATCCAGCATATCTCACTGAACCGAAGAAGTGGTAGTTAGAAGGGAGTTAGAGCTGCAAGCAGTTTGGTTTGGGAAATTAGATGCGAAATGACACTGCAAAGGCCTTCCAACAGGCTTGGAAAAGTGTCTTCTATATCTCTGCCAAACAGACTCCCCGGAGGTTGAGCTTTCAGAAGCAAGCTTAACTCTTAGGGAGGAAGCAGCAGAATGTGCCTCTCACATCTAGCCTGTAGGAATTCAGGTTGGCAAGTTCTATGGGGAAGCCATTGCTGCCTATGGTGGAAACGGCATGGGAGATTTCAGTTTCAAAATCTCTGTGAAAAAGCGTCAGAGAAGCTTCTCCGTTTAGAATCCAGCATATCTCACTGAACCGAAGAAGTGGTAGTTAGAAGGGAGTTAGAGCTGCAAGCAGTTTGGTTTGGGAAATTAGACGCGAAATGAAACTGCAAATGCCTTCCAACAGGCTTGGAAAAGTGTGTTCTATATCTCTGCCAAAAAACTTCCCGGAGGTTGAGCTTTCAGAAGCTAGTTTAACTCTAAGGGAGGAAGCAGCAGAATGTGCCTCTCACATCTAGCCTGTAGGAATTCAGGTTGGCAAGTTCTATGGGGAAGCCCATTGCTGCCTATGGTGGAAACGGCATGGGAGATTTCAGTTTCAAAATCTCTGTGAAAAAGCGTCACAGAAGCTTCTCCGTTTAGAATCCAGCATATCTCACTGAACCGAAGAAGTGGTAGTTAGAAGGGAGTTAGAGCTGCAAGCAGTTTGGTTTGGGAAATTAGATTCGAAATGACACTGCAAAGGCCTTCCAACAGGCTTGGAAAAGTGTGTTCTATATCTCTGCCAAACAGACTCCCCGGAGGTTGAGCTTCAGAAGCAAGCTTAACTCTTAGGGAGGAAGCAGCAGAATGTGCCTCTCACATCTAGCCTGTAGGAATTCAGGATGGCAAGTTCTATGGGGAAGCCCATTGCTGCCTATGTTGGAAACGGCATGGGAGATTTCAGTTTCAAAATCTCTGTGAAAAAGCGTCAGAGAAGCTTCTCCGTTTAGAATCCAGCATATCTCACTGAACCGAAGAAGTGGTAGTTAGAAGGGATTTAGAGCTGCAAGCAGTTTGGTTTGGGAAATTAGATGCGAAATGACACTGCAAAGGCCTTCCAACAGGCTTGGAAAATTGTGTTCTATATCTCTGCCAAACAGACTCCCCAGAGGTGGAGCTTTCAGAAGCAAGCTTATCTCTTAGGGAGGAACCAGCAGAATGTGCCTCTCACATCTAGCCTGTAGGAATTCAGGTTGGCAAGTTCTATGGGGAAGCCCATTGCTGCCTATGGTGGAAACGGCATGGGAGATTTCAGTTTCAAAATCTCTGTGAAAAAGCGTCAGAGAAGCTTCTCCGTTTAGAATCCAGCATATCTCACTGAACCGAAGAAGTGGTAGTTAGAAGGGAGTTAGAGCTGCAAGCAGTTTGGTTTGGGAAATAAGACGCGAAATGAAACTGCAAATGCCTTCCAACAGGCTTGGAAAATTGTGTTCTATATCTCTGCCAAGCAGACTCCCCGGAGGCTGATCTTCAGAAGCTAGTTTAACTCTAAGGGAGGAAGCAGCAGAATGTGCCTCTCACATCTAGCCTGTAGGAATTCAGGTTGGCAAGTTCTATGGGGAAGCCCATTGCTGCCTATGGTGGAAACGGCATGGGAGATTTCAGTTTCAAAATCTCTGTGAAAAAGCGTCAGAGAAGCTTCTCCGTTTAGAATCCAGCATATCTCACTGAACCGAAGAAGTGGTAGTTAGAAGGGAGTTAGAGCTGCAAGCAGTTTGGTTTGGGAAATTAGATGCGAGATGACACTGCAAAGGCCTTCCAACAGGCTTGGAAAAGTGTGTTCTATATCTCTGCCAAACAGACTCCCCGGAGGTTGAGCTTTCAGAAGTAAGCTTAACTCTTAGGGAGGAAGCAGCAGAATGTGCCTCTCACATCTAGCCTGTAGGAATTCAGGATGGCAAGTTCTATGGGGAAGCCCATTGCTGCCTATGGTGGAAACGGCATGGGAGATTTCAGTTTCAAAATCTCTGTGAAAAAGCGTCAGAGAAGCTTCTCCGTTTAGAATCCAGCATATCTCACTGAACCGAAGAAGTGGTAGTTAGAAGGGAGTTAGAGCTGCAAGCAGTTTGGTTTTGGAAATTAGACGCGAAATGAAACTGCAAATGCCTTCCAATAGGCTTGGAAAAGTGTGTTCTATATCTCTGCCAAACAGACTCCCCGGAGGTTGAGCTTTCAGAAGCAAGTTTAACTCTAAGGGAGGAAGCAGCAGAATGTGCCTCTCACATCTAGCCTGTAGGAATTCAGGTTGGCAAGTTCTATGGGGAAGCCCATTGCTGCCTAAGGTGGAAACGGCATGGGAGATTTCAGTTTCAAAATCTCTGTGAAAAAGCATCAGAGAAGCTTCTCCGTTTAGAATCCAGCATATCTCACTGAACCGAAGAAGTGGTAGTTAGAAGGGAGTTAGAGCTGCAAGCAGTTTGCTTTGGGAAATTAGACGCGAAATGACACTGCAAAGGCCTTCCAACAGGCTTGGAAAAGTGTGTTCTATATCTCTGCCAAACAGACTCCCCAGAGGTTGAGCTTTCAGAAGCAAGCTTAACTCTTAGGGAGGAAGCAGCAGAATGTGCCTCTCACATCTAGCCTGTAGGAATTCAGGTTGGCAAGTTCTATGAGGAAGCCCATTGCTGCCTATGGTGGAAACGGCATGGGAGATTTCAGTTTCAAAATATCTGTGAAAAAGCGTCAGAGAAGCTTCTCCGTTTAGAATCCAGCATATCTCACTGAACCGAAGAAGTGGTAGTTAGAAGGGAGTTAGAGCTGCAAGCAGTTTGGTTTGGGAAATAAGACGCGAAATGAAACTGCAAAGGCCTTCCAACAGGCTTGGAAAAGTGTGTTCTATATCTCTGCCAAACAGACTCCCCGGAGGTTGAGCTTTCAGAAGCAAGCTTAACTCTTAGGGAGGAAGCAGCAGAATGTGCCTCTCACATCTAGCCTGTAGGAATTCAGGTTGGCAAGTTCTATGGGGAAGCCCATTGCTGCCTATGGTGGAAACGGCATGGGAGATTTCAGTTTCAAAATCTCTGTGAAAAAGCGTCAGAGAAGCTTCTCCGTTTAGAATCCAGCATATCTCACTGAACCGAAGAAGTGGTAGTTAGAAGGGAGTTAGAGCTGCAAGCAGTTTGGTTTGGGAAATTAGATGCGAAATGACACTGCAAAGGCCTTCCAACAGGCTTGGAAAAGTGTGTTCTATATCTCTGCCAAACAGACTCCCCGGAGGTTGAGCTTTCAGAAGCAAGCTTAACTCTTAGGGAGGAAGCAGCAGAATGTGCCTCTCACATCTAGCCTGTAGGCATTCAGGTTGGCAAGTTCTATGGGGAAGCCCTTGCTGCCTATGGTGGAAACGGCATGGGAGATTTCAGTTTCAAAATCTCTGTGAAAAAGCGTCAGAGAAGCTTCTCCGTTTAGAATCCAGCATATCTCACTGAACCGAAGAAGTGGTAGTTAGAAGGGAGTTAGAGCTGCAAGCAGTTTGGTTTGGGAAATTAGACGCGAAATGAAACTGCAAATGCCTTCCAACAGGCTTGGAAAAGTGTGTTCTATATCTCTGCCAAAAAACTCCCCGGAGGTTGAGCTTTCAGAAGCTAGTTTAACTCTAAGGGAGGAAGCAGCAGAATGTGCCTCTCACATCTAGCCTGTAGGAATTCAGGTTGGCAAGTTCTATGTGGAAGCCCATTGCTGCCTATGGTGGAAACGGCAAGGGAGATTTCAGTTTCAAAATCTCTGTGAAAAAGCGTCAGAGAAGCTTCTCCGTTTAGAATCCAGCATATCTCACTGAACCGAAGAAGTGGTAGTTAGAAGGGAGTTAGAGCTGCAAGCAGTTTGGTTTGGGAAATAAGACGCGAAATGAAACTGCAAATGCCTTCCAACAGGCTTGGAAAATTGTGTTCTATATCTCTGCCAAGCAGACTCCCCGGAGGCTGATCTTCAGAAGCTAGTTTAACTCTAAGGGAGGAAGCAGCAGAATGTGCCTCTCACATCTAGCCTGTAGGAATTCAGGTTGGCAAGTTCTATGGGGAAGCCCATTGCTGCCTATGGTGGAAACGGCATGGGAGATTTCAGTTTCAAAATCTCTGTGAAAAAGCGTCAGAGAAGCTTCTCCGTTTAGAATCCAGCATATCTCACTGAACCGAAGAAGTGGTAGTTAGAAGGGAGTTAGAGCTGCAAGCAGTTTGGTTTGGGAAATTAGATGCGAGATGACACTGCAAAGGCCTTCCAACAGGCTTGGAAAAGTGTGTTCTATATCTCTGCCAAACAGACTCCCCGGAGGTTGAGCTTTCAGAAGTAAGCTTAACTCTTAGGGAGGAAGCAGCAGAATGTGCCTCTCACATCTAGCCTGTAGGAATTCAGGATGGCAAGTTCTATGGGGAAGCCCATTGCTGCCTATGGTGGAAACGGCATGGGAGATTTCAGTTTCAAAATCTCTGTGAAAAAGCGTCAGAGAAGCTTCTCCGTTTAGAATCCAGCATATCTCACTGAACCGAAGAAGTGGTAGTTAGAAGGGAGTTAGAGCTGCAAGCAGTTTGGTTTTGGAAATTAGACGCGAAATGAAACTGCAAATGCCTTCCAATAGGCTTGGAAAAGTGTGTTCTATATCTCTGCCAAACAGACTCCCCGGAGGTTGAGCTTTCAGAAGCAAG
Organism: Cynocephalus volans; assembly: GCF_027409185.1. Classification (NCBI taxonomy): domain Eukaryota; kingdom Metazoa; phylum Chordata; class Mammalia; order Dermoptera; family Cynocephalidae; genus Cynocephalus; species Cynocephalus volans. The sequence continues at coordinate 302,793 of NW_026902468.1, forward strand.
TTTAACTCTAAGGGAGGAAGCAGCAGAATGTGCCTCTCACATCTAGCCTGTAGGAATTCAGGTTGGCAAGTTCTATGGGGAAGCCCATTGCTGCCTAAGGTGGAAACGGCATGGGAGATTTCAGTTTCAAAATCTCTGTGAAAAAGCATCAGAGAAGCTTCTCCGTTTAGAATCCAGCATATCTCACTGAACCGAAGAAGTGGTAGTTAGAAGGGAGTTAGAGCTGCAAGCAGTTTGCT